>NW_028277054.1:4352727-4663636 GCF_059951505.1 Python bivittatus
TTGTAATCTCAGCTTATCTTGAGGGCTTCCCAGGTTAGGGAAGGGTTAGGGTTATCAATTATGGACCCATGGACTACAGTTCTAAATAATACAAAGTCCAAATATCAAGGGAAGTAGAGGAAGAGATAAGTTGTAGGTCCTATCTTTAAGGTTGGGTGAAAGGTTGGCGTGATTCTGGAATTGAAGGCAGTGCCTTTCCAACTTACTTAGAAGTCTCTCAGAACTTCTCCAGTGGGAGGAAGATTAACCAGCACGTTTCCCAGGAGCTTAGTTTGCTTCATGCTGCCAGTCTTCCCTTGTGTGCAAATAGGGATGATGATGTTAAGGGCATGCTAAACTGCACACTCAATGCTATGCATTCCTGAATCTTTGGCTGTATGCAAGGGATCTCATAACCTCAAGCTTTTTGCTGGAGTGCTGAACAAGGAAAGGGTTCCTCCCTCCAAAAGACAGCCATTCTTGAAACTTAATTCCCATTAGACCCCTCCTGTCCCATCCCCCCCCCCATCCCTTTTCCATCTTTTCGCTAGGCAGAGCCTGAGAAAATCATCCCTTTTTGGAGTTAGAGTCCAAATAGTGTGAATAGTTTGTGAAATCTGAATCGTGGATCTGACCATGGGCCCATGGTAGAAATAGGCACCTAACCTTCATTCCGTTTGACCTTGGACTACCCCTGCTCCTTCTTGCCTACCGATAGTGCCGTGAGTTATTTTCAGTCATGAGCTACACACAAGCAGCACATTTTTGGGGTGCAGAAATAGACCTCTTGCATAATGCAATGTACAGTTACCTCACTGCCCTTGGTGATCTGCTATTCTGCACTGTATTCAGCAGGTGGTGCCATAGCTGTGTGTATGTATATGTATATATACACATATGTGTATGTGTGCATAGCAGATGGTGCTACTTCTCTGGGCTTTTTAAAGGGTTGAGATTATTGGTCATTAAAATCCTGGAGACATTTCTCATCCTCTTCTCTCAATCCCTCTGCGGTATGTAAGTTGCTTTTAGACTTGGTTGGTCCCCTGGAGCTGGACCACGGAGCAGGACAGTTTTGAATGTTCAGGGAGGATTTGGTCTTGCTGAATCCATGCTGCATCAAATCCTTCATTTCACTCCTCCACCTCCAATTAGTTGGTCCTTTGGTTCAATCAGGATTGGGGATTAGCCATTGCTAAGCAACCACAGTGTGCTGTCTTCCTCCCCTGGGGGGGGGGGAAACCCCTCCTGGTGACAGAATGGAAAATGATGGGCTAATTGGGGGACGCTGGGAAGGTTCTAGAAAAGAAGCTGGATCCAGCCCAGTGGAGAGAAGAAAAGTTTGGTTGGGGGGGGGGAAGAAAAGTGATGGTGTCTGCCCCACAGAGGGAGCCTAGAGCAAGGGGTGGAGATGAGGGGCCAAACCACCAGCGTCTTCAGAGACTGAACTCTATTCAGTTGCTTCCAAGTGTCTTTATAGTGTGTTAATAATGTGCTTGTATTTTAAGAAAACTTGTATTTTGCTGGGAAACAGTCACCAATGTAAAGGAACGGTCAGAAATCCAGGGCTGTTTTATGTAGAGTGAGATCATGTTTAGTTGTGTCTATTTTTTTTTAATCTATTACTGTACAAAGAGTGTAAACCAATATATTCAGTGAGACTTTTCCCTTTTCTTTGATCTCCCAGTATTATGATGTATAAAATGTTAAAGGGGTGAAGCAAAGGATGGTTGGGCCTGAAGACCTGTTTTCACAGTTGAGGTCTTTTGCAGTGTTAATTTAAGAAATATTCTCAAGATTGGCCATAGACCCCTCTTTCCTATAGACATATAATTGCCAGCTATGTTTCTGGCCTCCTTTTTTAGGGCAGAAGGCAAAGGAGGATATATTTTTCCTTTTCTATTTCCATCAACAGGCTGTATCCTGCTCTGTGTTTCTTGCATAGTTGCACTGTAGAAGAAAATGTAGGGTGATCAGAACATCACATTACATTTTAAGCCTTAAAACAGACATGAGGAGCAATTTCCTGGTTTTGATCAATGTGGAGAAAAATGTTGGCCCAGACTCTGGATTTTTGGCAGGGCAGTTTTGGTGCATAGCTCCACCTTTCTTATTTTCTGTTCACCTGGTGACCAGGTCATCATCCCTGACTCCAAATTCCAGGTGACAGCTAAAAATCTTGGGAAATTAGAAGCTGAACCAGTTATGGGAAATCATCTGTCTGCCAAGTTCAGTATTCTTAACTGAAGCGTATGGCTTGGTGATAAATATACATTATATTAATGAAGATCCTTATTATAGGATGGGCTGCTTTGTAGTCTTCGCTATAGACTTGCTGCACCAAGTGTTAGCTCTTAACTTCCCCGAGAGTCTTCGTGGAGGTGAGATATTTTAACCAGCTTCAACAGTTTGCCATGGCTTTATCTTGTTCTACACACACCCCAAAATGACAGGAAATCTTAAATTGTACATACTATGTGGGACAAAGAATACTTAGAGTACTTTTCCAAGCTGAGTCAGGCAGCATAAAGATTCTAAAATATTTGTACCCATTCTCTCAAATCTACACCATTCTCTTGTCCAGCATTTGAGATTTTCTGACTTGGGAGTATCGTGTCTCTAAATGGACACACCTTTTTTGCTCTTTAAGCCCATCTTGGACACATGCCACAAAGTAGAGTTTCCAGTATCCTTCACCTCTTCCCTTTCCCTGGGATTTTATGGCAAATAATCTTGAGAATGTTTCCATAATGGCACCATGGTAGGTTATGCCTCGGTAGAATGTTTGATTCTGGATTTCAGTTTACATGTGAAGCAGAACGTAGGCCTCCTTCCTATAGCAACGTTGCTGATGGAAAGGATCATGAGAATAACAGAAAGGGGAAGGCCTCTTCCCTAAAAAGCGAGGCCCAAGCATTTTTCTGATCCATTTAGTGATTGGATGGAAAGGAAGAGTAGATCTCAGGAGATATTATAGCATTTCATGTCCCTCCTTATGGGCACAGCGGTTGAGACTCCTGCGTTCCTCCATCCCGGCCTTTTCATCAGCATCCTTGGTCTGATACTCTAAATCTGCTGGAGTATTACTCCCAGGATTCCTCACTAGCAAGATGTTTAGGAATTCTGGAGGTTATACCCCACAGCTGGAGGTGTCCAAGGTAGGGAAGGTTGCCTGATGTTAGAAGAAGAGGTTGAAAGTCTTATGTATGTTGCAGAGGAGATAAAGACACAAGAAAGTGAGCAGAGCGCAAACCAAAGATAATCTTGTAAAAGATGACTCATATATATATATATATATATATATATATATATATATATATATATATATGAATGATGATAAATAAACCTTATCTTTCCATTTCCTTTGTCCTTCTCATGTATTTGGTTATTTATTTCTCGCCTTTTGATTGCTTTTGGTTGCCCTATCGTACCTCCTTGGAGCTGTGATGATAGGGTGGCCATGAGTCTCTGCCTCTTGTGCTCTCTGGCATGAACTGGCATTTATTTTGAAAAGCTAAGCACCACCGTTGTCCTGAGACCCTTGTGGGGTGGCTCCATCTCTTAACAGGTTGGGTGGGAGAGTGTATGGATAGGGGTGCCTGTTAATGTATGGGTTTTAAACAGATACCTTGCATTGCCATAATTGCTCTCCAGGGGAAGAAGAAGGGAAAACAAAGGGCCCTTGTTCCTGTATGTCTGGTGGCGTAGTGGCCTCTGCTCGTGGTCCTTAATAGACTTTTCAACACCTCCTGTAACTACATTTCCCAGGATTCTTTGGGTAAAGTGAAATTAAACTGTATCCGGGGGCTCAGAATACTATTCCAGGAAAAGCAGGATGGATGGGGTGGCTAGAATCATGCTGTCCTTTGGCAAGGCTAAGATTCCCCATGTTCCTTTCATAATGTTAAAACTTCAGTGATTATTCTGCTAATTAGCAGCTTGACCCAAGGTCAATTCCAATGCAAGGATGCTGAACTTCTGGGACAGGCTGGGGTCTTTCAAATGCTCTTGCTGTCCTCCTCACAAAGGAAAATAAGCACCATTGAACTGAATGGGACTTCAGTTCTGATGCTTAATATTGTCATTGTTTTTATTTGCTCTTTGGAAGAGAAATACTTGCTGTTTACTCCTCTGAGAGACCTCCTCCTCCTCCCCCCCATCTCCTATCCTACCTTTACTGCATTTTACCTGTGAGCAGAGATGCAGTGAATAGATATTTTATTGCTTTCAAGGCCAGCAAGACCCGCTGGTGTAAAATTTTCCATCTCTTTTTTTTTTTTTTTTACACTCCATAAATTAATGCAATATTTACCAAAAAAAAAAAAGAGGAATGGGACTTCAACAAGTTCTTCATATCCACCACACAAGTACAGTTTTGTTTCTCTTCTTTAAAACACGGAGTCACAAGCACAGCGATGGGGTGAAACGTGTGTTTGTTCGCTTTGGAGAAGGGGGGAGTATGCTTACAGAAAAGATCACACCAGAGCAGACAAGACAATATTGCACTTTGAAAAGTCAAGGACGGGGGCGTGGAATAAAGCAGTCAACTAGCACTCTCTTCCCCAAGTTCCAGCCTCCTAATCTTGGAGGGCAGCTTCGTTAGCCAGCTGCTCCTAGCCACAACCAAGCTGATGGCTTTGATCAGGGCCATGCTGGATATTCTGCGGACGTAAACGCCAACCGGTCAGTAGATGCATTTCCTAAAGAGACCTCGCTGCCATGCGACAACATAGTGGCGCTCCGAAAAATGGTAAACGTTAAGAACAATTATACCCAGCAACAGTTGGTCTCGGGGAGCCCGTATTTGGATCCTGGTTTGTACAAGCTTGATATATATTCTAGCTGGCCTTCTGGGTGACCTCTCTGCAGGAGGCACCCATTTGAGTCCTTGAAGCCTGATGGGGCCAAGGAGACAGCAGCCTTTATTAAATGGTTTCTCAACCTTGGTCCCTTTAAGAGGGGTGGACTTCAACTCCCAGAATTCCCCAACCAGCCATGCTGGCTGGGGAATTCTAGGAGTTGAAGTCCACCCCTCTTAAAGGGACCAAGGTTGAGAAACATTGCTTTAAGGGCACCCATAAGGGAGGAAAACGGGGGCATAAGCAATCCCAGCTTCTACTTTTGCCAGCAAATTCTGCACATCTGTTCCACAAGGTTGCACAGGACAGTTTTCAGTGAACTGGGTAGGAGGAGAGCCGGGTTCAGTCTACGGGGCCCCTAAGGCCTAGCCTTCTAATAAAATTTGTTAGTCGGACAAGGCGCTACAAGATTCCTGATTTTCGGCCAGTGGACTGAGCTGTCTGAAACTAGTTTGGGGAAGCAGGTAGAGAGGGAGACTTTTGGAGGTTCTCTCTCAGCCACCAGAATCAAGCAAGCTGGTCCTCTCCGCCTCTCTCCCTGGACGAGGCCCTTATTTAAAAAGAAGCTATTGCACGTTTCAGCCTTGTGATGGGCATGTTCCCAAATCAGAAAATTTCTTAAGATGTTGGGGAACTGGCCAGTCCATGAACTTGGAGGTTGATGGTGGAGAAGAGCTGGGGCAGACCATGGTGGCAAGAGGGCTTTGAATTGGTAGCAGGCTCCTGGGGAAAATAAATTTGAGGGGAGGGAGGTGTGTGACCAGGAGACTCAGATCTGTCAGCCCTGCAGGTTGGATCTGGGTGCCTTGTCTCCCACCCTGCCCCCCCCCCCCGCCCCGGTCTCCAGTGGACAGTCTTTTATGTCTTTTCGGCACAAGAACCTCCACTGATCCTTTTCAGCTGGAGGGTATTCCAGTCTCATCCGAAGGACTGGAGAAGGGGTGAGGGTATGCAAGGGAGAGGGGATGGGGGGGGCGATTAGACTCAGTATATTCATTGAATAGAACTTTCCTATAAAAATAGACATCACATGAACAGAGAAGGGCGGTTTTCGTTTCCTTTAACCTTGTTTCGAATCAGGTGACCGAGAGAGGAGGACGGGCAGCTGAGCTCAGCCGTGCTTGGGTTCAACTGCTCGCAAGAGTCTTCCCCTGCTTGATAAGGTCCAGGCTAACTCCCACCTCCCCATCTGGCTGGCTGGGCCTCGCTCTGGCCGTCCGCTCACCCTCCAGCCGCTTGTAATTTTGCACCTGTCTCTCTAAGGTTTCCAGGCTGTCGGGGCTGAAATCGCAGCCTTCGTTTTCCGAACTGCATTCACTCAAATCCGTGATTTCCAACTCGGAATCAGATGCTGGGTCCTCTTTGGCCCCTCGGCCCCCGGAAGGACTCGGGGGCCTGGCGCCCAGTAATTCCTTATTGCGAGTGCTTGTTCCAAGGACCTCCCCACGGAGGGGCAGAGTTGTGCTATGGGGAGGGAGGCAGAGACGGGGCACAGAGCTACTCCCCAGGGTTGTAGTTCTCTCGGGGCTTTCGGTTGGCAGAAGTGAGATGGGCGTGGGGAGCTGGGCCAGGGACCCAGACAAGGGGTTGGGGTAGAAATGAGGGGAATACAGGGAGGTGGGGAGCTTGGAGCTGTTCACGGGGAAAGTGCTGGATAGGTAAGGGTTGAAATTCCAGGGGTATTCGGGGAAGGAGGTATTTCTGCCATACGGAGTCAGCAAGCTGGGAGGCTTTGTGTACCCAGCCATACCTGTGGGGAGAAGGAAATAGAGATGAGCAGACACTCCATGCTGGGACCAGGGATTGGAGAAAGTGTTTGAGACAGCGCAATTTCCACTATAATATCAATATCCTTTGGAAATACATTACAGCAATCTGGGAAGCAATGGGGCGGGGAGAAATCCTTTTCATATACACCTTGGCTAAAAAGAGGATCTCTCGCTCCCCACCCCAAACCCACCCAGACCCACACTCACCTGATCCCAAGAATGGGAAGGCTGTATCCAGCCTCAGTTTCTCTGGTTCTGGCTGACGTTCAAAGAGTGGGGCGCGGCTGGAGGGATCCCCCAAGCGAGGGCTCGAGAAGAGGCTTTGTAAGGTCTGCAGGAAGCAAATCCAGCAGGTGAGTGATCTCCGCAAAGTGGGGAGGACAGGACTGGAGACAATTGGGAATCCTTGCACTCCTGTGGGTCACCTCCTCCCTAGGGCTAGGCGGGTCTATTCCACTTGAAATAAGAGCTTTTAAAAAGCCTCCCCCTCTCACCTTGTGAAATCAGACCTTGCATTCCAGCACCGAATTCTGGCATCAGGATGTGCTGGGCTGGGGTCTGACCTGAACACCAGCTTCTTGGAGAAGCAGCTATGGATCTAAGGATCTGTTCTCGCCTTTGCTTGTCATACCTCAGGGGTCAGTGGGGTGCAGTCAGCCCCATGGTTGCTCCCGTTGAAAGGGTTCTGAGTCAGGAGAAATGGGGAGTTGGCAGCCATGTCCAGGAGTGGGTAATTAACCAAGACCACTTTGCTGAAGTTGAACTTGTAGGTGAACCGTTTCCCTTTGGTCTTATGAAGGATCCGCTTGTTGTAATAATATCTGCAGAAAGAAGTGAACGGAGAAGCTGAGCTAGCGGCTGGTGGACTGAATATAAATTCCTAGCTGCAAAAGTAATCGCAGAAAATGCTGTACATCAAGGAGGCATCGGACGGAAGCCGCTCCCTCAGAACAGATCAATTCTGTGGTTAAAACAAAATGCCCGAATAAGTCAGTGGGCTTCCATTTATTTTGCATCCTGCATTTAATTAGGAGTGCAAGAGGAGAACACAAGTCCTCAGAACACAGCCACACCCAAAACATTTAACTTCTTCTTGGCCATCACCATCTCTATTTTTACCAAAAAAAAACAGCTTGAAAAAGAAGAAATCTTAATCGTTTTGGGAAACCGCATTCTGTGTTGTCTTCAAACTACGTGAGGCAACTGAGGGAGTGAGGTCTGGGGTCTGACAATCACTTCTAAAACTGCTTCAGTATCCCATTTTGTGAAGCGCTGGGAGATTAATATTCACTTCCCTCTCCTCCATCCTCTGATAAATATCATTCAAGCCTGACTCGGGCTAAGGCATAATCCAAAAGATAAAAACATTTTATAATGTCAATTACCAAAGCGCTGCGTGGATTTAAAATGATCCTATCTGTATTTGTATATGTGTAACAGCCGTGGACAAGCTGCCTTTTAAAAACTCACCTATCTAAATTCTGTAGAGATGATAGCTAAATAATTTCGCAGAGATTATAGCTAAATAAACGATAGAACCTTAGATACTTTTTTTTTCCTGCAAAGATTTAGCCCAGTGGGGAAAAATGGCAACTAAGTAGAACGGTTTGGCATTCGTTTGGAAATTAGATTAAATCACACACTTTCTTCCTTGCAGCGCAATGCCCCCTAATGGTGTATTTGGAGAAATCAGCACGATTTCAAATAAAGCGCCACCTAGCAGGTCATAGCATATTGCCACCAAGTCCCCTTTATTCCGTGCTAGCAAGACATCTCTGAATTTCTCCTGTGGGGTTACAAGGGCGTCTTCAGAATTTATTTACTGGGCAAAGCGATGCTGAATTCCCAGGCTGAGTTAATAGGAAGTGTCAATAGCGCTTAGCTCCTCATAAATATTAATTAGGGAAGTGGAATCTCAAGTGACCAGAGAGATGCAGTTAATTAATAAGCAATAACAAATATTGCTGTCGATCAATTACGGAGAAGGTAACGGTGAAGCTCTCGTGAGTTTTATCATGCACTCTGAAGAGGGAGAAGAAAGCGCAGCTTCTTTTGACACCTGGAAAGGCATGAGCCGTTCGTGGCATGACAGGATGACAAACTGGTATTACAGGTAACAGTAATATTTAGTACGGTTGTTGCTAGATCACGGAAATTTTACTGATTAATCATAAGAGTTTTAGTAGACCACTTAATTAATCAAAAGTAATGATAAATACGCCAACCGTTCTCAGAAGAAAAAAAAACGCCATGGCTTCTTTTGAGTGAGATGATGAATGAGTGTTTTGCAAACACCTTAAAAATGCAAGAGATCATCCTTCAGGACAGGGAGAATTCCTCCTTTGAAGATGGTAGTCACCATCTATACTTACTTTGAGCCCTTATGCTGGAAAATTAATTACTGTCCCATTAGTCAAGGTACTTTTCAAAGCTTTTCTTTATTTTTTTTTTTAAATAATTGGTTAAACATTCAAGTACTGAAACTTGGCATGAATATAGTACATGTTCAGGTGCTCAAAGCAATGCAGCTACATTTTTCTAATTTCTTTGATTGTTGTGAGTCATTGAGAATCAGGTACCATACAAGTTTAATACATTATTATTATTATTATTAATGTTATTATTATTCCAACCTTTCTTACTAACCTTGTTTTATAGATGGAAATTTGAGACCAGGAAGACTTAAATCAATCACTTTCCAGTTGCCCTTGTTAGCTGGCATTTTATCCCAAAAAGAGAATCTCATACCATGTAATAATTATATTTTTCATGCCTGAAAGCACTACATTAAAAACGTTGAATCCAGTTTAAATAAGTCTGAGTTTGCTCATACATATCCTGAAACACCACACATCTGCCACAAGTGTTTCCTTTGGGAATGGTGTACACGTTGAGATAAATTAAATAATTCTGTTATTCTTCCCCCAGTCATCTGGTTAATACTGTGTGAACGGCAGCCCTGCGCGATCAAAAAGTCTGATCCCAAACAAGTCCATAACACCCAGTATAATCATGGAAGGAAACGAGTGTAAGAGATCCCAGCAGACAACTAACCATTTATGTGATCTTGCATTTGCCTTCAGACTTGCCTTCAGACTTTTCAGAACAGCTAGGATTACAGCTGGTTTTAATACCACGTGATTATGGGCCATCAAGTTGATCTCAGCTCATAGCCACCACATGGATTTTCTCCATGACGATCTATCCCTAGCCTGGTCTTTCAGTCTTATACCATGTACATCCACTGAAATCTGATCAAAAGACTAGGTGGGTTCCAAACCTTCTAGAACCCTGATTCCAAACATCAATGAGAACTGGCTCCAATGTTGTAATGCAGGCTACAGGGGCACCCTGAAGACCTGACATCAAGCTTTAGTACCCCTCCTCACCCAAGGTACTGTCCCTCAGCCCCACGTGCTGAAATGAGCCAAGATCGGTGTCTTCTCCATGTCTCACCTTAGAGCCCGGCTCAGCTTGTCATAGTTCATATGGGGCTTGCATTTACGAATACCCCATAGTCGGGCCACTTCATCAGGGTCCTTAATGACAAACTCGCCATAGTCCCCTTGCCAGGCGATGACATTCTGGTATTCTTCCTTCTGCAGCAGCTCCAGGATAAAATGCCAGAGTTGGATCTGACGGGAGCCAGGACTAGACTCGGGCTTGTAGGCCCAGTCAGGGAAAGCAAAACCTGCCGGTGAAAAAAATAATTAACCGATTGCTAGTCTCAACTAGCAATCTAGCTAGTCTTACTTCTTTTATCTTAACAAAATTAAACTATTATTCAAGATAGAAAGACATTTTTATATTTTAAGATCACCTGCTTGATTTAATCTGCACAATACTCTTGTAGAATGTAAGTTTTTAAAAAATGTAGATACAGAAGAGGAAAATTAGGATTTGAAAACGTTTCAGAGTAAGAAGCATATAAAGGACGGAAGGAATTTGGGAAGAAAGAATAAGTGGAATTGTGAATGAAGTCTTATGCAGAGCTAGCCTACAGACTTCATCCACTCACTTTGTTGGCTACAGTTTTACAAACAATTATTTGGAACTTAAATCCCATAGAACTCTGTGGGATTTATTTCTGAAAAAATATGGATAGGATCAGACAGCCAGCTTCAGGCAAAGCAATCAGAGCTGAGAGATGCTGAGTGAAGCAGCGCAAAGCCCTATACTGGCCAAGTCACAACAGTGTGTGTGTGTGAGAGAGAGACTACACATGCACAATCTTTGTTCTAACAGGCCTTGGTTTCAACAGGAGAATTAATTGATCTACAAGCTCTAGTTCCACATAGTTCAGAGGTTCAGTCTTAAGGGCTCACAAAGTGAAACAGAATTCTCTTTTTTGAGTTGTGGAATTTTCTACCCTTTTAGAAAAGATCTGCCTCGTCCTCCAGTGCTCTGTTCTCTGCTGGTAGAACCTTGCTTCATCCAAAGCTTTCTATTGAGTAGGAGTGCCTGTAAGCCTTCAGCACTAGTGGCTATGTATTTTTGGTAAGAAGGCAAAAAGTTGTTCTGGTTTTAAATGGAAAATGAAAGTCACCAGGTTTTGCCATGGGGGTGGGGGTAGGGACAATGTACATTCCAACCTTTAAAACTAGATGTCATCTGAGAAGATTTCCCACTTTACAATGCAATGTCTTCTTCCTTGGGAGCAAGCGAAGCTGATTTCTGAGTAGATTGTATAGGATCAGGCTGAAACAATAAATCTTGCTCAGGACCATGCAGGCCCGCAGGCAGGAATTCTTCTAAGACCACCTCTCCTAGTGCTTTGAAAATGCTGTCTGGGTCCTTTGAGATTTTCCCCTGAAGTTGAGATGTTCCACTCCTTGTCGTTACAGTATTTCCACTTTCAGATCTTAATTCTGCAGCGGGCTTTAATAACAGCCTGACACAGTGTTTAAAGGAAGGCATCTCTAAGGAGCTGGGATAGCCAATTCGGTCACCTCCACCCCACCTAATTAATCACAGCTAAAAGCTGAGCTCTCGCTACAGCTCAGGAGAGGACAAGCAGAAGGTACCGTGGGAGATACTCTGGTCTCTCTTGTGCAGGTGAGGTCAAGCTGGCCTCCTCAGATCTGTGCCTCTATCTATGAATCTATCATTAACAGGCCTAATGAACTGCTGATCAATGCCTTGATTTTTCAGTTACACAGAGCACCTTTGGCACCCGTGCAGTAAATTACATTCACCTTCCCAAAGGCCTCTCTATACATCACTTGAATGCCATGGCTCTCAAAGAGTGAGATTGGCCTCTCTCCAGAGAGGCACCTTGCTAGTTGGAAAGTCCCAAATTCTGCTTGGGTTTTATGCCTACCTCAGGCATTTGAGGCTCCCTGGCCAGGATAAAAATAAAGAATGATGCCATGTGAAAAGAATGGAAGGCATGCGTGCACACACACACACCCCAGAACGTACAGAAATGTTTAAAAAGCCTTGATGGGTCTAAGTCTGAAGCTCCTTTGAGATTGAGGTCCAGGCCAACAACCATCTCTCCCTCTTTCTCTCTCTCTCTCTCTCTCTCTCTCTCTCACACACACACACACACACCATTGGCCTGTCCAGTACTGAGAGCAACATACACGCTTCTCTTCTTGCTCTCTCACTAAAGCAACAAGGATTTTTCCAACAAGAGCGAAATTCCTAGGGGGTGCCAGTAGTAGGTGGGGTTAAAACAAGCAATGAGTAGGAGAACTTATAAAGAAATCTCCTGTGATCTTTCATTTTGATTCACATGCTTGTTCTCATTCTGACATACATCCCTTTCTTTTCTTTTTCTATTTTTCTTATCAAGCATCAAAGGGCAGGTGGGTGGGTGAGAACTGAGACTCCTTACTGAAAATCTGAACTGAAGGCTCACAGACCCTTTTTGAAATTAGGCACAGAGGCCCATCGTTTGGGCCATACATTGCTTTTCTCTGGATTAAAGACCCAAAGCTGCAGCATCATTGACATCTTGCAATATCATCGAATTTCTGTGGCAGTAATTTTAAAATCTCCAGGATGATCACCTGAACATAGGGGAACTGAAGCCTTAGGATATGCTGAATGGAATGAAAAGTCAAAAGTAACCAGCCGAATCTTAAATTCAAATAAATGTTAGGAATCAAAGCCCATCGATTATTTAAAGCATTATTTTAGAAAATTAAAAATTTAACAAATAATGAAGGGAAATCTATCCACTAAGTCATTTTGATTAGCCAACATGCTGAAAAGCAGACATAGCTATCATAATCCTGCAGCCATCATTTCTTCACATTTAAAAAATGGTCTAGGCCCAGTTTTATTTTTAAATGAAAGCTGGCATTTAATGGAAAGGCCAGAAAACAAATCTTCAATAAAGAGCAAGACTCAATGCTTCACCTTAACACACACACACACACAAGAAACTACAATAACATGAAGGATTTTTTTTTTTGTACAGATGAAGAAAGATTTAATGTTCACAAACAACATAAAAACTGATTAGATCTTATATACCATAACAAAAAGGGGCCAACTGCATTTTGACTTCAGAACCTTCTTATGGGGAATGTTTGCAATATAACAGCAAATGTTAGTTTTCCAATAAAACGTTATGTGGAGAGACATAAAGTTCCAAAAAATGCTGTTGCTACCTGCCCTGTAGATCACCGTACAATAAGTTGCCCCAGACACTATTGCTATATGTATCAGCCATCAATTCTCTGCTTCATCTATATATTTGCATCACCTCAAGCTCAATAGGAACGCGCGCACCCTCCATTTCTGGCCATGAATATCAGGGGTGTCCACAAATTATGGTCAAATCATTCAAGATGGAGGCCACAACTTGGCCTTAAACTGAGAGCAACTTTGGAGGACCAGCGGTCCACCATAGTACGGAAAGGGCTATGATATGAAGTAGGTGGCACTGAGATTTTGAGAAGGAGCAGTTTCCTGTTTTCAAATGCTTTGAAGCTTTTTTTCTCTTCCTTTCTTCATTTGGCTTTCCTCATTTTTAATTAAAGGAGGCTCTGAGAAAGGTTAAAAACTTTGAGGAATGCAGATTTCCAACCTATAGTCTAGGACTTCACGCGACCAGCCAAAGTCGCTGGGCAGCATATAAATTTAATCAATTATTATGGTTGGTCGCACAGTCAGCCAGATGTTTAGACTGGATTTAGCATTTTTGTCCACCTATCAAGTCCTTCCCAAGGACCTGGGATAGGCAGATGTTGTTGTCTGATGAGGTTATAGGTATCGTCACAGGATGGAAGCTGTTCCAAATAAAACTGTCTTTTGCAATGGACTGACAGTGATTTTGTCAATGCCGATGGTCTTCAAGTGGTGCTCCAGACGTTTTGGGATCGCACCCAAGACGCCCATTACTATTGGTACTACCTTTGCTTCCTTTTGCCATAGTCGCTCTACTTCTCTTTGCAGGTCTTTATATTTTGTGATTTCCTCCAGTTCCTTCTCTCCTATTCTGCTGTCTCCAGGTATTGCAATGTCCGCTATCCAGACTTTTTTGCCTTTTTTATCAACAGTTGCTGAGTCTGGGCTGTTGTGTGGCAGGTGCTTGTCTGTCTGAATTCTAAAGTCCCAGAGCACTTGAGCGTCTTCATTTTCTCTTGCTTTGTCTGTTTTGGGGTCCCGCCAGTTCCTGCTTGCAGGCAAATGGTATTTCTTGCAGATCTTCCAATGCACCATTGTTGTTGCTATGTTGTGCTGTTGTTTATAGTCAGCCTGTGCGATCTTCTCGCAACTAACTCGGTGGTCCACTGTTTCTTCAGCTTCTTTGCAGAGGCGGTATTTTCTGTCTGTCTGTTGTTGTTATTGCCAGTGTTTTTCTAACTTGGCAACTTTAAGATGTGTGGACTTCAACTCCCAGAATCCCCCCACCAGTTGAAGTCCACCCATGCTGGCTGGAGAATTCTGGGAGCTGAAGTGCAAACCTCAACTTTTTAGGATGCTAAATCTTTTGCAAACCACAAGGCGACTGCAATACTGCCTCATCAGATGAGTTTCTCATATGTTATAGTTAGGAGGGTGAGAAGTCACCCTTAAGCAAAAGTCAGGGCAGATGATTACATTTTTAAAACTATTCTAATATCTTCATGCTGCTGCTATTTTATTGTTGTTATTATCACTTGTAGTACTAATAAATTTGGAGAAGTGGAATCTTGCTTTTCCAGACAAGCAGGACATCTGGGAAGCTGCAACAATGGATTATGATACAGGAACCACTCAAAAACTTTGCCCTTTAAAAGACTGCAGTGTCTCCTTGGATTGTATTGACCTTCTGGAATTCCCTGAGTGGAAGCCTAGCACACACAAAGGGAAGCCACACAGACCTGGCTACAGTCATCCTCTTATCAGGGCCGATGCCGTCCTGACACACACACTCACACTCCACACAAAAGAACCAGGACTCTGACCCAGAACTGCCAGCGTTGGGCACACATGGACCGCACTTCCTTTGCAGGAAGCAAAGGAGAACTTCCCCCAGCAAACACGTTCATACTGAAAGAGTTTCTTGAAGGCATAAAAACCTCTGACAACAATCAGCAGGTTAATCCCGTATAAAGCCTTATGTCACTTTTTTCAGAACGCAAGAAAAATGCTAAGGAATGTCTTGCCCAATGCAGAATCTGATTTCCCACCATGGTCAACCAGGTACCAGTGGCAATCCTGCAAGCAGGACATGAAGGCAAGACATGTTCTTATATTATATTATTAGAAAGAAAACATTCTTACCCATTTCCACCCAGAAGGCATATATTCTACGTATCTGAGGTCTGCCTGCTCCCCCATTCCTCTGTTCTATGAGCTACAGGGCTCCAAATATTACAACTTTTCATTGTGCAACTGACCTATGTCCCCACACATTTTGGTTACCCTTTTTTATACTTTTTTAAACCCTAACCCAACCTACTTGAAGTCCAGTGAACAGATTTGTACCAATATTCCAATTCTGGTTATAGTCTTGTATAAAAACATGACGATATCAGCTGTTTTATTTGGGCTTCTTTGCTAATGATGCCTAAGGGGGAATCCACTTTTTCTTCAGCTGCTGCACGATGTGTAAATGGTTTAATTAAGCTCTCCAGCATGATTCTGAGTTGTTCTCACTCCCATTTCCCATCACTGCATTTCTGAAATTTGGATTTTTGCCTCAGCACAAATCAAGTCTACTCCAATGGAGCCCAACCTTGGAAACTCTATCAATATGTCCATTAGTTTTTTTGGCAACTGCATTGTAAATGATTCGCCCACTATTTTCTCCTGGGATTTCTTTTTAACTTCCCAGTCCGGTCTATAGCCCTAAGACTTCCTGGTGGTTTCCCACCCAAGTCCTAACCAAGGACAGCTTTACATCCTTGTTTGTATTTTAATGTCTATTTACCCAATCTCTGGAAACCATAACCTTCTAAATCTTCAGTATAAGCTGAATGACGTTTCTGAGTGGTTAATAGAAGATGCTCTGAAATGCTCAGAGGCTATCTTGTTTTATACTTTAGTTACATGTTGCAAGAGACTATCTCCTATTAACCTCTACCCTATTCATCACACTTGATTTCATTTAGTAAGTTTTGTCTTAATTAACCATAAATACCTAGATTTCCATAGGCTGTAACAAGAACTAATTTGCTCTGTTCAGACATTTAAAAAACGCACCGCCTGTTTGCGTTAGTTAAACCCAAAGGAGCCTTGATTTAAACTTTATGTCAAGTAATCCACTTTTGTAAATCAAGCAGCAAGCAGAACAAATATGCATCATGGAATAGCAGAGCAGACACTTCAAGGAAGCACAGCAAGTGTGTGAGAGCACTAATGCACCTACATCATTGAGACTTCCAATTTGCAAAGGGGAACCAGTAATACAGTGGCTTTAGCATAGGGGCCACATACTGTTTTCTTCATGATTCTCATTGGGTGACCCCAGGCCAGATGCTAGTCTCTCTCTCAACAATTCTTTCACTGATAATTGTTTTATAATTAAAACATATATAACATGTTACTTATAATTACTCCCATTAATTATTTAACAGGAGAATTTGCCTCTTCCAGCATTAAGCAGGAGGTTGGATTCCACAGCCTAGGAGGATTTTCCAAAGGTCCCCTTTTCTGGGCCGCAAGTATCTAGAAGACCACTAGGAGGCCACCAAGAGAGCTTTTAGCATCTCTCGGCTGCCATCCGGGGGTCATCCTAATCTTTCACAGTCCAGAGGCAACAGCTCTAGCAGAGACCTCTAGCAGTTCCCTTTAAAGCAAATCACTCCTCCTTCCAGCTTACAGTGGCCTTAAAAGCTCTCTTTCATTCCGGACGTTTAGCATTTTTACAGGGCCATCATGCTGATTTTATCTAGTGGTTAATCTTTATTTATTAGTATCGTAAACCACCCAGAGTTCCTAGGAAGTGGATGAACAGCCCAGACATGGGGAAATTTCCTTTCCTTCCAATTCTAGGATGCTAAATATGGCGCCAAGGGCTGTCCATGGGGGTGAGGTCAAAAAAGTCAAGATGGCAGCCAAAACCGTGATCAGAGCCCTGCCCTTTTTACATGGGGGGGACAGGGCTTCGATGCCACGGTTGTGGCTGCCATCTTGACTATTTTGACCCCCTCTCAGCGGACCCCCCCCCCCAGCCAAAGGAAACAAAATGAACCTGGTCTTCCTTTTTCCTTCAACAGACAATGAAGATTTTTATTTTGACTACCCTGCCATTATTTCAGTCTTTTGGAAAAAAAATAAAAAGGTGGAGGCAGCTGGCTAATGAAACATGTACGATTCTCTCCTCAGAGGCCAACAGGGGAAAGGCAGCCCTGAGGTCAAAAACAGCTCCTTTGATTGTCACGATTGCCCCCAGCCTTCAGCTTGGAGCTATAAACTTCACAGCTATCTAGACTCCTGGGGGAATTGCTGCTTTGAGGGAAAGGGTGCAATTAATAGCTGTCTGAAACGAGTGGGTGGAAAATGTTTGTTTATTGCTAACTGGCAGAAGGCAATAGCGGAGTCTGCAAGGGGACGGTGGCACTTTCGGCCAGCGGGTTGGCTCTGATTTGATCGGCCTTTTCTTCTCAGTCAACGCCAGGACGTCCTGCACTTGCTCGGTTTTTTTGCATCTGGAAGTTTTGCCAAAGAGCCATTAGATAGTTGATGCATGCATTTGACTGAGAAATGAAGCATGGCAGAGAAATATTTTACATAAATAACTTTCAGGAGCAGACATCCGTTCAGCAGCTAGCTGGTCACCAAAATGCCATCTTTGCCCCTTCACCCCAATCAACGGTTGAAACATCACCTCTGCTGGGTTTCCTCCAGCGCTGGAGAGATTGTCCTACCCATATTATGCCATGTTCTCCCCTGGCAAACCCACCTAGCCTCTTCTTTATTTCTTCTACGGTTACTTAAGTCGTAATATTTTAGATAATTTGGGGAAAGAGGTGGCTTTATTTTGCTGCATCAAAAAAGGAAGGAGTCCTTTTTTGGTGTGTCTGCTGACTTTTTCTTATTCATTGTATTGATTTTATTGCCCTGGAAAATGCTTTAATTTTGCTAAAGAGGCCTGTCTTTTAAGTAAATAAATCAGTAAGTAAAAAGTGCAGGATTGGATCCAGGTTTAGTTATACGTAAGTTGATCATTGAAAACAATAGGACTGAATTTACCTATAATATTTTATATTTGCTGTTTTAAAAAAATTGACAAAGAGAGGGCCCTTTGATAGCTGGCATGCAATGGCACGAAGGGTTTGGGTTTCTTGGGGAAAATTGATAGCTGGCTTGGTTTCATATTTCATCCCTGACAATATTAAACCATTCAGAAATACCAACAGTTCAAAAGCATTCATATACTGTATGTGTGTGTGTGTGTGTATAAATATATATTCTTTTCATATAATAATGAAATATATATTATATTCATATAATAATTCCTTTTCAACATTCAGATTTGAAATCTCAAAACCCCATTTTGCATGCTCAGTTACACGGTGACAATTCAGAAAAACATGGCAGGTATGTGTGAATGTTCCTTTCAGCTGTATTGTCATTCATAGTCTGATTTAGCGTTACCCTAGGTGGGCTATGTACCAGACCTTGTAGTAACTTTTCTGGGTCTGTGGATGAGTTCAGGCAATAGGGTAACCAGATCAGTTAAAATTCTAGCTGCTGCAACAGCTAGATTTGGTTAGCTTGAAAGCTGGAGTTTTGGATTCTTTGGGGAGGGGAGTAGCTTAGCATGGTGTATGAATTCAGCCTGTGTCATTCACATATGACCCAGGGCGTTGTGAAAACCTAGAAAGGGAGTTAATTCAGCTGAACGTGTTGTCTGAACCCAACCAGTATACAACGCAATGCAAGCTCAAAAAAGAGGGTAAATTGAGTAAACCATGATTAAATTAACCATGGGTTCATTGAGTGAACCCAGGCAGAGAGAGAGGGCCCATGGTGTCCACATCGGAAAAACCCTTCGTTTTCTGCCTGGAAGACATTCTCCCTGTGCCAGAACTGACTGCAAGAAAAGTGCCTTCCACATGCTGGGAAATGCTTGCAAATCTGTCTTTCAGTACTGAAAGCCTGCCATCTAAAGCTGCTAAAAGTAGTAGAGGCTCGCTCTGCTTACCTACTCCAGGTTCACACATACACTGCAGCACACCCTGCAGTTTGCAACTTAGGGCTTATGATGCAGCATACTGGGGAAACCAAGCCAAACCAAATTTCACAATTAAGCAAACTATGACTCAATGGCACAAACCCAATCACAGAGCACTTGCAGGTGAGAATAGGATGGGGGCAAATCATGGCCAAACAGGTTCCACCAGTTTTTGATGCACACAGATGTTCTGCCTGGCCTCACTTCACATGCTTAACCAAATTGAGCTGCATTTGCCAAACCTTCTAACTGGGGTTACTTGGAACCCTGTTAGCTTTTAAGGGAGGCGGATTAGCAGATTGTAGGCACCCAGGCCGTTTGGTTACTGGCTGAGAGTATTGTGCAGGCCCAGATAGGGAGTTTATTCAATAAACAGGTTAAGCGTGTCGTGTGAAGGCAGCAGACACGGTGCGCTGGAAGCCCAGCCGTCAGGAGGAGAAGCAGTGGCCGGGCCGGGCCGGGCCGGGCCGAGGCCGAGCGGCTGGAACGCGCAGGTGATCCCGCGCCCAGGTTTCCACTTCCCGCCGCTGCGTCCTTCGCTCGCGGGTTAACCCACCGCGCAGGCCCGGGGGGCTTCAGCCGAGTCTCCAGCCCGAAGGTCCGGGTTACCTGGCGTCCAGAGAGCCGGCACGGGAGAGGTGAGGAGCAGATCCGAGACGCAGTTACAGTCCATAGCGAGGGAAGCTTCTGCCTGCAGGGAGGGGAAGGCGCGGGGGGCGAGATGGGGCAGGAGGGGGAGGGAGGGAGGGAGAGAGAGAGAGAGAGAACGCGCATTGAGCAGAGGTCTCGGGCTGCAGCGCAAAGACGCGGCGGCGCGATTTTACGCAGGGGGGAAAGAAGAGGAGAGAAAAAGCGGTCCGGATCCCCCGACCTGCTTGAGGGCGCGAAAGAGAAGCCGCTGCAGCTTTCCCGGCGGGTCCAGTGTCTCTTCCCCGCCGGCAGGGAAGGAAAGCTCGGGAGAGGCTGAGTTGGCGGGGGGAGGCCCCCAACTGGAGCTTCAGGCCTGGCCCGGCGGAGTCGCACCTGCGGCCGCGCAAAGGGTCCTGCGCGCGCGTCTGGAACAGGCAACTCCAGGCCTTCAGCGGCGGGGGAGGCGCGTGCATCCGCGCCCGCCTTCACGGAAAGCATCTGCGCGGCTTCTTCCTCGCTTTTTGTCTCTTGCTGCTGTTGGGGCGGGGGGGCTGCGTGCCGGCCCCACTCCCTGGGCCGGGTAAAACCCCCCAGGATGGGCTCCGCCAAGCGTAGCTCGTCTTGGGAGTTACTCTCCCCTACAGTTAACCTTCGCCAGCCTCCACCTACCTAGGAATGTGAGAAATGCGGCGCTTTCGCCCCGCGTTTGCGCTCGCCAGGACGGAGGACCAGCGCGAATCTCAGCCTGCGCTCTTGAAGGCGCCTTTCCAGCCACGAACCGGTTCCCAAATAAACTCGGTCGGTTTTTTCCAATGGGGCCGGGTTAGCTGCGGTTTGGGTCTCTAGTTAAAGGGAAGCCCGTATCTGTCGCGTGTGTACATTAGGGAAGTCCGTGTGGGTGTAGATGGGCGAACACAGTGCCAGTAAGTGTAATAAAAGACGTGCGTGCACGCTTAAGCCAGTGCGATTTCCAGTGTGTGTACTTCAGTGTAACCCACTTGCTTTAGCTGTTTCTTCACTAGTGATTTCCAGCGTCATCCAGTCACTGCCGTGTCAAAAAAAACAACAACAAACCGTGATGAAGGCAGGCTTTATTCCGCCATAACGTGACTGAGTGTTGGTAGAAGGCCCTGTAAATCACTAGTGAAGAATTGATCTCAAGCACTTAAAATATTCAGGCCATAACTGTCTTCTAGCAACACCCAGCCATCAATTGTCCTGACTATCTAAAGCCGCCTTCATTACTGATATATCGGCACAGCGATGGTTGGATGGCGCTATAATTCACAGGTGTGGAAATCGCGGGATTATAATCAGCCTCCACAAAGCCCACGACGGCAAAGGTGGTTTTATTTTGCTGAAGCTCGTTTCGAAAGGAAATGCCATTTTTATAACGGCCAGCTCCTGCTTTGCTCATCTCTCCCAGGAAAAACCTTTGGAAAAATATACCGGAAGAGTAATGGTGAGGTCCCAGGACACGTGCCCCAACCCCTTAGGGTACCTATTAGACTTGGAGGGTGAGGGTGCGCGCTGGGGAGGGAGAAGCAGAGCTGCAATCCCACGAAATCGGCCAGTGTAACACCCCCCAGGTGTGTGGCGCTGGCTGTGGATAATGGGCCTTTACTGCAGATAAGTCCCATCAAGCTGGCAAAAATGAGGCTGATGCGACTTACTTGCATAGAGACGCAGCGGGGCCCTACACAACCCTTCCCCCCCTTCGCCCCCGGACTTCCAGAGCTCTCTGCTCCGGAATACGCGCCTCTCTAGGAGTTAGAGAAGATGGATAACCCAGGACGGGGGCCCGGGGCGGGGGAGGCATCCTCGGTGGCGGCCCCAGCAGCTCTCCACCATGCCTCCCTCCCAAAGCAAAAGTTTTTCTATCCGAAGGTATCTACTTCAGGATACCTTTGGACACACTCCCTTACCCGATAAGCTAAGAAGAAAAACCCAAAGGACCTGAAAATGGACAGGTCTCGGTCCCCCAGGGCTGACAGCCTGCGCTTAAATAAAAGAGCGAAGGAAACCAGAGAGAAAGGTGGTATTGCCCGTCCTCCCCCCCCCCCCATATCTTTATTTTCTCTCTCCGTTCAGGGAAGCCGCATCACGTTATTCTATTTGCGACTTTATTCCCTCATTCTCCTTTTAGGCCCTTTCACCTTTTCCCGGCCCCCTCTTGTTTTTCCTTGGCTTCTTCCCTGGATTCGTCCCCGAGTTTTCGCCTGGCAATAATCTCGAGCCCCGCCGCTCCTCCCACCCACGGACGCCTTCCCGCTGTGGGAATCACTTTGACGCCAAAGACCGACGGGGCTGGAGGTTGCGACTTCCTGCCAGCTTCGCCCCTCAAAGTCCCCTCCCGTCGGCCTGCTCCCCTTAAAGCCCCCCCCCCCGGGCCGGGCTGGACGGAACCGGAGCTCCAGGCGAGAGAGACGCGCTTCTTGTCTAGATTCGCCTCCCGAACGACGCTTGCGGCTCTTCCGTTCCTGTCTTCCTCGGCCGCCTCCGCCTTCCCTGGCTGCTCCGGTTTCCGCAGGAGCCTGTGCCCCTCCTCGGAAGAGCCCATCATTCTGGTTCCTGCTTCTTCACTGCACTTGCTGCCCCCTCCCCCCTGCCCCCGCTCTCCCTGCCCCCGCTCTCCCTGCATTTCTCCTTCAGTGGCCCTGGAACTGAAAGGCCCTCATTCCTCTTCCCTCCGTCCAAATCCCTCCAGCTCGTTCTTTCCTTCTCCCTCCTGGTCCCTCACTCCTCTCCTGCTTTGCCTCTTTCACTTTCCTTCCCCCCGCCATCCTCCTCTGGCCTCTTTGGCGCCAGTCTCAAGCATTTTTCTTCCTCTTCCCCTATCACTTCTACCTATTCACACGCTTGCTCTTACCCCACTTCCCCCACCTTCCCCTGAATCTCTCCCTCTCCTCCACCCTTCGCCTCTGCGCGCCAGCTTCCCCAGCTCTTCCAGGCATGCTAGAAACCGTGGGACAAGGGAAGTGGTGGAGAAGGGAGAAGCGTCCGAGCTCCAGACGCTTCCCGCCGAGCGATTCCTGGCGGCGGGAGCAGCTTAAAAGGAGTGGTGGGTGGACTGGAAGCTTGGCTCCCCCCCTTTGTCTTCATTAAGGGAGGGCGTTTGCCTGAAACTACTTTCCCGCCGCCGCGAGCGTTGGTTGTGGAGTGGGGAGAGGGAGAGTTTCGCTCCCGGCAATGCGAATCAAGAGAGCAGCCCAAACCGGCGCGGAAGGAGAGCTAGCGCTGATCCGGTTTCAGTCAAGGAAGCTTGCTCCTCAGCTCCGGCTGCAGCTGGCAGATTTCCCCCTCCTGCCCCGTGAAGTGCCAGTAAAGCAGAAGGTTATCGTTACAGGTGTGAGGGGGTCACAAGGCTGCCTGCCGCCGTTTCTTTTCAGGGAGGCAAGTGAATAAGTCTTCTTGGCTCCTCCACCCTTTAAAAACTGGAAACGTGAGGAGGAGGGAGGAGGGGGCAGTGGCTGGAGGGGGCAAGGATAAAATCTCTCAGTCTCCCCGCAAAGTGAGAAGTTCAGAGTTGAATGAAAGACTTCCCCCGAGGGGAGGGAATAAAGTTGTTGCCGGCGTCCCCAAACCTTGATCCAAACCATCAAAGAACTGGGCACCAAATGGTAAATCTGATCCTTGGAAACCTCATCAGCTAAAATGGGGGAATCTAGACTTGGATGGTGCGGGGGGGGGGGGGAGGGGGGTGCAAGGAGAGTCCTTATTTTTTGATCATTTAAATATTCTTCAAAAACCCCTCCTGTCTATCCCCTATATAGGGGATTCTGTGGACGCGTTCATACAACACGCCTTCCCAGGTCAAGGAAAGACTCGGCGCTGCGTTTGCTCAGTAGGCTAAGTTTGATGAGTGTTCAGCTTGTTTGCCTATATTTGTTGTGCTGTGTGAACGTAGGCCAGGGGGCATAACAAAACCAAACACCCCCATCCCCAAGGGAGTGGAATGGGTCGCAGACAGGAACAGCAGAAACAAAACGAGGATAAAAAGCTTGGTTTTGTGTATTTAGACGTGAAATTTGGAAGCGAGGTAATTTAGAAAACCAGACCCGAAGGCCCTGGTTTAACTAGGTAGATTAGTCTTTGGAAACGCGTAGCCCAAAATCCCCAAATATCAATACAATCCTGGCTGGTCCCCTCCACGGCCGGTGCGGATTTCAGCACCAAGGACGGCTCCAACTGCGCCTTCTGGCGCCCTTAGCCCCACGCTACACCCGTTTTTCTGTTCACGGGCACCCCCCTTTTCCCTTTCCCGCAAAGTCTCCTATTCTGCCGCCCCCCCGGCCCCATGCGTGCTGCTAGATGTCCCCCAAGCCCCAGCCCTCCCCTCCCCTCCCGCCAGTTCTCAGCCTCCCGTCCTTGGTTTCAGTAATTTTCCGTTTGATTTGGGAGGTAATGCATTTTTTACAAATCAGAGGAAGCCAGCAGATTCCCCCTCCAGGCCCCCAGGAGCTGGGGCCCAGATGAGAGGCGCAGATCATTTCCTTGTTAGTTTTGATTTCGGTTACCGAGACTTTCAACTTCCCTCCAACCTCCTGGAGAAATGTTATAACAAGTAGCCGAGGGAATTTTCTTTCTTTGCTTCCCCCCGCCTTCCCTCTCCCCCTCTCCCCCTCCCCTCTTTCGCTTTCTCGCCTCTTCTCATCTCTGCATATTCCTAAAGCCGAAAGGAGAGAGAGTAACCCCCAGAACCCCAATCTGAAAAGAGAGAGGCCCAGAAAAGGGACAAGGCACTCCTTGTCCACCCCACCCCACCCCACCCCACGCGCCGGCTCTTATCACCCTGCGTGTTTCGTCTCCCACATTTTCCACGACCTCGATAGGCGAGACCATGTTCTTTGAACCTCTCCTTAAATAAAAACCTACAATCAAGACATCAACTTTATTTGGGGGAGAAGTGGGGTGGGAGACCACATATCCTTCCCTGTCGGAACGACAAATTGCTCTACCGGTAGGTTATTCTGCTTCAGCTGTGCCGCATTTCCAGCCTTACCTTAAACCTGCTTCCTGGGAAGTGGGATGCGAGCCTGATTTAGCATTCCATTACCTTAAGCTAAAAAGCTGCACGAACTACGTTTCTCGGTGGAGAAAGCTAAGTAGATAATTCACACGTTCACGTGCACATTCTGCTTCTGTCCAAGGCTGCAAGATACCTAACTTTAAAGGCCGTATTTTGTAGAATACAAAATAGGGTGAAAGTTGACCCCAAAGAGGGGGAAATGGATAAAAGAAACTAGAATGGTATGGGAGCAAGTATGCTGATTAAATAATTTCTGGCTAACACTTATCTGCCTTTTATCCCATGAAACTAAAAATATATTTACTCAATCAACATTCTGAAAGGAGTGTCTTGGTACTGAAGAAGAAGTGACCAAGAAACTAAAAGCTGCCACTTAATCCTCATTTTCCCCCTTAATGATGCCAGAAGCAACAGGCTAAAAATTAAACAGAGGCTGCTCTTCACTTGCACCCACAGATTCGCAATTCTATCTGCCGAATCATCAAAGCATCCGTTGATTAATCCACCCCTGTCTGGGTGGTGAAAGTTGATGCCTTAATGGGTTTCTTCGTCTGTAAGAATTCCCATCGAGTCTTACAAGTCTTTATTGGGCAAGAACAGGGTTGGTATGCCAAGCTACAACCCTCTCCTGAAATCTGTACAAACGTCTTCAGAGGAAAAACAAGCAAACAGAAATACTCATATCTTTACTTTTGGTAAAAAATGCTAATCGCATCTAACATTTCCCCGTGCAAAAATCAGGGAAGTTCCCCCTTGATTTGGGGAACTGGCGGGGGTGGGATGGAGTGTTTGTACAATTTCCCTTTTCCCTCCTAAATCTTGAAGGGTATGTTTGCCAACATCTCCCCTTTTTTGGGGGGGGGAAATCAATGCCGTAAATTATTCATTGTCATTAGTTATCGATTTGGATATCTAGCGGCGGCGTTTGGAGGATGAAAAGGTTTCTTCCTTCTCTCCTCATTGTTCTATAACCTCCGGCGAAAAAAAGCCAGAGGTGGAAGGCCCCCCTCCCCGCCTTCTCCCTCCCATTCCACAAGGCTGTTCTAAGCAGCCCCGATACACACGTTAGGGCAAACTCCGCACGATCAATGGGGGATCAATGCCGAGGCATGAAACTAATAGCCAGCGAAGCCCCTTTGATCTGAAATCTCAGCTCAGAACTCAAATACCTGCTTCTAACAAGGCAGAGAAGGGAGTCGTGGGGGAGGAGGAGGGCGAGGAAAGACGGGCAGGGGGCGAGCTTTAATGCCAGACAAATATTTCAACATCCAGGTCGAGGAATGAAGGATTTCCTCTGAGTTTCGTGCAGAAGAAGAAACCGGTGGGGGGGGGGGAACTGACTCCTTAAATAGCTAGGATTAATATATTCGGAGGGGCACGATGTTGTACATGTATGTGAGAGGCAGGAGGGCAAATCTTCAAGGCAAACACCTTGGGATTGTGGCAAGTTTGGATTCTAGGATAAGCGATTTTAAGGGAGAAGGAGCAGGAAGGATGGACGCTGAACCCGAAGCTGGAGAGAATCACAAGGGCAGGATACGACCCACGGAGAAGGCTACTATTTATACACCATCCACGTTTCTGCATTCCTAGGCAGCAGCTCGCCAGAAAAGCGAGCGAGCAATTTATTAAGTAAAGTAATTAATAATTATTTTTAACAGCCTAATAGAGGCTTCACCCCCTTCTCCCACCTTCCGCTGCCTCATCTCATTATTGTTAATCTGGTTCGAAGCCCACCAAACGGTTCGTTGTTTGTTTATTCATTTTTATGTCCGGCATATTAGAGACTTTAGCTGTGCTCAACCCCCCTCCGGTGCCCCCCCTCCAATATCCAATAGAAAACAGTCGGTGACCTGGACGAACCAAAGCTGCTGCTTTCTCTTTAGATCCCCATCACCTCAGTCTAAATCTAATCACCTACTGTACATCACTCCTCCTTTTGAAAATTTCCCACCAGGAAATGACCAAGCCAAAGGGAAAGTAGGAGAACATAAATTCTAGGACTAAGGTGGGAATCCTGCTCGTATCCCTAACGTTACTTTAATGGCTTGGTAGTTGCAGACTTCCAAACATCGGCCTTGTAAAGTTCTGGGACACCTGTTTTTTGTTTACTGATGTTACTCAGGTACCTACAATACAGTACTGTATAAAATTAATAATATAACAACATATCCTTTCTGCCAGACCCAGTTTATTACCTTTTCTGGAATGATTTGCATGTTTTATAAGAGAGGCCAGCCCCTCTACAACTTGCTACCAATCCATAATTTCCTGACAGCATTTCCCGACAGGAAGCAGCATCCTTGGAGGCATCCTGAATTCCTGCAGCTGCATCCATAAAGGACTTTTGGCAGTTGTAGAGAAGTGATTTGGTATTGTCTTTTGGAATCTGCCCCCCCCCCCCAGCTTCCCAATGTAGGCTACAGCCCTGGGATTTCCTGGTGGTGTCCCATCCCTGGATTGACCCTCCTTAGCTTTTGAGATCAGCCAAGGTTGGCTGGGGGCTGACCAGCTTAGGTCTGGCTCTGCTGGTCCATACATCCTACCATTGTATGACGTGCTTTATTGTCAACAGGCAACCGTGGGACCACGGAATATGTAATTGTATGGATATACAGCAATTTTGATGGCCTACATGATTTTAGTAGCCATTTATTCATGGATATATTCGCTCAGTTGAGAGCCCACTCTTCTCTCCACAGGGAAATTCAAGGGGACAAACAAGAGAGCTTGGGTAAAAATCCTCGAACTGCATGAAGACTGCAGTTTATATCTTCTCCTGTGTGTTTTCTTGCTGTAAACACTGCCAGAGAAAGGAAACAGCTCGGGTGGAGTTCAAAGGAACGGAACAGAGGAAAGAAAAAAATCCATGGATTTCCAAGACATGAGCTCAACCTGGGACTTCTTCAACCGACCTCTCTGCTCCGGGGGAACTTCCGAAAATCTCACATCTAAAGCTTTGAGTGTGTTTGGAGAGACTCATTTAAAAAAAAAAACACTTTACAGCCCTGCTTATTCGAGACTGAGGCCTTTTGAACTTGGTAAGGCAGATTGCTGAGCAGAAAGCATAGAAAGGTACTCGTGGTGATGAAGAATGTGCCATACCTGTGGGAGGTACTAGAAGTAGCAGGAGCAGTAGTAAGGGAAGAGCAGTGGTACTGCAACAGGGAGCAACAATCAGAACAATCAATATAGCCATGAAGAGTCTCAGGTCAGCCCAGCCTTCCTTGCGAGGAGGAGAGAGAACTGCTTCGTGCTTGCTGAAAAGGACCCAACCCCTGACTATTTAAGGAAGGAAATGCATAGAGGGAGAAAGGCAACTTCTTAAGGCTTCTAGATCTGGGCTGCAGAAAGCCAAACGGCCACTAGATGGCAGCCCTCCTCCTTTCGGAGAGTCCCATTCGAGCACGATAAGGACCGATTCAGAGGGAGAGGAGAATTCTCCCAAACCAGGCGATCGACAGAAAGCAGGGTCTGCTGCCGAATATGGCTTGGCTTGCTTTCTTGAGTCAGCTGTAGTGGTGCAGGTGCTACTACTGGGAATGGCTCAGGGGCAGAACCCCTACTTTGCCCATAAGCAGCCCCAGCTTCAACCCTTGGCAACTCCCAGTGGGACCGGGAAAGTCCCTATCTGGATCTGTAGCCAGCAGCCTTAGTCTCTGTCTCTCCCCCACCTCGTGCCCTGGAACCAAGATAAACGCCTCTGCCCCGGAGCTCTTACAGTAGAAGGTAGAGGCTGGGCTCTCCCACCTTGCTAAGGCTGAAGGTGCTTTGTTCGGTTTGGACGGGGAGAGAAAAGGAAGTTGGAATGAAACGTTGGTGGACTGAAGATGCGAAGCGGACTTCAAGACAGCAGCATCTTAAACAGCCACGTTCCCAGTTCTAAACGGGCAAGGAAAATGAGGCTTATTTTTGAGCAACGGGGCCAAGCAAGTGTCAGTTGAGCAGCAAGATGGGGTGGGGGGGGAGGGGGGAGAGAGAGAGAGAGAGAGAGAGAGAGAACGCCTTTTCTGAACAATGGAGAGGGGAAAGAAGCAGGGCGGAAGACTGGAAGCTCAAGAGAGCCAGCCTCATCTAGCTGCCCGGTTAACACCATCTTCTAAACTGAAATTAAAATTGATTTTTTTTCTCTTTAAAAAAAAATCATATTTTTCCCTGATCTTTCCAAAAGCGAGCCAGTTGAAATAAGAGGACCCAAACCCACGTCTCTTGGTCCTTGGCTGGGAAAGAGAAGTGGCACGTCCTTTGAACAACGGCCCTGAAACTTTTCATTCATTTCCAGAAATCTGGAGCGATTTGCTCGTCAAAGTGGAAGATTCGGGACAGAACCAAAAAAGCAAAAAAGAACAACAAAAAAGGATCGTGGGTCGCTGAGGAGCGACTTGGCAGGGCTGAAACCGCCTCAGCTTTGCAAAAAGGAATTGTAGAAGGCTGGGAATCTCTGGATTGGCTTCCTCAGACTTCACCGCTGCAATTTTGCTGTTTTGCACTCTGCTTTTCCTCTGTACCACCCTAAAGTAGGCTAAAGCACGCTTTTTTAAAAAAAAGCTGATCATAATTTAGTTTCAACTCTTTTAAACGTTGCCCCTCCCGATCAGTGTATTACTTCGCAGTTCATCTTAGGCAGGCACCTTTTCACTTCGATCCCCTTTTAACAACCTCCGTCCTCTTTATTTAATTGTGAATTATTCGAGTTCCCTTCAGTTTTCTTGGAGAAAAGGACAAGGAAAGAGCCCCTTCGGAACAACGCGAGAAAAGAGGGGAGTTACTGAGGTGGCTCCTTCTTCTGCAAACCTTACAGAAAGAGGAGCGGAAGGAAGGAGGTGGAATAGAATAAA
This sequence comes from Python bivittatus, assembly GCF_059951505.1. Classification (NCBI taxonomy): domain Eukaryota; kingdom Metazoa; phylum Chordata; class Lepidosauria; order Squamata; family Pythonidae; genus Python; species Python bivittatus. Next base: position 4,382,451 of record NW_028277054.1, read on the forward strand.
AAGAAAAAAGGAAATTAGTTTCTCCTGGGAGGAAAGGTAGCGGTGGTGCCGCAAAGACGACCAAGAAAGGCGAGATAGGAGTAGACCCGGAGTCGGGGGATTAAGAAACAGTGCACGTGTGTGCCCGGCCACGCGCACAATCAAGAAAACAGGAATTCAAGGGAAGAAAAGGAAAAGGTGCTTAGAGTGGCTGGCTTTTAATGCGTTAAAAAGAAACCAGGAAACCATCAGCGCTGAAATGCTGATAAAGTTCAACATCCCCCCGCCCCGCTTCACCTAGCCCCCTTTCTCCAACCTTGCTTTGGAGCCTCAAAAAAATCCCTTCCGGCTACTTGCTTTCCTTTGAAATCTCCGTGTTAACGAACATTTCCCAGAACAGCGGAATGGTGGGCGCACCGCCCGCCCACGCCGGGTCCGCGGAAACGAAGGCGCTCGCCTCCCCGGCGCTTTCTCCCTCCTCTCTGCCAGGGTCGCTCCGGCCGCCCGCTCGCCTGCAGACCGCGCGAAACTTCGCAGGTCGGGCCCAGCTGGCTTCGCAGGGAGCCACAACAGAGGAGCGAGTGGCGGGCAGGGGGTAGAAGGGGGACCCTCCGCGCCCCTTAGCGCCCAGCGCAGCTAAGAAGCGGCTGCAGCGCTAGAGGGCGCCAGAGAGCAGCGCCGCTTCCACCCTTGGCGCCTTTGGGTGGGCAGAGCGCTCCGCCCGCTCGTAAGATGCTCCTTGCCTGCGTGGCCTGAAGGTAAGCCACCATTTCTCCATCTTCAACCCCAACCCTCCTTACGGGGGGGGAGTATAATAATGGCCGATCTCAGGCCTGTGCATATCTGGGTTTGCGAGACGACTTTATCTCTGCAAAAGCGCTATATAAGCCCCCAGTCCCTGCTCCCGCTATTCTTTTCTTATTTTACTCCTTCCCAAGGCAGTGGCATATTTCACCCTCTTAGGCCTCCGCTCTCCAGTAATTTCTTTCCCTGCCTGATACTTCAACCCGCGCGCCTATTGCGCAGCGTCAGACAGCTGCCGAATTATCCTGGCCCGGAGCGGGTTACCTCGGGGTTCAGATGGGGCATCTGAAATGAAGTGCCTCTGGGTATATTCAGAGGGCTTTCCGCCTGGTTCAGAAGTGCAAGCCCAACAGTCTAGGATTGGAGGCCCTTGCAGAAACGTTCCGACGGAGCAGAACAACAGCAACGCCTCGATCCAAGGAGAAAGCTCCAGTCTCCGAAAAAATACATTTTGTAAGCAACATCCACCTCTTTTCTGTCTGTTCATTTATCTATTCATTTATTATCTACCTATTTTTCTATTATTTAAGCTACTGTATATAAACTGTATCTAATAGGAATTATATACTGTGAATAAACTCCCTCGCACTGATGATGTGAGCTAGTTGGGTAATGAAACGTTTGCTAGCAAACAACCAAGCTCAGAGAGCACCAAGAACCCCGCATTTATCTGTCCATCCCTGGATAAAAGTTCTCCTCCCTTTCTTCTCCATGGCACAAGGGAGGGAGGACGCCTGCCCCCCTTCCCCCCCACGGGCCATCCCATCCTCTCCTCCCCGGCCCAGCTTCTCCCTTTCTCTTCCCTGCCTACGAAAAAGCAACCCCCCCCCCTCACCTCACTCCAAGGGTGGCCTGGCACAAAAGGCGACCAGCCAAGCTGAAGCCTCCCCCCCACCCGTGATGCGGTTGCAGAGCGGCTGAGACGAATGTGGGGGTGGGGGGTGCGGAGGCCCCCGCAGTGCCAAGCGTTCTGCCCACCAAGGAGTCCCGGGTCCTGAGGACAGAGTGGGGAGGTGTGCGCGTTGTGGGGGCAGCACTGCCTCAACCCAGGAGGTGAAGCGAGAGGGAAGGCCGGACGTGGCAGTCCCTGAAGCTTTCGAGCAACCAGCAGACAAGACAGTAGGGAATGGGGGTGGGGGGTAGAGGGCCCAGGAAGAGGCGAGGGGGGCTCTTCAACTCCCTGTTCCCTCCTCTGGCAGGCCGGCTATTGCCCCATGCACGCGCTTGCCGCTCAGTCACAGGCAGCTTGAACGTGTGAACTGCTGCCAGTCACGAAAAATCCTGGAACTAAGGGGAGGTCAGGGGACAACAAAGCTTCCTCCTTCAGTCTGACGTCACTCAGACCGCCTGGGTCGGGCATCGAATGCTGAGCTAGCTACACGTGTGAATCCACGAACACTTAATAGGAACCGGTGAAATTACTTAGCTAGCGGTCAGTGGAAGATACGGACGGAAGTTTTCAGATTCCCTTTATCCACGGGAGTCTGTTTCTGGCAGAGTTGATTCTCCCCTAGCTCTTTCTTTCTTTTTTTTTAAATATTGGTAATGAAGTCAGCGGGGGTGCTCCTTATTAATTATGTTTAGGATAGTACAGTATTTGCAAATGTACTTTGAAGTCATTGCTATTGAGTTCCGTGGAGTTTATTTCCAGGGAGACCGATACAAGATCACACCCAGAAGGTGCTCTGTTTTGCCCAGATAGTTTAGAGCAGGGTTTCTCAACCTCAGCGATTTGAAGATATGTGGACTTCAACTTCCAGAATTCCCCACCCAGCATGGCTGGCTGGGGAATTCTGGGAGTTGAAGTCCACACACCTTAAAGTTGCTAAGGTTGAGAAACCCTGGTTTAGAGACCCTTAACAATTCGAATTGAAAAAGGAAGGCGCTTCCAGTCCTGCGGGCAGGTCGCTTCGGTTTCAAACTCCTTTCGCTTGAAATACTTCAACCAAAGCCCTGGATGGAAGGGTCCCAAAACTTGTTCTCGGAAAACTGGGGGCTGGGGCTGGGGGGGGCACTGTAAAAGATGAGGCAGCCTTCCCTTCAGGGAGACAATTCCAGGACTGGAATGTGGATGTCTGTGAGGGGATAGGGAGATAAGAGTCCCCCAACTTCACCAGCCAGGAGAAGCTGGGCAAGGAGGAACGGCATCTAATGGGGAGAGGGGAGGAGCCCCCCCCCCCGAGGTTTGCAAACCACATTGATTTGCAATTATCTAATATGCATCAGATTGTGGCAAGGATGCTCTAATATGCATCAGATTGTGGCAAGAATGTGAATGGGGGCCAAAGAGTGGGGAGGGGGAACTGGGAAACTTCACTACATCAAAGTTACGAGCCCCTCCTCGCCTCTGACCCCAACCTAGCGCCCCCCCAAGAGAATCCCTAAAGCAAATCTCACTGGTCATCTGGCTCCGATTCTCCCCTGACCTGACTTGAAGCCTCTCTCCTTCCCCCAATTCGAGAATGAAACTCCCCCCCTTTCACCCCCTGAACCTTCTGTCTGCCCAAATGAAAACTCTCCCCTTAACGAACCAAATTCTCCCCCCCCCCCCGTTCTTTTAAACAACCCATCTTCCCCCCTCGCAGCCCTGATCCTGGTTGATTTCTCCTCCTCCCCCCTTTTCATGCGCAGCCAAGCGGCTGCGGGTTGTTTGCGCTGGTGCAGATCCCAAAGGAAGCTTGCAGATGCTGGAGATGCGTTTGGGGAAAGGAGGGGGTGGATTGGCCTGAAGCTGGAGGAGGAGGAAGAGGGTTAGAAAAAAGCAGGTCCCCAGATGCAGCAGAGCATCGATACCAAACAGAGAACTGGCACCAATCAAGGTTGTCAGCAACAAGCCCCATGGTTTGGGGAAATCTGTTTCACGCCTATTTCCGCAACATAAGTTTGTTCAGGAAACATTAACCCATTTTCTGGGTTGGTCCCAAACAGTGACCCCCAACTTAACCAAACAGGCTGGGTTCATGCAACAGACTACTCCTCAGAAAGTCGAACCAAGTTTAACACTAACTGAGCTTAGCAGGTTGTGCGAATGCAGCTGCTAGATCTTTATAGACTTGGCTCTGTAGGTTGTATGGAGGCAAAGACTCAGCACCTGTGAAAGGCTGAGGGATAAAATGGAGTCACTTGGTTTACTGGCCAATTGGTGTCTACTTTTCTTTTTTTTAGGGTACAACATGATCGAAGTTTCTAGAACCTAGAAAATGACCACTTCATTCCATCTCCCTCATCTCCAAGATTAGAAGGACCTCCTTTATCTTCAGTCCAAGTGTGCCATCCCAAGGAAGAACAGCCAACCCAGCAGCTTCATGAATTCAACAGCAGGACAACCTGATCTTGAATGTGCCATTACTATCACCGTGCAGTTTCTTCTGTAGGAAGTCATGTAAAAATGGAAGAGACCCAATTCCTTTAGGAGGCCACTTCAACCAAGTTCCACTGAAGGAGTGCCCACAGAGTATGGTCAAAAAAGTCAAGATGGTAGCCATGATGGTGTGATCAAAGCTCCACCTGGTTTTTATGTGTGTGACATTTGCAATGCACCCAGACCCATGATGGACATACACACCAAGTGGACTTCAATCTCACTGTTGACTTGACCATGCCTTGAAGACAGTCCTGGCTCCAAAGCTCCAGATTTGTTCTTGACTTCTAATAAGCAGCCAAGTAAGTGGAGCCTCTAGGTTTATGCAACTCCTTTTCCACATCTGGATTTAGAAGGAAGCAATTCCTATTAATTCTTCCTGCTGGCCCCAGAAGACTTGGCTTCTCCATTGGAAAATTGACCTTGGACAACCATCACAAACTGCAATCCATTTCCCTGGCCTTTGGCTTGCACTTCCGACCCTTAGGATCCCAAGGTACAAGTTTAAGAAGGCAAGAGGCTCAGACCACAAGGACAGTTGTCACCAGTTGTCCATACCAGCTCACTTCCATGGGGGTCACGCAAGCACATTTCGCATTAGTGGTCCAGCTTCATGGTTACCCTTTTGGTACTCTGCACCGGTGTTTATTCACTTGGTTCAAGGCAGTGGCTTGGAGACCTCATCCAGTGTATCTGCATGAGTGGCCAAGAAAATGCCCCATTTAACTCAAGGGTGGTTCACACAACACAGGAAACCATCATCGGGTTTCTTCAGTAATATGAGCCAGCCATTGCAGCTTTGTAAGTCCTATGTTATGGCTCAATTTATAGCTTTTGTGTAAATCCAGCCAATAACAAACTGGGCCTTAGGCTGGCAATTAGGGCCAGCAGATCTGCAAACGCAACGCTAGATGGCAGTAAATAGTCAGATTTCTCTGGGTTTATTTGCTGCCCCTGGTGATCATATCTGGTTGCTCGAATCTCCCTTGCAGGTCAGTGTTCTCAAAAAAAAAAACCCAACCACCTCAGAACTGGAGGTTAAAAGGAAATCACAGAAAAAAAAGGATGAAGCAAGATTGCTGCAGACCTGCCCACACAATTCATCATTTGCAGAAGGAAGGAAAAAGAGAGACAAGTCATGTGGGAAGGGGGAACGCCCAAAGAGCTGTAGAGAAAAAGCAGAACACCAATTCTGCTTAGGCCCAGGACCCCCCTGTCCCCCCTGCCCATTTGACTAACCCAAGTGGATCCCCACCAGCTTTCAGGACTGGGGAACTTCAGGGATGATAATTTGTTAATTTATCAAAGTGACGGCTGTTTGATCTCAATCTCTCATAATGCTGGGGCATTAATTAAACTTGTAAGGTCACTTACACCGATGGCTTGCTCAGTGTGTTTGCTAATTGAACTTTGGGTTCTCGACTGCACACCCAATTTGTCAGGGGCACCTCTGGCAGGAACCAGGAGATGCACAAGAAGGAGGTTTGCAGTGGGCTTGTGCAGGGAGGAGGAGGGTGGGGGAGAAATGCCAGCAAGACAGAGAGAAAAGGGTTTGAAATGCCAGCCAGGGGTTCAAGACAGACATCAGTGAAGCCAGCGAAGGACTGGACTTACTGCCTCAATTTCTCCAAAGGCTTTTTTTATTAAGGAGCCAGGTCCCTTTTGTCCTCGCTGGTGACGTCTACCATCTCGCAGGCCTCTTCCAGGGTCATCCAATCATCACTTCAGGGATGGGAAGCCTGTCTTCATTACACCAGCATAATGGAGCTGGGTGGCGCTACGAGATGCCGTGGCCGATTCTTCACTGGTGACCACTAGCCTCTTCTAGAACCATACAGCCTCTGCTGTGCCAAGAGATCAGCGATGGACTTTATATCACCAGAATGATGGTTGGAAAGATGCGGGAGGAAATGGGCTAAGGATGTTATCAGGATTGTGGGAAGTCCACATCCCGCCTGTGGTTAAAATGATCTCTGAGATGGATGCAAAAAGATTCAACCATCTGACCGCCCAGGTTCAGGGAGAGGCATGTTAGCAAATGGATAACCATTCAGCTTTGTATCTGCAAAACACCCGATGTGGGACATTTAAGAGGTCACAGCAACAAAAGAAGGAATGAATGAATGGCTGGTTCACACATGCAAGCGTTTCACCAGGAAGGTGGCACGCATGGAGGTGTCATTGCAATTCAATCTTGCAGTTGCTCGTTGTCTGAAACACCCTTTCATGGAACCAGTTCATTCATTCAGCTGCTGCATTCTGCAGCAGGCACAAGTGAATGGAGTCAGGTTAGTACCCCATAATTAATAAGCAATTAAAAAAAAGAAGAGTGCCCCAGAGAACTCTTAGCTGCCAATCGCTATGGATGGCTTTTTAAGTACCCTTCGTTTTCTAGTAATGTGAAGAACCTCGCATGTCATTTGTGGTGGTTTGTTCACACACAGAGTTCACCTCTCACAGCAAGCGTGCGCACATGAGACTTCCAGGGATGTCTGCAGGGAGGGGGTCAAAAAAGTCAAGATGGCAGCAATTGGTGACTGTGGTGAAGTGGTGACTTGCACATAGAATGGGGCCTACCCTGACCAGTCTATCACTGCGAGCAGAACTTGTATTCCAATTCCTCGGCTTTTTGGGGGTCACTTAGCTGCAATTCAAAGTTGTGGTGATCAGAGACCTACAAAACTTTTAAAGCATCCGTGATGTGAAAGAAAACCAGGATTCTAGGTGTTTTGCTAAGGATCCAAATGATGTCCATAAATATACAAACCAGGATAAAGCATATACGGTACATACGATATCCCTACACCAGAAGAACATCATTGATACATGTATGCAAATAGGCAACCACTTTGGAACAAAGGTATAAATCCTTTAAATAAATACATAAATGACAGGAATCCATCAAAAAGAAAGAAAGAAAGAAAGAAAGAAAGAAAGAAAGAAAGAAAGAAAGAAAGAAAGAAAGAAAGAAAGAAAGAAAGAAAGAAAGAAAGGAGGGGGAGAGAGAGGGAGGGAGGGAGGGAGGGAGGAAGGAAGGAAGGAAGGAAGAGAAAAGAAAAGAAAAGAAAAGAAAAGAAAAGAAAAGAAAAGAAAAGAAAAGAAAAGAAAAAAGAAACACCCATACGGGAAGCAGAAAAATTATGGCAGATAATGTACTTTAAAAGTCAACCACATTTACTCAAGACTATATAGCAGGGTTTCTCAACCTTGGCGACTTGAAGATGTGCAGACTTCAACTCCCAGAATTCCTCAGCCAGCCATGCTGGCTGGGGAATTCTGGGAGTTGAAGTCCACACATCTTCAAGTTGCCAAGGTTAAGAAACCCTGCTATAGAGATATAAAACTCTAACTAACCTAATTCTATTTACACTCCTAAGAGAGATCAAGCCACGATGGATACGAAAAGCCACAGCAGAAAGTTGTCTTAATTTTTGTAATAAAAAATAAAGGCGGGGATGTGGTAGAGTTTGTCAGAGGAGCAACTAACCATTAAATCCACCCCCTATAAAATAAAACAGACAACTGGCACTCTGGCAATGCAAGTTCAGGGCTGGGTTCCTTTGGTAACTGGACAATTCTGTAGCAGAAATGGAGAAGTAACTTCAACAGAGCAGATCGCTGGCCTGTAGCAAGCATACCTTTTCACTTTGGATCAAAAAAACCCTGATTTCAAAACTTGTCCCTTATAACCAGCACAATTGGGGTGACAACTTGAAGCAAAATCCAGAATTAAAAGTACACATTCAACGTTTCCGAGCAGGGTCAATTCTCAGACCTTCCCCCAAATATGATACGTTGCTGCTCTCAAGGATTTTACACTAATTGTATCAATGGGCTATTTTAAATTCTTTTAAACCCACTTCTCCTGCCCCCCCCTTCCCAACTCCCTCTAAACTAAATGGCATTCAGCTCTGAAATATTGAACATTGAATTGACGTATTGGCTTGACTTTTCGGAGTTCATTTGAACTAGCAGATTTTCTTTAAATGCCCCATGGTCTCTCCAATTATTTTTGCTTGGTCCTGGGAAGCTGACTATACCCAGAGTTCAGCTTATCAAACGCAGCAGCTGTGTTGTGTAACACACAAGTTTCTTTCTCTTCTCTTCTCAAGAATGACTTCCAAATTGGTTGGCCTGCAGGTCCAGATTCGGGCATGGCTGTATCCTGTTTCATTCCTCCTCCATTTTTTTTCCTGGAGAATCTAAGCTATAAACACCCCCAAACTGGGCCTGCATCTTTGCTAAATTTGACTTGTCAGTTTGAATTCTCCATTGCTCCTGATATGTCCTTGTCTTTATCTCATTCTTCAAAGCTCACCTCCTGTCCTCTGTGCTTTCTTTAACTTTTCATATTTTAAATGTGAAGACAGCAAAGGTGTGCTTTCATGCTATGTTCATCTCAGAGATAACGCTTAGCAAGGAGATGTTATCTGTCATGTGGACGCAGGTGAGCCCAGGTTTGTTGTTGTATAAATGGATGAAGTAACCCCTTTATCCTGTAGGTAGCCATATCTTTGTGTGTATGCGCGCGCCTTTGAGTCGGTGTTGACTCCTGGAGACTGCCTGAGCTAGTCCCTGCAGTTTTCTTGGCAAGATTTCAGAAGTGGTGTGCCATTGCCTGCTTCCTAGGGCTGAGAGAGAGTGACTGGAACCCACCAAGGTCATCTAACTGGCTTTGAGCCTAAGGCAGGACTAAAACTCATGGTCTCCTGGTTTCCAGCCGGTGCCTTAACCATAACACCAAAGTAGCTCTCAGCTATGTCTCACAGATCTTATATATCTATGGCCTGATACAACAAACCTATACAGTGATGCCTCGGGTTACGAACTTAATCCGTTCCGTGACTCTGATCGCATCTCGAATTGGTTGCAACCCAAGGTAAATTTTTGGGGCCGGAGCTGATCGTAACGTAAAAATTCATTAACAGGGGCGTTCGTAACCCGAGGTACCACTGTATCTGATAATGTGATAATTCATAGCCATGGGAACCTATGGGGGGGGCAGCGGGGACAAGTGACATTACACGCATCATATCATCATGTGTGGTATCATTATGGCTTGTTCCAGATGTCTTTCTCCATAACATGGGAGTATAATTGCTTAGAGTGATCCATGAATTCAGCCATTCTGATGGGTAAGCTCTGATTTATAGCTTAGCATTGGTGGGAATACAGATCATGATGACTTGGTCAACAAATTATGGTTAAAATAACCTCATATCTTAATATGATGGGTGAACTAGCTGCTTTGTGGTAGAAACCCATTTGGGGATAGATAGCCCTAACACCTGGCACGGCCCAGATTCCAAGCAACCTGTAACTGAGATTTGCTATAGATTGACTGCCTGGTGCAGAATCAGATTCTGGGTCTCAAACAGCTGTTTCTGGTGGGGAATATTGGAACTGCTTTCTCTACCCAAACATCTGACATACTGTACAGGTTTCAGTTCCTAGCAACCTTTTCCATTCTGCAAGACCAGACTTTAGCAGATATTCTACAACCCACCACTGATAAATAGAAGAACTTCCTTAGATCTGTTTCCCCTGCTTAAACTGACATTAATTAATATACGCTATTCAGTTTAACAGACTGCAAGAGCTAGTTATGCTGCGCAGCTGAAATAGGCTGTCCCATTGCGGGTAGGTACGCCTGTAGCAGTTTAGTTTGTTAACGAATGCATTAATATTATAGCACTTGGTTTATTACTAAAGGCATGAATATGCTCATTAAAAGGTTAGTGTGCTTTTAAAGTTTGCAGTGTTTGCAAAGGGTGGCTCGGTCAGTTAATCACAGCTGAAATCAGTGTGCTTAAAACCACTTTCCCACACAAGGCTTCAGCTACACAGGATGCTATACAAACTAAAACCTTAGTTGTTTTAATACATAAATCTGGGGCGGTGCATGTAGATAATCTTAGACCCTAAACTGAATTGTGTTATATGGGGTGGGGGGGGGCTTTAAACATTCTTCATTTGGAAACAAACAGCTAACATGGGAATAGGCATATTTGGCTGCAAGAAGGGTAATATATTTCAACTAAATGAATGGATTGAACATCTGCAACCCTGTACTTGTCTTGCCCCTGTGTTTGTAATATTTTAGCAGTTAGAACATAACAAATAACTTTACTTATATCCTAACAATAATCGTAGAAGGTAGACGAGCCTCATCCCGTATTAGCTTTACAGAATTATATTGATACTCTATTTGAGCCTGGAAACTGGAGAATTTATGACTTGCTACAAGCACCTGCTAGGTTTGTGATGGAATTAGTGTAGGTCCAAGTAATTTACACAATCTACTGTCCTACATATTAATTAGTTGTAAGAGTTCCATTATGCCAAAGAATCAATGTCCCTCTCACAAAGAGCAGCGATTTGTTCCAGAAGTAGAGGAGTCATGGTGGTGGAGCAAAACCTTCCCTTTCAGTCCTGCTGACTCTTTTTCCTCACTCTCCTTCTTCCTCAACTTTGTAGGCTCCTGGATTGTCTTAGGACCAAATTAAATCATGACCAAGCACCAGTGATATATCTCTTCCTGGATTGTACCACATCGGACCACAGAGGGAAAGTCAAATGTTTGCAAGCCGGATGGATCGTGGGAGGCTGGGAAAGGAAGGGAAGGGAGAGGGTTGCAAATGATCAAGGGACAGAAGGTTGAGTTCCAGATGGGAGGAAATGCAGGAGCAGTTTTTTGGATCATTCAGAGAGAGCCCCCCCCCTTTAATGAGCTCACTATAAGTGAGGGTTGGGAATTCCACTTATAGCAGTGTTGTCCAAACTTGGCCACTTTAAGATGAGTGGACTTCAACTCCCAGAATTCCCCAGGCATGGCTGGCTGGGGAATTCTGGGAGTTGAAGTCCACTCATCTTAAAGTGGCCAAGTTTGGACAACATTGACTTATGGTTTCCAAGATTCTGTATTGTCTCCAGACTAGTGCTAAAGATAACTTAGTGATATCTCTGCAGGAATCTTTGTCAACAAGCAGGTGGCCCTAAAAATTTACTTGATAATCTCAATTATGTTTGCCAGAAATTACACAGCAGGGGTGTCTGCAGGGTGTGGTCAAAAAAGTCAAGATGGCAGTCACACATGACAGCCATCTTGACTCTTTTGACCTTATCCTATGGCTACCCCTGAGACAGGATCTCTAAAACTCTTCTGTCATTGTTTTAGCTCCATGTTTTTCAAACTTGGCAACTTTAAGATGTGTGAACTTCAACTCCCAGAATGAAGTCCACACATATTAAAGTTGCCAAGTTTGAAAAACACTGGTTTAATTCTTCTCTCAAATCCTTTTCCCTTCTGAATTCTTCACGTGGAGGAGTCTTTTTGCATAAGAGATCTTTTGACCACACTATCCCTTTTCGAGTCCTGGCTGAAGTGATACACGCCAGCAAAAAACAAGCTTTGAACAGCCAAACTGGGAGTATGTAACATTTTCAGTCAATTTCTTCCAAGAATACCTCAAAAGGTTCCTTTTACAAGCATGTCAGTTAAAACCTGTTAGAATCCAAAGACCATTTCAGCATACATTGCCAGAATGAGAGAACAGGATTTTTTAACGAAGAAATGTATTTAAATTTATAGCTTTCTCTCTCCCAAAGACTCTGAGGAGGTAATAAACAAATAGAAATATCCTGTTAAAAATTAATTAAAACACAGTAGAAGGTTAACAGATCTTAAATTCTTCTGGTTTTTCACTGGCTTAATGCTCACCTTCATAAACCAAGGCAAATTGGAAAAACTAACAATGATGTGGGAGTGATTTGTGTGTGTGTGCGCGTGTGCAGGTGTGTTTTCTCTGGCTTTTATGTGGAAAAACGAAGGTAAGTTCCCAGTTCTTGTGGATGAAGAAAAAATGTGTGCAATACAAACACCCACGTTCTAGCAACCTTGTTGAGAATGAGGGTGTTCTAGCCAGCAAAACATGTGTGGACTCATTCTAAACAGGGAAATGATTTTGGTTTATTTTGGTACGGGGTTCAAGTCAGGAGACTTACAATCTGTACCCCATTTATTCTGTGCATCAGAAGGACAACAATTCTCAAAAATGCAAAATGGCCCTTTGGGCAGTGACCCAAACAGTTTAGAGGGAAACAGCAAGATAAACAGATAGCTCTAAAGTTATACTGCATAGAGTCCTCTCGTATAATCACAGATCCTTGTTTATTTAATTGCTACAACTGAAATGCCACTCCGTTTCATGAGTGGCTTACAGGATTAGTATCAGAACATTAATACAAACCAACAGGTAAATACAATTATAACCAACCAGTCTGGTGTGCCGCCATTCAGTGTGAAACAAACATACTCGCCCTCAAATGCCCTTCTGAACAGCCATGGTTTTACAGCTTTCTGAAAATGTGGTATGGACGGGGTGCTCTGGCTACATGGGAGTAAGCTGAGGCAAAGGAGGGGAGCCATAATTAGAAAGGTCCAAGCTTCATATTCTTGGTTGTGGGACCCTCAACAAGCCTCTTTCCCCAGATCTTATGGAAGGGCAGATTCAACTTGGAGAAGACTGTCATTATACATCAGTGTTTCTCAACCTCGGCAACTTTAAGATGGGTGGACTTCAACTCCCAGAATTCCCCAGCCAGCATGGCTGGCTGGGGAATTCTGGGAGTTGAAGTCCATCCATCTTAAAGTCGCCGAGGTTGAGAAACACTCATAAATACTCAGTAGGTTACAATAATTCAAGGACAGCAAATTATTAAATTGGATTGATCAGCTTTCTCATTTTTGAGTCGTCTTAGATCTTAAAACTTTTTTTGGAAGATCTTTAGGAGCTTCACAGATCCTGAATACTGTGTCTGTTCTGCCCAATGGCCTGTAAATGTCTACCAGGCAGTACAGTCCACCTATATGTTTATGGATTGCAGAATTAGCTGCATAAGATTTCCAATGGTCTTCTATTCATGCATCAAGCCGATTCAGAAGGAGCTTGCTAGGGGGTCCATAAAGGGTATCTAGGGCTGTTCCTAATTTTGTCCATATTCAGTGTCCCTAAGTGCAGTGAATATGGACAAAAATATGGATGAGTAACAAGAATCTTGGCTTACTCATTTCTGCAATCTGGTACTATCCAGATGTGCATGGACTACAGTGCTCATAACTCCCAGCGTGATTTTTGCCACTGGACAAAGCACATATGATCCTTTATAGAATTCCAGGCCTGCAGTTTATTTCATCCTAAAATGGGGTTGGTGACTTGCAGCCCTAAGGCCAAATAAGGCCCTTGGCCAGTTTCATGCATACCTCATTATTTTAAGTTCTAGCATCAGTCAGAACTCCTGACAGAACGTGGGTAGTTTGTATCTCCTTCCTATCCTTTTGAAGAGTACATTTAACCTCCAAGAACACTGAATAACATGGTAAAACTGTTTTAAGATCATATCACTTCCAAAGACAGTGGTCAAGTTCCTGATTTAGTTCCATCGTTCTTTAAAAAGTTTGTGCATGTGGAAAATTAGGTATCAGAGAAAAATATTCAAGAATAATATATCACGCATCTTTTCTCTGTGTAAAGCTTCCACTCCTATTCATTTACATTTTGCACTAATATTGACACCTTTATGGTGTGAAATTATTGCCTACCTAGATCAACTGTTTGGGGCAAATATTCCATTTATCCTGTGAATGGGCAGGATCTGAATTCAAAATCGCTTCCTCAACTGAGTTTTTTATTAATGAATCAACCAAAATATACACTTCTGGGTCTCGAATTCCCAGAACAATTTTCAGCAATAACTCAAGACTCACATTAATTTTACTGCAAGTGGAAATTATCTTCCAGGATAATCTGAGAAACAAATTATTGGATGTCTTAAAACCTCTGGCCAACTCAAGGTCCTTCACAATTTTTTGCTGAGGGCGTAGGGCCTGGAAAGATACATGGAAGTACAGTAAATCCTAGTCACTTGAAGGCCCTGTCAAATAGCTGCCTGGCTGAAACTATCTTAGAGGAAATGAGACTTCAGAGCAATATGTCTAAAAATAGTCCCTACCTATTAAAGACAGGCCCAGATCATATTATGGACAGACAGGGAGATATATAATATCCCTTTGGCCTGCAAGATAGAAAACAGGCTTGAAACGCGCAAAGGGGCAGCGTGTGCGTGTGCGTGTGTGTGTGTGCACGCACACATACATACCCTGGTGTGTGCCTGTGGAGCAAGGATGCATGGTGAAGAGGTGAAGACTTTCCAGACTCAATATTTAGCAAACTAAACTCTTTTAAGAGAGAGACACCTTTCCTTCAAACCCTGCTTGTCTGCTGCATACGATGTCTGGCTCTTTTCTCGGCTGAATTCCCACGGAGTCCAGCATCACCCTCGCTTGTCTTTTAAAGGCCATCACCCTCCAGTTTCAAGGAAACCGAGGCCGGTCTGGTGGCTCTTTGGAAGGCTGGGTCTTCCCAGGCTGCCCCCAAAGTCCAAATCTTGCCCCCCTTCCGATTTTTCCTATGTTCCTCCAACTCTTCCTAAAAGTTGCTTCTCTGCCTTAGACTGCGCGCGTCTCCCCAAAGTCCTCTCCTCCCACCCGGTTTGCTCTGGAAGGCCTTTTCCACTTTACCCCGCCCCCCCAGTAATGCCACTTGCAAGCTCCTGTCCTCCCCCTCCATCAACCCTCCTCCTCCTCCCCCCTCAGGACCTCGCCTCTCCGAGGCGCCCCTCCTTCCTCCTGCTCGGGACGCCGCTCCACCCCCCCCCCCGCGGAAAGCACCGCGCGCCCCGGCGCCCCCGCCCCGCCCTGCCCCGCCCAGCCCACTCCCCAGACCCGCCGCCTCCCCCGCAGCCCAGCCCAGCCCAGCGCTTGCCCGTGTCCGAATCAATTAGAATTGAGATTGGAGGAGCAGCGCGGAGGGTAAATATTAAAGCCGGGCGCTTCGCTAATTCAAACCATCGATCAGGCGGGGATGAGAGCAATAAATTATTGTGACAAGATGCAATCCTCGCGCCCGGCGCCTCTGCCGCCATCGATCCAGGCGCCCGGCCCGGCTCCCGCAGCCCCCGCTGTCCAGCAGCCCTCTGGGCGGCGCCCTGCCACCGCGCTTTCCCGCCCGGCCGGCCAGCAGGCCCTTCGCTCGGGGCCTCCCGCTCCCTCGCCCCTCCCCGGCCGGGCGCCCAGGGAGGCGGCGGGTAGCCGGCGGGCTTCCGCCCGGCCCTCGCTGGGGAGGTGCCGGGGCAGCCAGGCTGGCCTCGCCCGGCCCTCGCTGGGGAGGTGCCGGGGCAGCCAGGCTGGCCTCGCCCCCCTCTGGGGCTCCCCTCACGCAGGCGCCCCCTTTTCTGCTCGGGCTCCGCACCCACTTTCTCTTCTCAAGAGCCCAGCTGCCGAAGTCTCCCCCGCTGAGGGGAGTTCCCTTCTCCCTTTTGGACCCGCCTCCCTGCCGGTCAAGGCCCCCCACTTTTCTTCTCCAAATGCCCCCCTTGGTGCCTGGTTCCCACTGCAATGGCTGGACGTCGCACGGACTTGGGCATCACCTGGCATGGCAGTGCCCCCTGAGCTGCTCATGCTAGGCCCTGTTGCCCTCTTCTTGGTGGGATCTTTGCAACTCTGGCTTTGAAGTCTCTGCTCTGGAAAAACGCCCACTCTCCCTTCCCTCACTCTGCCCCTTCCCCGGCTGCCTTTTCTGGGCACACGGCCTTCGGTCCTTCTCTAGAAGAGGCTGCCAAGGGATGACAACCCGTGATTGGTGATAATCAGAAGTTATATGTAGAGGATGGCCAGAGCCAAACCTACAAAGGCAAAAAGAGTCCCCCCCCCCCCCGCAAAAAGTAGGAATTGGATTTTTGTGTGTGTGTGTCTGTCCATTGTAGACTATATTGGCAGATACAATCAGTTTGAGATGGGGGGAGCAAGAAGGAAAGGTTGGCAGAATTATTGTCTTCCCCACTAATATAATCCTGCAAGCCATAATGTAGTTTAATCTGGTTTAGGCTAGTATTCTGCATGAAATCAGATGTTCTAGTTGGTAAACTACGACCTATTTACAGCATGGATTGGTTCACAAATCACACTGCTGTGGTTTCCTCAATCATGGTTTATCAAATAAACCACTATTGGCTAGGCTCACCCAACACCCCGCACCGTAAGAAATGCTGACAAGCCCAACTTGACACGCTAAATCAAAACCAGACTAAGTGCTTTATGGCTTAATGTGATGTGTTCACTAACTCCTGTCTTCTCCACCACCCACAGTTAAGCAACTAGGCATAAACCTTGCCAGCATAGTTCCTCAGGCTTTTGAAAAGAAGAATTTTCCAGACCTACCTGGAAACATCAGGGATTAAATCAAGTTATTTCAGCATGCAAAGAATGTGTGCTACAGCTGAATCTGTACTTCTTCAGATTTTTATGACGACTTCCTCAATTCATTTATTTTCCAGGCACAAGGACTTTTTTTTCATCTGCACGGCTACCATGTGAAAAGGAAGAGACAGTAATTTAAGTGCTCAGTCATAGGCTAGGTATGGATTTGTATGTTAATGGGAATCTGGAGAGGATGGCATGCGAATCTCTGCATGCCCCATAAAATGTGAATTCTGCAGGCATGGTCTCTCCCCTACTAACATCTGGAGCATAGAGATTCCAGCACAGAAAAGATCTAAGCCCTTCTATTTAACCATGATTTTGACTGCTTCTCCTACAACATTTCCCTTCTCCACTGTGGGGTGATTATGCCAATGCAAGAGGATTTTCCCCTTCTTCCATAACACCAGTGTTTTCCCAAACTTCGTTTGCACGTTATACTAAAACTAGTATAAATCTGGATGATTTAGCCAGATCTGGTAGCCATCAATCAGAATGTGGTTTGCTTGGTTTTAGCTTAAAGTTATATAAACCTTGCCGCTGTTGTTTATAAACCATGGTTTATGATGCAGAATGAGATGTGATCCCAACCAGCCAATGTGTATTATTCAATGAATCACAGTTGGCAAACTCTGATCTAGCCTGAAAGATGAACATAATCAGTCTTACAGATGTGGCCAACAGAACCATTCCAAAGAGTCTGGTTTAACCTGGACATTCTTACATTTTATTGTAGGGGAGGACATAAGATTAGAGCGGCGTTGCAAGTGATGGTTCTGATATAGACGGAACTGCCAGTGCACGCCACCATCTTCCCCAGCCTGGTTCTTTCCAGGTAAGTTGGGCAGCCATTTCCAGAACTCTCAGCCAGCCTGACCAAAGGAATTCTGGGAACTGCAGTTTTTAACAGATCTTGATACCGCTAGGTCGGGCATCTTGGACTACTGTAATATCCTGCTCTCTGTTTGCTTCTTTTTTGTTTTCTTTTGTTTTTTGGCCCCTTCGAGTCAGTCTTGACTCCTGGCAACTGCCTGGACAAGTCCCTGCAGTTTTCTTGGCATGATTTCAGAAGTGGCTTGCCATTGTCCTCTCCCTAGGGCTGAGAGAGAATGACTGGCCCAAGGTCCCCCAGCTGGCTTTGTGCCTAAGGCGAGACTAGAACTCACAGTCTCCCAGATTCTAGCCCAGTGCTTTAACCACTACACCAAACTGCTCTCTGTACCCGTGGTAAAATAAAACACGCCCAGCAAACTTTACGTGTGATACTCAGGTTCCCTCCTGCCTCTGCTGAAATAGGTCTTCATTTGGGTTCACACAACAATCTTACATTGGTTATGGAATTAATCCATGGGGGGGGTGTTGGACAATACATAGAATTGTAAGCTAAGTGAACAATATGTGTGCGAGTGTGCGTGTGTACCTTCAAGTCATTGTTGACTCCTGGTCACTACATGGACTAGTCCCTGAAGTTTTCTTGGCAAGATTTCAGAACTGATTTTCCATTTCCTCCTCCTTCCTAGGGCTGAGAGAGAGGGACTGGCCCAGGGTCCCCCAGCTGGCTTCGTGCCTAAGAAGGAACTAGAACTTGCAGTCTCCCTGTTTCTAGCCTGGTACCTTAACCACTACACCCAACTGGCTCTCAAGTGGACAATATGCTAACCCTGAAAAAAAGACTGACCAAGGTTAAAAACTAACCTGGTGTACCATTTTCTGCAAATGCAACTGCTTAAATGAGTCATTTAAGCATCTTGTGCTAACATAGCAAATGTCAGGGAAAACGGGATAATCAAGGATTTTCTAAAGTAGAAGGTGAACAAGTAATTTATGATTTGGGGATCTCACCATTTAAAGTAGGAGTTACGTCTCCTTGGAGTTGAATTGTGACATTGTTGTAGATACATGTATGTAGTTTTCTTAGCAGCAATATAGAAGTGGTTTGCTATTGTTTTCTTACTTCCCAGTCTAATCTATAACCTTGAGAGTTTTTGGTAGTCACCCATCCAGGAACTGCCCACATCTAACCCTACTTAGCTTCTAAGCCCAGATAGTCACAAATAATCTTTTTGAAACATCTGCAGCTACTCTAGTTAATTAACAAGGGCTTTGATGGAGAACCAGCTCACCGCTTCCACATTTAATTCAGACTTTTTTTTTTTTTATCTCATATGGGTTGGAGAATCTTCACAGAAGGCTGAGTGGCTGCTTGATTCTCCGCAGATCTTTTTCTAGACTTCATGGAGAGATGGGTTTAAACAAGGTGCGGCTATGACTTCTGAGACCAGAAAAAGGTTGGATAACGGTTCCTTACTTTTTCCCTTGGTTCTTAACATGTTACAAAACATTCAAATTTGGAATTTTAAGCCTCTGATTTAGAAACGAGGCCTACCTACTTTCTCTGCTCTATAAACTTCTAAACAGATCTCTTCTTAGTTGCCTTAATTTTAAAGCAAAAAGCCTCAGCGTATAAAATTTTTGTTGGAGTATTGCTCCAGTTCTCTGATCAGTTTTGCAGACATTTTCTATATCTTGACAAGGTTTAGTAGCTTTCGGGGGACATATGCCTTATAAATAGACTATCAAAAAACAACAGCAAACCATGTCTTTTTTGCAGCAATACATTTTGCAGGGGGGTAATTTAAAATGATTTAGCCTGTATACTCCCCTGCCAATTTTTTGTTAACCTATTTGTCCCACCTTATTCAGCATAGCACAGTTTAATAGCTATTGGACAATGATAAAACTTTTGACAGATGACGATGTTTCTGTTCCTGCGTTAGAAAGTTTGCAATGACATCCAGAAAATTTCTGTCTGGGGTTTCAGGTATTTGGATAATGGTTGTACATTCTAAAACCATGTTTCTTTGGTTTTAGTAATTACATGAAGATGTCTGTATATTTCCATGTATCTTTTATTGTCTATATTTGTGCAAAATTGCAGAGTCCTTGGGCTAAAAACAAATGCAGTTGTTACAAGCTTAAATCCTTCCATGTTGTAGACTTAATATGAAGAGTCCCTGAATTGACCAATTAATTTCTGCACGAAAAGTGAAGTTGAGGGACAGAGTAGCCTGCTTCATAGATTATGCCAGATTGTACTTTGCTTACCCATTGTTTCTTGACAGAGTTTGCTTGGTCTTCAGACTGCACTAAGCCACTGTGTGGCCTGTATGTTGTGTGAATCCAGCCATTGACTTAAAGCGATTCAATAAGTTCTTTCTACATTGTCCACTATCCCTAATTTCAGAATCCAGGCTGAGCCTCAAAACCTGATGCATGTTGATTTCCTATATAACCACCAACAGGTTCTAAAAGGAGCTACGGAAGAGCAGTTTATGCCCCATCGCTAATATGGAAGCAAATATGTTGGCTGAAATCCCTGCTCTGTTCTGAAATGTATTAGGTAACCTAGGGCTGACCATTGGCAGGGTCCACACTTTGTCCTAAACCATCATATGGCTTCCTTGCTTTGGGCTTACCCTACTGGAAGAACCATGCCATTATCATGTATAAGCTATTGCTTATAGGTTAGCATGTGGGGTGATCCTAACCTTTCAGTTTATAAACAAATACGTCAGATCTTCAGGTATGTCCTTCCTGCTTGTCTGTGTCACTTTGATGGATCTACAGCAGTGTTTCTCAACCTTGGCACCTTTAAGACGTGTGGACGTCAACTCCCAGAATTCCCCAGCCAGCCATGCTGGCTGGGGAATTCTGGGAGTTGAAGTCCACACGTCTTAAAGGTGCCAAGGTTGAGAAACACTGGTCTACAGGATGCTGCCAGACCATTAGGGCCATAAGAAGGAAAATTCCTCTAGAGTAAAGCATCACTTTTTTTCCTTGCCCTTTTGACACAGTCTGGTTCTGCGCAGGGCAGGGGGAAGAAACCACGGAAAAAGAAATGCAAAAGGCATGAATCACAACGGCAGGGAGGTTTCAGCTGCAGAGAGAGAAACAGACGGGTAGGAATGCACACAAAGGCGAAGAATTGGAGGGGTCCAAGCTGAACCAGCTTCCTTCTTCCTGCCTGCCCCTCTCCATACCTGCTTGAGTCAGCAGCAATGAAAGCTGTAAAGAAGAGGGATGGAACTTGTCAAAGAGGAGATTGGTTCTCAAGTACAACATCCTGGCCTATTTCATTTGTACAGCCCACAGCTCCCCTTCCTGTTTATTTGCAGCCCGCGCCGTGGCCCTCCCTTCCTGACCTTTCTGGAGAGAAGGTGAAAGAGGCAACGGCGGTGTGGCTAGAGAAAGGAGAAAGATGCCGGACAAACAATCGGTTAGGTTCAGGTTCGCTGCTGCTGAAGCAAGGGTAGCAAGCTTTTGAATCAGACAGAGCTATGCATTTCAATGTCTTTTCCCCCAGGCTAAGCTTTGGGGCCAGCTGAAGGTGCTGCTGTAAAAGAGACCTCCTTTCTTTTGGCTTAATGGGAGGATTCTTGTATCAAGCTGGCTTCGCTGGTGATGCGAATGGAGATCTTGTGGTTTGTAAAACATGGTTTATTAAGGAGGGGTGCGAACTCAGCGTTGTAAGTCAGATGGAGGCCAGGCGGCTGGTCAAGGCTGTCCGGAGTTGTTCCAGAGGATAGGCCTAGAAATAACGGGTTTAAATTACAAGGAAGGTGGTTTGGGTCAGACGTCAGCAAGAAGTTCTTAGCATAAGAGCTGGTCAACAGTGGAACAGATTGTTTGGAGTGGTGGTGGCTCTTCTTCATGGGAGGCTTAGGTTTGATGGCCATCCACTGGGGGTGTTGTAGTAATAGATTCCTGTGCTGGGAAGGGGATTGGACTAGATCACTGTTTTTCCAACTTGGCAACTTGAAGATGCGTGGACTTCAACTCCCAGAATTCCCCACCCAGCATGGCTGGCTGGGGAATTCTGGGAGTTGAAGTCCACGCATCTTCAAGTCCACGCCATGCTGGGTGGGGAATTCTGGGAGTTGAAGTCCACGCATCTTCAAGTTGCCAAGTTGGAAAAACACTGGACTAGATTATCTCCAAGGTCTCTTTCAACCCTTACATTCTATGATTCTGTGGTCATAGAAATTCTCAGTTCAACCTTTTTTACTTGTGCAGTTTATCAGTGATGGAGGAAAGTACAGGTAGTCCCCAGTTTACGAACAAATTCGGTTCCCAAGGTCTGTCCTTAAGTCAGATTTGTACGTAAGCCAGAACAGTATTATTGTATAATACTGCATAAGTAATATTGTGTAATTAACTTGAACCATTGTGTATTTAATTTGAATCATTGTGTATTTAACTTGAATTTTGCTACAGTGGGCTCTGTTTTTAATTATGGGTCGTCTGTAAACCAGGCATTCTTAACCCAGGGACTACCTGTACACTACAAAATGTTTATACTCTCTCCTTTTCTTAGGTTAATCTAAGCTATAATATGATTTGTACAGTTTGGTTTAGCATATTGTTTGAACTCAGCCCCCACCGTTTATAAACATCATTTATGGTTTAGTGCAATATCTGAACCCACTCAGTGGTAGCTGTTGTTAAAATAATCCATGGATTATCAGGTACAGAATCTTTCAGACTAAATTCCAAAAATTGCTATAGGGATAAAGCTGGAGGAAAGATAGGATGTCATGGTAATACAGGTAGTCCTCGACTTACAACCATTCATTTAATGACCATTCAAAGTTTCAGCAGTGCCGAAAGAAGTGACCTATGACTGGTCCTTGCACTTATGACCATCGCAGCATCTGCATGGTCCTGTGATCAAAATTTGGGCGCTTGGCAACTGGCATCTATTTACAATTGGTTGCAGCATCCCAGAGTCATGTGATTGTCATTTATGACCTTTCCAGGGGGCTTCTGCAAGCAAAGCCAATGGGGGAAGCCAGATTTGCTTAACGACTGCAGCAAAAAAATCATAAAATCGGGCACGACTCACTTAATGACTGCATCACTTAGTGACAGAAGTTCCAGTCCCAATTGTGGTCATAAGTTGAGGACTACCTGTGCATATTAATTTATTGGATTTATATCTTGTTTTTCTATTAAAAAGTGGTAGAATACATTCATGAAGAAATCTAAACTGGCTGAAGTCAATGTCCCAAAGAACTTTGCTTAAAGAATGGCTGTGAATGGAATCCTTTCCTTTATGCGCACCCTTTACTGTAACATTTTGTTCTGCAATTGTCTCATCCTTTGATCATTACAAATCCAAGGGATGGGGGTGCCTTTCCTCTTTTGGTTAAAGATCTAATTGCGGGGTGGGAGAAGATGCAGTGTGTTATCAACATTTTAAAATATATTTCAGTGGGTGACACAACAGTTCATGCACTGCAGAGGAACTGAATGTACACGCACAATTAGATTTACATAGCTGAGCACCGCAGACAGTAAACCTGGAGGTTTAATATCTATGGAAGTCCACAGGGGGAAAGAAAACTCCTAGTAAGGAGCCACAACTCATAGTAAGAACATTTTTAAAATCTAGTTTAACAAGCAGTGCAACCCACAGGCTGGACTGTTGGGTAGACAAGTGGACTTCCATTCTGGAAGAAGATCCCTGCCAACAGCAAGAATGTCATGCTGGGTTTTGTAGTAAGCAGCTACAAAAGACTTAAGGCTTCGGATTTAGTCTAAAGAGGCCTTCCTCAGAGGGACCTTCCTCAGTTAACAAGAGGCTAAAAACAGGAATTGTGCTTTACCCGGAATCTATAAAAAAAGAACCATCTGGGCCTGGAGGATGATGGAAGTTGTAGTCCAACCCTTCTGGAGAATGCCCAGTTAGGGAAGCCTAGTCCAGAGATAAGCTGGGATTATTGGAGTGTAAAATTATTAGAACGTTTTACAAAATATAGGTAACGTTTCTTCTTCTTGTTCAGGGAGAAGTAAATGAAGCTTTGCTTTGTTCTGATCAACAAAGACCAAGTTATACGGAGGACTGTCAAACTGTTGGCCGTCTAAAAAGCTATTAAAATGGAAATCTGTTTATTTTTTAAAACATTTAAATACATTTACGTCTGTCAGCATTTCTGTTATTTCTGTGTAGCTTTTGCCCCTCTTACACTGTTAGAGAGCATGGCTCGGAATCCCCAGGAATCCCCAGGAAACTGGAATATTGTTCCAGTTTCTGACATAGTCCCTGAGAAAACAATACTGAGAATCAAGATACCTCTCTTTGATGGTGCCTTGGATATGAGTTCCCCTCTGCTTTGAGAAATTTGCTGAAATGCAGAGGAAAAGTCCTCCTGCGCTCTTCTGATTTTCTTGATCTTCTTGATTTTAAAGTCCTTCATTGTTTTCTTCTCTTTCATTCGTACTGCTCAGGTTCCCTACTCTGCTCACATCCTGGGACTTTTGTTCCTTTGACTTTATCACCCTCCACTGTTTCAAGGACTCCATTCATGTGGTCCATTATAGCTAAAATCTTTTTCCAGAACAACCCCACGATGTCACCACTTTCCTTTCCTCCTGCAGGATGCAATTCTAACCACTAAGCAATGGTTTGCTTAATCATGGTTTGCCACCTAAAGTGTAACTGGCTGGGTCTGCAGCATAAGCTCCACCCCCCCAATGTTTTAGTATCTATGACTTTGTCAGTGAACTTTCCCTTGGTTTGTTCACATTCAGCAAACCAATTTCCGTTAGCCTAGTCGTTTTTCCCAGGGAATATTTTATTTAGTTAGTTAGTTATTTCACAATTTTTGTAACCCACCCCAATCGGTAGATTCTGGGCTGGACTTTGTTCTCATTGCCTTCCTCTGCTTTTGCCCAAATTCTCCCTGATTCTATTTTGTTTCTCATTTCCTAATTCCTGATCTTTCCCACTGCTATGATCTTTTCCAGTAGCTGAAATAGTTGTTGCAGTAAGAGTTTTCAGAATGAATTCTTACCTCACAGGAATGCAACAGGTATCTCATAATAAATTAGTGTACACAGGCAAGAGTTGCCTGTGATGTATACTTACTGTACAAATAGATAAAAAATGATTTGGTGAGGTCTGAGCAAAAGCAGATCTCCCCAAACTCTCCATTCTATTCTTGGATGCTAAGATTGAGGAAGGGGTGGTTGTCAATATGGGGAAGGAGCAGAACCATTCAGCAGGTAGAAGATTAAATTTCTCTTCCAAGGAATTCTCATTGGACAGTGAATGAAAATCTATTGCTGATGTGCAAAGAAACCAAAGGATTAAGAAAGAAGTAGGAATCAGGGCCATTGTTTTCTTCAACAGTATTAAAATATGAAACACAGTGTTAAAGCTGGATCCCTATTGCCATCCTGAGATTCCCTATTTTGTTACTTGGAAACATGTTGTCAAATATTGTCTGTGAGGACGCAGGGCTCCAGCAATTCTGGAGAAGAAAGAAAATTCTCAGAAAATGTATCCAAAAATGCATGAGAAATTTCACCTCACTATTTGGAAGGCTGTTTTTTATTGTTAAACTGCTGTGGTTAGCAAAAAAAAAGGGGGGGGCATGTACAGTAAGTGATAATGATCGACAGGCCTATTCGTGAGCAAGCCGCACTGGGTTTGGTGGGACTTATCCCTAGAAAGTGTACGTGGAATTATAATCTCTTTTTCAGAATGGTCCTTTGAGCAAATGCATTTGATTTTTAGTTTAATATGTATATCACTCCAGGATATCAGTGTCTGGATTCACACATCATGTCAACGTTGGGTTAAAAACGCTGTGCTTTTTACACAAGTTATGCTCAGAGAAATGAACCTCTTCTGGCCTAATGTCATGACCCTACCCAGGTTCGTACAACCTGTTGAAACAATGGGCTTATCCTCACAATGCACTGAACCACAAAATATCTAATTACATGTAGTCTAGTCTAATAGCTTGTGTGAAACCCAACCAATAGGTAAAACACAAGGCCAGGGCTTAGAGTTACTGTAGTACAACTCCCAGCTTTCCCTGCCAACATCTAGGGAGGACCCAAGGTAGAGGTCTCTGGTACAAGCCACAATGGTATCACGTACAGAATGCCATCAGATTACATAATTTGCATCATGTGTGCAATGTCATCATGATATGCATGATGTCACTTGCCCCCCCCCCCCATGAATGATCATAATCACAAGCTTCCCCACCTTTGGATTGTTTTACATTTTCCACAGCCATGCATTCCCTCCTCGGTCCTGAGAACTTTGCAGGCAAAGACACACAGGCCTGACATGGAGGTCCCAAAGGGGTTGACTAAGATTCAGTTCCCAGTCTGTTCATGAATGTGATAAGGGGAAATGGCCAGAGATTAGCTGGAGGAGGGTGTCCATGCAGCAATATACTATTCTCTAATAGGTCATCCTGTATTACTGTTCAGAAGATAGTGGCTAAATAAGGTTGACAAAGAGCCAGAATTCACACCTCACACAGGAAGCAAAAAGATCTGTTCAGGCTTTGCATGGTATGTGAAACCTGACAACTGTGGCTCATTCAGTAAGCCATTAATAATAATAATAATAATAATATAATAATAATAATAATGCTGCTGCTGCTGCTGCTGCTGAATTTCAGAGTGAATGACATCTTTTCCCTTATCACATTTATATCATCCCCAGCAAGGGAAGTTACCGCCAGGGCCAGGGCGAGCTGCCTGAGACCACAAGGGAAGAGCTCGTGGCTCAGCTGGCATCTGAACACAGAAAAAGCAGGAGTGAGTTTCAAACCCCATTGAAAATGCAGAGGCAAAGCCCTGGTTCTGGAGCAGGTAGGGCAATAAAATATGGGGGGTTCCAAGCACCCTCCCCTCACAATTAGCCACAGCGATGTCACCCTTCATCCTTTGCCCCCAGAAGCCGTTTTAAATGCAAAAAAGGAGAGGGAGTCTTGCATAAGTTTGATATGAAAGCTAAGACCTGATCTATGGGGGGGGGTGTTGATGTTAAAATCCTCCACCTATAGAAGGTGAGTGAAGGTGGTTTACTCTTTGCATGCTCTTTTATTTTAGCCACATTCACTGCAAGTAGAAAGCTAGCACTGAGCCAAGGCGCTGGGGCTAGAATTTTCCCTGCTGGTGCTGCCTGGGGTATGTACCTTCTTTACTCGGGGAAGGGCTGTTTTTAGCGTGGAAGCTTTGCTGTGGCCTGAATTGGTCCTCCCTGCTCTTTCATATGCCTGTTCCCTTGCACCGGTGGAGCTCGGGGGGAAGAGAAGTCCAGTGCTGAGGGGAGGTCAGGGGATGTTGCATCTTGCCTGAGCTGCCCCCCATCTTTCTATTTTAGAGATTCAGACTGTAGGTTTTCTCCCTTGGATGCAACAACTCTTGCAGGCTGTACTAAATACATCAGGTACCTGGACTTGGGCATCTGGACCTTCATTTAAAAAAACCGTCATACAATAAGACCAGATCCTTCCCCGCCCCGGAGATCTGTAACCTCCTTCCGTAAATTGCTCCTATAATTCTGCCCGGAGAACGATGTGCAATCTGCACGGCAATTTGAGAGGAGCTCCATTCAGATCTACTTCTCTGCTCTGGAGTAACCGGACAGGACCCTGCCACCAGCCTTTCGGGGGAAAAGGGCTTCTTGCTTTACCACCAGCCCCGCGTGTGAACAGAAACCACAAACCCCGGCAGCAAAACGTCAGCATCCCTGATCAACTCGGCGGCGCCAAACTTCAGACAACCATCGCTTTAGCCAGGAATGAAAGCGGTCCCGGAGGACGCTTTGCGGGGATTTAAGCCGTGTCGTGTGTGTGTGTGTGTGTGTGTGTGTATGTATGTATATATGTATATGCATGCGTATACCCCCGTGTGTGTGTGTGTAGAAAGAGGGAGGAAAAGAGGCGTGCGGCGAGCTTAACCTGGGTTTGCAAAACCCGAGTCCCGCGCTCTGCTGATCCAGCTGACAATTAAACTGCGCCAGTGAGGGCGATTTAGCTTCTGTCACTTAGGGAAGCACTAAGTGAATCCCCGTCCTTTTGGCCTAAGCGGCTAATAAAAGAGCGCGCCCGAGAGACAGACAGCGCAAGGTCTGAATATCCCCGTGCTCTACTGTGGGGTTGAATTTGAGGGTCTCCTTCCTTCCAGTTCCCATCCCCGAGGTCAAAAGCTCAGGAGAAGCCGGGTTTCTCGCCGATTCCGAGTGCGTGGGCGAGGCATGGCATTGCAAATCGACGCGGTGTGCTTCGCTTAACCATGGTTTGTTAAGGACACAGCAACGACCCGGAATCGGGGCACGAGCTAAGCCGGGAAAGCCGAATCTAGCAACTGCAGACGCAGGAGGGTTCGCATAACCCGCTGAAACCCAGGGAAACCAACCGGGGTTTGGGCGTCGCGTGTTGTGTAAAGCTTTTGAAGCTGGTACTTACTCACCGTCCCTCCCGCCCTCCTGTTGCACCGTGTCAGTATCTGGTGTAGCAGTAGGAATAATTACGCGGCCATCCATCCGGCGAGATTCAACGTCTGCTAGAGATTTGCCTTCACCTTCCGAGACGTTTCAACCCCCTTTCTCTATCTCGCAGCCGACCTCCAGCCTCTCCTTCCTGCGCTGCGTCCTTTCCCCGTCTTTCAAACGGGTCGCGATCCTGCTGCAGCGGTGAGTTAAAGCCGCTGCAACTCCCCGCCACTGGAAATACGCTTCCTGTTAGCCGCGCTCTCATTGCCAGACGGAAAGGCTCGTGGCTTAAGTTCCACGAAGGAACGTGGTCCTCCCGGAGGCGTTGCAAGAGGGAAGACCGGTGGCTTATTGAGAGGGGAGGGGACGAGAACTCGACGGGGCTCTGGAAATTGAGGCGCGCTCCCCGCTGCATTTCCTTCGGCCCCCCAAAATCCCTCCACCGCCAGCTTCTGTTCTCCAAACGGCGGGGACAAACGCGGGCTGAAGATGCTGTTTTAAGCCCATAAACACTGGGGTGGGGGGGGGTGGGGGGGGGTCTGGCTTTTTCACCAACTTCTCCCTCCCCCATCACCTCCAGACGGAAAAACTTTAGCGAAGTTCAGAGCGCGTTCCCCGCACGTGCAAAGCTTGCTAATGTTGTACGTGTGTACGGAAGGGGTTGGGGTGTGTGTGTGACAATCTTTCAGTTAGAAAACGGAGGGTATAATTCACCTGCAGGTTCGGGCAAGCCTGTCTCCCCTTCCCTTTCCTATTTAAAACCTCCTTGGGGGGTCCCCGTTTAAGGTAGGATGGAAAGATTCAGGGACCGGGGAGGGGGGCTTCGAACCAGTTGTGGCGTGGCTTGAAGATGAAGGATTATATCCCGGATCTCCGCGTGTTCCCGTGGAGTCCCTGCCCCGCTTTCTCGCCTCCGGCCTCCCGGGGCTTTGAACACGCCA
Organism: Python bivittatus; assembly: GCF_059951505.1. Taxonomy (NCBI): domain Eukaryota; kingdom Metazoa; phylum Chordata; class Lepidosauria; order Squamata; family Pythonidae; genus Python; species Python bivittatus. The sequence continues at coordinate 4,411,154 of NW_028277054.1, forward strand.
CTCTTCCCGCTGCCCGAGTCCTTCGTGGGCTCCTTCCGCCCCTGCCAGTATCTTATCACCCCGCCAGCCCATTATACAACCTGCAGGTGGCTCGCACTCCCCGTAGGCGTTCTGGGATCCAGAAGGAAAGACGGGGCCAGCCTAATGTTGCTCTCCTCAGAGCAGCAACTGGAGATCTTTCCACGCGACTTAAATCTGACTTTCCTCAGAAGCCGGTCGCAACCCTCCTAGCTTCGACGGGGTGTTGTTGTGGGGGAATAAAGTTGGACTCAACACCCACGGATCCCAGACATCCTCCCCCCGCAAACAACAGGATATAAATGCAATAAACAGACCAGCTCTTCCATCTTTGCCCCCCACTTCTAAGAATCCTGTTCCCCACAATAACGCTCCGTTCTTTAAGTCCCCGCACACATTACTCCCAATACTTTATGAGTAAAAAAAAAAAGGGGGGGGACAGCCCAAGCCCCATATGCGTTTACTCAGAAGTAAGTCCCACTTTGTAGTATTCCGGAATAATTGCACATCTCATTGGGCTGCAACGCCATGCACACTTCCGTGGCCGTAAATCTCAATGGGACTTTCTTCAATGAGGCGGGATTGGGGCTGCCCTAGGAGACTGTTTAAAGCCTCTCTTCCCAAACCTGGGCTCTCCAGATGCATGGGACAGTGTGGCCCCACCGACTGTGGATTCTGGAAGTTGTAATCCAGCAGTTTTAGAGAGCACCAGGTTGGGGAAGGCACTATTTCCACAACCCTTATAACCACTAGGGTCTCACGTACTACATTTGAGGGAAAAGACACTAATCCAGCTACGAGATCTGAACCCGGGACCCCCTAGTCTAGGCTTAATAGGCCTTGAGAAGGCAGGGAAGGTGAAGCGGGGTCGCTGGGGGCATTTTCCCCGCACCCGCCCCTTCCCCAGGATTTCCTGCTCGCGGAGGCAAGCCTCGGACCCGGCTCCCTTGGATCAGCTGCTCCCCGCGGGCTCGCCCTTGGCAAGGGGTCGCCCGGCCTGCCCCCCGGGTCCTTCGGCCCCCCGCGCTCGCCCAGCTGCCCCGTGGCTCCCGCTCCTGCCCTCCAGGAGGGGCGCCGCCGCGTTTGCCATGCCAGGCGCGTCCGCAGCCCGTCCGCCTCGCAGGCGCAGGGAGGCAGTTTAGCGCTGATGGATACACACACTTGTCTCTTAATCTCCGGAGCCTCTGATCAATACGCTATTTCCCTTTGTTGCCAGAAATTTCGATCCCCTGCCCTGGAATTAGGTTCCCTGCCTTAATCTAAACGGAAACCGGCTTCCAGTTAGCTGGGGAGGGGGGGAGGGGAGGGTGAGTGAGCGAGCAGGGAATGGGAAAAGACAGGGGAAGAAGCGAGCCAGCAGCCAGCAGAGAAAAGGATGGGAGACCGAGAGAGAGGGAAAGAGGGAAAGAGAGAGGGGAGGACGAGGGAGGGGGAAAGGGACGGGGAAGAGAGAGGGCAGAGGAGGGGGCCAGGGAGGGGCAGAGGAGAAGAGGCAAGAAAGAGGCAGGGTCGAAGCAAGCGAAGTGGTAGAAAGAGGAAAAGAAACTGGAGGGAGGGAAGGGATAGATAGGACACCCCCCCCCCCAATACACACACACTTTCCCCCTAGCTTGCCACACTATGGAAACCTAACAGCACCGCTTTCCCTCCCCGCCTGGAAAGGAGAGAAGCCGCCCCCATTAAATCCAGTGGCTCAACTTTTCACCCCCCCAACCCCCCGGGCAACCCACTTCGAGAAACTTTCCCAAGTCTGTTACTCACCGTTTGCGCCTTTCACCATCCAGGCTGTGTCCAGGCTGGAGTTTTGGAGGAGGTCTGGGCGGGGGAAATGGGGAGGGGGCGTCTTCAGAGATTGAGGTGGGGGCAATCTTGACAATGAAACTTGAATAGCTTCCACCACCACCCCTTTTTAAAGGGGTAAACGGAAGGAAGGAAGGATGCTATCTATGTTGCGTAAGGACAGGGAAAGGCAAGAAGATCGGCCGCAGGGCGAGGGAATCAGGCAGGCAGGCAGGCAGGCAGGCGGAGGAGCGAGGCGGAAAACTCGGAGTAAAGAAACGGTTGTTGGAGGAGGCGAAGGGACCGGCGGGGAAGGCGGGGAAGAGTGCGCGTGTCTGCCAAGGGGAAAAGCCCCAGAATGAATCAGAAAGAGAGGAGGGGTGTTGGGAGGAAGGGATAAATGGAGGGTGGCAGAGGAAGGCGACAAGGGGGCAGGCGGGCAGGGAAGAAGTCTGGGTGTGCGGCCGAGAGAATTACGGAGTGTCTCGTTGGCGGTGTGTCTCTCGCAAACGCGTCTTTCCCGTCGATCGCGGGAGGGAGAGGGAGAGAGGCAAGGCAGGAGGGGGGGGCGGATATATGTAGGCTACGCCAGTGCTTCGGATCGATGGAATATAATTTTCCTCAAACTCGGAAAATAAAGTTCATAGCTGATCAAATTTGAAAACAGATGTCGAATCGCGACTCTAAATAAGATTCGATCCTTCTGAATGGACTGTGGATAATATTTGGCTGGGCACTTGATGAAAATGACTGATTTCATTTAGACAGAGAGAGGGGCTGTGAGCCACCAACCTGTTTGCAGAAAATGGGATTTGTGGGTATGCGTGCAGGCGTGAGTGTGTGTGTGTGTGTGGTCACCCCCCTTTTCCAATTCTGACACCCCCTCCCTCTCTTCCCTTTCCCTCAAATTTTGATGGATGGCTTGAGGTACCTGAGCACCAACACGCACCAATTTTTATTGCCTTTGGTGAGTTTGAAATCGTAGATGTAGCTCTCAAAATTCCTCCCCCCCCCCAATTTTGGGACAGGGCAGGATGGGGTCCCACATTTACTACCAAGTGATATGAGCGGGGAGTTCACCCACTTGCACACCCAGTTTCAGCATAAGGTTGTCTGAAGGAAAAGTAGAGGGAGGACTTCTCCAAAATCACATCACATGTCAGCTGGACTCCTCCAGAGTTTGATCTTGGATCTTGCCTTTTCAAGAAGGAAAGTGCTGTTTCTGAGCATGGACAGAGTGCCTTGCTCCTCACCACCCAAAAACTAGACTCAGCCTCCAAACAGGATCAGGCCTACATCACATCACTGCCAAACAGATCTAAGCCCCAAATCTCTCAGTTTCTCTTTCTAGCTCTTTCAATAAAGTACCACCAAATCTCCCATTTTGAACCATCTTGTCCAGTGCTCAGCTGGATTCCCTGGAAACTGAGTTGGTAGAAGTGAAATGAAAATGCACGGGATGGTGGAGGACATCCTGAGTTAGAGATTTTGGAGCAACCCTTTGTGACCCTCAGCCCAGCTCCTCCATTTGTGTTGTGATATATACTGGAGTATTATCTGAGCATCATAACCATGAAGGCTCCAACACTGGTTCTTCTGGGAAGGTAGAAATCATATTAATTTAGACTGCAAGAGTGTGCCCATTTACAGAAGAGCAAGGCTTACTGAGTCTTGAGGTACACGGTCATTTAACTTCCTTCTTTTAAGCTAGGTGGGTTATTTCAGGAAGCCAGGGCCTGTGTGGGTGTACAAGCTGTGGCACGCGAGTCCCACCTTTGCACCAACAAACAGCAACGCACACATACAAATGGTCCACAGGAGGTTGTGTGCGTCTCTCTCTCCCTGCACTCCCTGCTTGCAATAACAATTAAATATCGACCGCATTCTCACTCCAGAGGGTGCTGGAGAAACTGCCAACTGCACCCAAGGTATTTTCTCTTGCACTGTGTGCCTTTGCATGCATGCACATCTGTGTGTGCGCGCGCCCCTGTGTATACACACCCACACCCACCTCTCTTTTAAAAAAAAGATCTGGGTTTGGTTCAGTTGGTGGGAATCCAAGAGAAAAGAGGAAATATATTTGCAGGCTCTTTTGAGATCAAAGCAGCAAAGGATAATATAAGGGTATAGGAGAGGATAAATCCTTTCGAGAGGGTGAAGGCGGGGATAGGGTGTGAGTGTGTGTGTATGCGTGCGCGTGCATAGAGGAACAAAGGCAAAACCAATCCTGAGACCAGAGCCTTTTGGTGAAAAAGTGTCAGGGGAAGCAAGAAGGGGAAGAAAACAAAGAAGAGGAAGTCCAAAGTCTTGTTAAGCTTGAGCCCTTCTCAACAGATGGAGGGGCTGAGTCAGGAGATGCAGAAAGGGTGCAGGAAAGTCCATTTTGAAGACAGGCGCCTTCCAGATAGGGTGGCTGAATGGCAGTACCCATCATCTGTGGGCTGCCCGGCCAGCAGCTGTGCTGGTGGGAAATGTAGGCCCTGTCATCCAACACCTTTGGAGGAGCACCAGGTTGGAGGAAGCCCTTCTGAGGGGAAAATGAATGTGCAGAATTGTTAGCGTAAGGGGCCTGTGTGGCTACAAAAGAGGGAAATAGTGTCTGTGTCTAGGAGAGTAGTGTGTGTGTGTGTATCAAGAAAACACATGTCAAGGGAAAAGGTCAGGATGTAAAGATGATGTGAGTGAGGTGGTGTTTTTATGAGGCATATATGTGCAGAAAGAAGTGTGTATGAGAGAGAATCTGCTGGGGCGTACTAAAGAGATGTATGTCAGAAAAATACCTTCCTGAGAAGGTGTAAATGTGAGTAGGAAAGGTAAACTTCAGCTTGAGAGAGGTGTGTTGGGGAAGATCTTGTGTGCAAGAGCTGAGCAAGTGTGTAAAGAGTGTCCATGGTGGTCTCTGTGAGCAGAAAGGTGTCTGTAAGGAGTTTCTTAGAGATCTTATCTGCCTAAAATTGTGTAAGGAAAAGAGTGCAGTTGTGTAAATATAAGCAAGATCGGTCTTATATTTGGGAAGAGAATACATTAGTGGAAATACTGAATATATTGTGTGAGGGGAAACCCTATGTGTAAGTGTGTTGGGCATGTAACATGACAGCATGTTGGGAGCAGAGAAAAAGCACAAGTTATAAATCTTCATGAGTGTCACTGAGCCTGTGTGTGCCTAGGGTGATGAGTGTGAAGTATCGTGTGAGGGAATCAGTGGAGTTGAGTGTATGAATAACAGCAAGTAGCCCACATGATTGTGCATGTGCTGGTTATCTCTCTGCACACTTGTTGTGTTTCAGTGCCTCTACCTCACACACACATTCTGTTTCATAGTTTTCCTTTACCAAACCACAAAACCATTATCACAAACAAAACAGTCCCATCCTTCTCTCTCTTGCACCCACACACAAACACACACACGCACATTCAAATAACAGCTGATCTAGGAAAGTAGAAGATGTGAGGGAGAAAAATGTTACACACACCCACACAACCCCATTCAATTGCAATAGGGGAATTGCGACTGAAATTCTCTGATTTGAGTGTGCAAGGAATGGTTTGTGTATTTCAAGAAAGATCCTTCCTTTTGCAGGGCAGTCTGTTTGGGTGGGGGCTCAGGAAGATATCTCCCCCCTCCTTTCCACGTGGGGAGACTGCAGAAGGTGGTGGAGAGCAGAGTCAGTGTGTGTGTGTGTGTGTTTTTGTATCTGTCTGGTCTCCTGGAATTATGAAAAATACCCACCATCGACACTGGACTTCAACTTCGATTAAGGCAGATAGGACATGACAGGCTCCGATCAATAGCAGGCCCGTCCTATAAAGTGTCAAGTAATGAATCAATTTCGACTAAATTTTCCATTTTTCAGGGGCCGTTCCGAGAGAGAAGAATATCCTCTTTTGTAAAGATATTATTATCGATTTCGGCGGCAATTTGACATCAGGGGTAGTTAATTCCACTCAGAATAAAATTGAAAACACTTGAGAGAGAAAAGAGAGAGAGAGAGAGACAAAGGAAGAGAAGGAGGGAGGGGTGGGGAGAAAGGCTAGAAGGAGGAAGGGAAAGAGAAAGGGGAGAGATGGATGGGGGACGAAAGGAAAAAAAAGAAAAAGAAAGAAAGAAAGAAAGAAGGAAGGAAGGAAGGAAGGAAGGAAGGAAGGAAGGAAGGAAGGAAGGAAGGAAGGAAGGAAGGAAGGAAGGAAGGAAGGAAGGAAGGAAGGAAGGAAGAGTCTGAACTGACCAACTTGGAGGATATGTGATATGGGTAAATATTAGAATACAAAAAGAAAGACGGGCTGTGGTGTACTGGAAAATAGTGTATAGTGGTCAATATTTATGACTTAGGAAGACAGTAGACATGAAGACATGAAGGGGTAGACACTTTTTGATGGGAACATTGGATGAATAAAAGGATGGCATGTCCTGGAAGAAATAGGAAAAAGGAAGAGATGTAGAAAAGGAAGTAAGGAAAAATGAAGTCCTTTGGCAGCTAAAAAGATAAGGGGGAAAATATGAAAGGATAAGGCAATACCCAGGACAGCAGGAAGGGTTCTGTCAGAGGCAATTCTGTGCTATTGCCAAGATCTTCCACCAACTCAGAGGAAAACTCTGATAAACCCTTCAGGATTTATCTCCAGAGCCCACACCACAACATCTGGCAAGGCTGTGCCCTTGTTTCTTTCTTCACAGAAGGTGAATCCCAGGAATATCGTCCACGCTGGACCAAACAAGTCAATGGCATAGCATGGGGGGATGTCTAATCTCACCTTTGTTCCAGGAACATCTGTAGTGCCCCTTCCTCCATTCTTTTTCCAGAACAAATACTCTATGAAGTAGGCTGGGCTAAGAAAGAGCGAATGCCCCAAAGTCAGCCAGTGAGATTCCACAGTTGAGGATGAGTTGAACCCCAGACCTCTCCAGTCTTAGCACCTTGACTACTACACCATACTAGCTCTAGGAGTGGGTGGCATTTTTGAAGACTACTTTCACCAAGGTGGACCAGGGTTCAAGGCTGTGTTTGAAGATATATTTGGAGACAAGTTTATGGCTGGGTTTGTACATCATAAAAAGCCATAATGTGATTTCTTGGAGTTCAGCTTAGTGTGTTGTCTGAATGTAGTTATTATGACTTGTAGATTGGGTGTAATGGCATAGCACGATGTGAGAACCCAGCCAACGCAAAATCCAGCAGAAGATCACAAGGTCTTTTGGGTTGGCCACAGGTAGCCTTTTTCTAAATAGTACTCAAGAAAATGCCCTGAACTAACATGAGAGAAACAAAGATAATGTAGACATTATAGGAGGAGAGCCACGTAAACCTCTGGTGGCAAGGAATCAGCTTATTAAAACACATGCCTTTTAATAAAATTGATTAATCAGAAAAGGTGCTACTTGACTCCAGAGATAATGTAGGATGGGAAATTACCACAGGAGTTCCTGAGCCTTGATGGGAGAATGTGTTTAATTTGGCACTAAGTAAGTAAGTAGATGTGTGTGTAGCAATAGATAAGAATAAAATCTGCAGGGTATTGATACTCCAGAATAGTCACCCTGTTCTATCCCATCAGGGGGTGTGGGGCATTTCAGTTGTAAAAGGATCCAGTAAACAGCATTTATCATGATGTCCTTCTGTCTGTTAAAGTGATTTGACTATTGAGTAAGATAGATAGACAAATGTGAGGAAAAAAAAGAGCAACTCAGTGACATTTACACTGAGCATTTTCTATACACAAAAGTAGGAACTAGAATACTAAGCATTCCTATAGAAAGTATGCAGCGGGCATGAAGACCTGTATATGAGACCATGCAGAAGAAAACATACACTGAGGAATATATGCTCACTGATTGTGCAGGAGTCTCCATGCACGAGTGTGGGGAGATTGATGGGAATGTGTACACCTGGTGTGAACATATGTGCTGTGGATTCTCTCTCCCACTGTGTACACGCAGACACACATGTGCACTGGTTAATCTTATGCCAACGAGGGATTCCTTGTGGTGGAAGAAGGTGGTGGTGGAGAAGGGGATCTCAAGAAAGTGGTGTTGTCTATATATTCATGAATGACATCTGTTATTATTTGCAGCTACATGAGAGGCTGGTATACAGGGAGGGTGTGCATAGGATGTGCCTAGTGACATGATAGGAGATAGTGAGTGTGTATCCACAGGGATTGTTGTAAGAAGCTTCTGCAGATGTAAGGGCCAGCTACAGCTAGCCAGGCGTACAACATGAAACCTAGTCATTTATCACAGGGACAGGTCATCCTGGATAACCTTTCTCCAGCCCCAGTGTGGGAGGAAAGCTATTTAACCCCACTGGGTGGATGGGAGGGGGGGATTAGGATGCACCCTGTCCATCTTATCTTTTTAAACAAATTAACAATGGGGCATATCTATCTATCTATCTATCTATCTATCTATCTATCTATCTATCTATCTATCTATCTATCTATCTATCTTTCCATCTTTCCATCTTTCCATCTTTCCATCTTTCCATCTTTCCATCTTTCCATCTTTCCATCCATCCATCCATCCATCCATCCATCCATCCATCCATCCATCCATCCATCCATCCATCCATCCAGATTTTGGTGTCCAGAAGCAGAAATGCCTAACTGCCTCCAGACTGCTGCCTAGACAGCAATGAGATTTGGTAACGGTTCGAGGTCATATGCATCTAAGGAATATGCATCTCAGGATTATGATCGTGTGCAAAAAACATGCTGCTGTTGGCTTACATTTGAAAGCATATTTGCCATAGATATCTCCATGCCCCCACCCTGCCCCTCAACAGATTTCAAGAGCAATTGAGCTGACGTGGCAATCTTTTCAGACTTAGGGCCCATCTTGAAATCCCAGTGTGCAATTTCTAACCACCCTGGGGACTTTGCACCAGATCTTCCTCTTTCTCTAATTGCGGTGCTAGTGATGAGGAAATTTAAGCAGGTCCGGCCTACCATTCCGAGGACAGGACTCAGCACCGGCTTTATAAGGATTCACTTAATCCAACATCTGCCCTAACCCGCCAGATAGTTCCAAAGATCCAACAGCTGTTTGTCACTGTGGCTTCCCTGCAACTGCCCTCCAGTGGTATACTGCCATTGCACAAGGAGGTTCCATAAAACCTTTATGACTAATTCCTACTGATGGGTCTGCTCTTCAGGGAGAGCTCTATCCTCCAGTCTAAGGGCTTTGAAATGAGAAAGGTGGCAATTGTCTGGAAGAATGCTTTTGGAACTTCCGAAGTGGATGGTGCCACCGTATCAATCTAGTCCGATCAAGAATGGGATGGTTAAACTCAGAGGCACTTCTCCCATGGCTAGAGAGCTATGGTGCAACTCTGCTCTGCAACTGGGAGATAAGCGTTTGAGAGTCTGCACGTTATTTGGGAATCTGTTTGATAGGACATCCCTCAGATGTTTAGGAGAGAAAGAAACCCAATACAAGAACCCAGATGAGTTGCTCAAGTAAGCTAGTTTCTTTAAATGCCTTAAAAGATTCCTTTTCCAGAACGGTTCCCTGGGATTACGTTATGTCCTGTCCTCTCATCCCCAGCCCTCAGCAAAGGCAGCTTAAAGCTGACTTTAGGGGTTCCAGTTTTAAAGTAGTCTTTTCCCTCCTCTCCTGATCCAAATTTTGCTCCGGACATGATCTTCGATGCTTCCCTGATGCTGCTGTTAGGGCTGGCATCTGCCAGCATCTGTGAGCGCACACTGCTCCCCTCTGGTCACTGGACACGGCTCTTTTGCTCGGGCTGCAGGAAAGACCAGACCCCGGCCTTGCAGAGGCGGTTGCTCATAACGTGCCCGACAGGATCTCCAGGAAGTGCCAGTCGGGCATTATGCGGGCTCTGTACAGTTGTGGGTTTAGTGCTTGTTTGGAACAGCACTAAATCAGTGCTGGACCTGCATTTTTTTTAAAAGCAGCTCTAGCCATCTCTGGAGGGAATGCCAGTCTTGTGATAGCCAGACCATTTCTGGTGAGTCCACAGGGTAGCACGTGGGGTATAGTTTTATATGCCAAACAGGGAGGTAAAATGGAGCTTTTTGTTGGAAAACCTTGGCATGCCAAACAGAGCCTAAAGTTTGAGGGACTTGCTTTTTTCTGTTGATGTCTGCGTAGAAGGATGTTGAGGATAGGCCAGGCTGGGCATGACTGCCTCTTTTCTCAATGTCTCTTTTTTGGGCAAGCTCCCCTCCTCCCTACACTTTCACTCATTATCCACTCATCATGCTGTAGTGGAAGAATTAGATTGTGTAGGCCAAAGGTTTGAATCTGCAGAGGGTTTATGAATTTATAATTCCAAGAATTATAGCATATCCATCCTTGCCCTATAGCAGTGTTTCCCAACCTTGGAAACATTAAGATGTATGGACTTCAACTCCCAGAATTCCCCCAGCCAGGGTGCTGGCTGGGGGAATTCTGGGAGTTGAAGTCCACACATTTTCAAGTTGCCAAGGCTGAGAAACACCGTTCTATGACAATTCTGTCATAATTCTGCATTGCTCCCTATCAGACCACACAGGCTATAAGGTGTACTCACCTAGTCTAACTCCTTCAAGATCTACCTGTCCATGAGAAGGCAACCTTACTTACTGTTTTGGGAGCTGCAGAAAGAGGCCTTCATGAGCTTCAGGAAGGTGGATGGAAGGATTTTTAGGATGAAGCAGGAGATTCTTGACCTCCAGCTGTTCAAGGCTCTGCCGGTTCTGTCAAATGTTGAACTCCTGCTAAAGAGAGTCTAGCTGGGCCAATGATTGGGTGAAGGTGCCCCAAATGCTACAGACAAGACCAGATAGTTCTCCCATTAGAGTTAATTCTCTTTCCCAGTGTCTGTCTGGCACCCCAAATAATCCTAAGAAAGAATGGCTAGCTGAGAAAGAAACATGATGGCTGCCAATATTTTACAGGCTCTTGAGTCAAACCTCCCTGGATTCCATTTCTGGCTTAATGAAGGAAAGGAAGGGAGAGAAAGTGGATTGGAATCTGGATAAGAAAAGTGGGGAGGGGGTCCTTCTACATTAGGTTTAAGCTGAAATTGGGCTTTACAGTATTTGACCAAAGAAGTTCATTCCCCTCCTCCATTATGACTATTTGGAGAAAGAAGTTTGGGGAACAGGTAAAGAGGTTTTTCTGGGGTTGGCACCTGAAATTTTAGCAGTGAAGGTTGCAGCCCTATTGACATGTCCTGGAAGAAGGGTGGGAGTTAGTTCTGAGTAAATGAACATAGGACTCCATAAACAGCTTGAAGATTTTCATTCCCATCTAAACCAACCTTTCTCAAGCTAATGCTTTCTAGAGGCGTTGGATTACAACTCCCATCATCCCCAATCTTCTGGTCTAGCAGATGCCAGGTTGGAGAAACACTAGCTGAAATGACTTCTGGGCAAAAACGTCTTCCTCCTCCTAAATCAGAGTTCCTCCTTAGTTGTGGGAGCACCATTCTAGCTTTCAGCAGGGAAAGTGCAAGCAAAATATTGGAGATGAATGAAGGAAAATATACAGCAGATTTCAATTAAATTACAGACAAGTGAAAACGTTTTATAGCTCTTTGTTATGTTCAGGCATGTCCACCCAGTGCAGTGCACATAAACTTTGATTCCAATAGAGTTTCCACATCGAGCCCATCACCTGGCAGCAGAATTCTTTGCATATTCAGGTCAGACAGAACCACAATGCCTTAGAGTAACAACACACTGGAGAGACTTTGATTGGCTTCACACAACATGCTTAGCTTGGTTACTAAATCAATCAGTTTTCTGGGTTCTTTCAATGCGCTAATCAAAACAGGTCAGGTTGGCTCAACGTGCAAATTCACAAAAGAACTAGCCAAGAGGACAGGAGACAAGCTTAACATGATGTTGCTGGTTCTCTACAGATATCAGTTCCCAGAGTCGCTTTGTGTGAGATGGGCCGCTATATAAATGTGACAAATAAATAAATGAATAAATAAGCAAATGTAGCAGGTTTTTAATTGACCTGGTTAAGCCTAATGGGCACCTCACAGATTAGGTTGCCAAGCACAGCAGTCTCAAGGCACTACGGTGATGTTAGAGGATGATCTAAGAGGTCTCCCTCGCATTGTACTCTAGAATAAACTCAATCAGGCTGATTTTTGCATTTTGGTCCTAAGACAAGAGTCAACATGGTTGACTTCTTCCATCACACAATCCAACCTGTGATGGAAGGTAGCTTCCTCCCCCAAAATTTAGGAAGTTCAAGAGAACCCCCAACAGGTGACCATGAAGACTTGTGGCTTCAACTGAAATAGTTTAGGGGGACATTCTGACATCCTGTTTCTCATGCCCAGCAACCACCTTGGTTTATAAGCAGGTAAAGAAATAGCACTGCTGGTACTGATCTCTGAATGTGTGCAAATTGGCTTGAGGAAAGGCAATTCTTCAAGTGACCTGGAACAAACCATGAAAGGTCAACCCCAGGTCTTAAAGTCAGGCTTGGAGATGCACAACAGCTAGGATAATGGATATATTTGAGGGGACCCTGGACATCACTAGAAGAGCATGGAGAACTGAAGTAACATCCATCAGACAGGGGTGCCATTGAAGTACTGGTGTGGAGTTTGGAGGACTAGCAAAGTGCATCCTGCGCACAGCATCAGTCTTCCAAGCCACGTTCCTCTGCCTTTTCTATACTATGCTTAGAATTGTTCATCCTCATCCAGAGTCACCTAGCACTCAACACCCATGAGCTGTGAGCAACTAAAAGTGAGCCCACATATTTCCTTAAATGACCCTCTTGGTTTGTTGCACATGTCAAGCACATGGTTTACATGTGCAAGTGGTGCAAAGCAGTGCCTCTTTGCTAATCAAGGTAGTGTCACCCTTGCAGAGTGCGAGGGAAGGCCCATGGGGAAGACTTCTCCCAGCCCTACTGGCTCTATCAGCGTGCTGAGACTTCGGTCACTCCCAAGGGTGAGAGAGTGTTGGGGAAGCTGGAAGCAAGGACCCACCACCACCCCCTCTCTAACTGGTTATGTTGAGAGGTCAGAGGACCCTGTAATATCTCAGACTGCAATCACTTCGCTATTTGCCTGTCACCGTAGCCATCAAGCGCAGCTATCAACACAGCAATTGCCTTTCTCTGTCTCTGTTTCTATATCGCTCTATTCCCCTCTCTTTTTTTTTTCTTTTCAGATTCTCCTCCTCAATCCTTCTTTCCTTCAATCTGTCTCCTGGGTGCCATAATTCTAGCCACCAACATGTCTCTTTCTCTCCTTTCAATTGGGCATTTCAAGTGCCCGAGGTGCAAGGAAACATAAATGTTCATCCCGGACAAGCAAACAGGCTCCACGAAGGGAAAGAAAAGACAATAGAGTGGCTAGTTTTTTTTCTATGCAGGTCTGACACCAAGAATCAAGCAGGGATGTAAACCTGTGGGCCATATGTGGCCTTCCAGCAATAAATATATGTGTATGTACATGTATATGTATATGTATATAACATGCTCTCCAGATGGATGAGACCAAATATTTCGGTCCTTTTGGGGGGGGGGGTTGTATGATTGGGGAAGGCGAAAGAGCAAAATGGGTGCCCCTTAAAACTCCCGAATCTCGCTAAGACCCCAACTTCACCCATTTTTGGCGTACAACCCTTGTGGTCCTTAGAAAGCTGGGTGTAGCCCATCAGCCAACCCAAGTGTCAAACCCTGAATTTTCTATTCCAGCCCCCTAACTAAGAAGGATGGGGCAGATTGTTTCAGATGGTTAGCTAAGGATCCTATTTTTATGATGGTTTAGGATGGGGTAACTATTACTGCATGGACGTTTTGCCCCAAGAATCTATATGTTTAGGATCATTTCTGGAATGGCTCCTGAAGGATCTGTCTGGGTATCCTGTCTATTTGCTCCCGACTGGGTACGTGCTTGCAGCTCACATCTCCCTTTTGCACATCGCTTCGACCATCTCCTCCCGCATCAGACTTGTTCAGTGGCACAAGGAGCTGAACCCAATAAGGGTACAGTTGCGATGCTCAGGCAGTGCTTAAAAGGGGCCTTCCATGGCTTACCCATGTACCTGGACACTATTTGATTTTCTGTGTATCATACATTATTTATTCTAGGAAAGAAGAAGTAACAAATAGGTGAGAATCTACCAGGATTCCTGCTATTTGTTTCTGGAGAGAGACCATAGTGGAATATAGCACATAGAGAGACCACAGTAAAGGGTAGAGCAGTGTTTCTCAACCTCGGCAACTTTAAGATGAGTGGACTTCAACTCCCAGAATAGACTGAACTTTTCAAAAGATGTGTATGACGTTGTGCAAAGAGGCCAGCAACCTCACAGCCACATAGCCCAGAGCTTATCCATCACCTTATATTTTTACATTAGATGTAAAAGCAGAAGGCAGGAACATCTTTCCTTCTCGCTTCTGCATGTTCCCTTAGATCTGTTAAACCAGCTTCCTGCCCTCATCTCTTTTCAGGAGATTCCTTGTCTGGGCAGAGCGCATTCTTCTTACATTCATAAATTACAGCAAATGCCTCAATAAGAGCCCTTACAAAGAGATGATCCGTTGCAATCTGTGAGTTTAATTCCTGCTCTACACTCAGAGTTTATGATTGGGAAGGTTCCAAATGTGGATTCACACTAATGCTAGTTTATCATTGAGTATATAAGTGATGGAGCAACTAGCTGATCTTGGCTAAGATCAGAAACTAATCAAGGCCAGGCCTAGTTAGAACTTGCATGGGAAACCACCAGTCCAAGGGCCGTAGAGTAGCCTGAGATGGCCCCCCCAAAATTCCTGCAGAAAGGCAGCATCAAATCACCCATATATTGCTGCCAAGAAAACAAATGAAAACATCCATGATGTCACCAGGAACTGACCTTGACTGGGAAAAAATGCTAGGTTTTTATAAAAGTTAAGACGGTTGCCGTTACTACTTCTGCTAGATATATACTTCATCACCCCAGCCTACCTGGATGTTGGGTTGCAACCTGAGTCATTTCACCCAACCTTTTTCAGATTTAGACATTCGCTACTTGACGCTTCTGTGCCATCCTCGCTTTCAAAGTTCCTCTGGATCCTATTTTTAAAAAATCTTTACCCTCGTCCTGAATGAGAAATCCTCTTAAGATAGCCACTTTCTGTAGGTTTTCTCTACTGCCATCTAGTGGTGTGAACAGGATTAGGAAATCAGTTTCAGATCCCCCTGCAGAAAAACTTAGAGCTTTATTCGCACGACCCTCTTAACCCAGTCACCCGATGCATTTTCCTAACGTGCTGAAACCTGGATCAGCGTAGTAACCCTAGCTGTTGTATTTCTGTAACTTAACATGTTGTGAAAATGATGCTTCATTTATGTGTGTGCGGCTGGAAAATGGGGTAATTCATTAATCAAATTGCTGTAATCCCATTGTTGGGGTGCAGACACCGTCTGACTTCTAGTGAGGACTGGTTCTGAATCTGCATGGGAACCTCAAGACAGAATTCTCAATCTTCCATGTTGGCAACTGGGAAGTAATCATGACTAGTTGCTCAGACTGAGATAACTTCCCCTTTCCCCCCCAATTAGTACTAGTAAAGAAGGCTGCACTAAGAATGAATTACTGGCCAGATCTGGAATTCATTTTTCTGCCCAAGAGGGAGCCACAAAGAAATACCACTCATCTACTCAAATCTCAGCGAACTCAGTTTGGTATATGAGACAAAACTATTTCTCCTTTTCCCTGGCCAAAAAAGACACACTTATCACTAAGAACGTGATTCCCCTTGGCTGACAGTAGCCACAGCTCCCCTCCGCCAATGGCTGGGCTGGCCCTTGATTATTCCTCAACTCCTAAATTGCTCCCGGTGCTTTCTCTGAGTTGAGCAACGCTGCAGCTCAGCTTCCCTTCAACCAAAGCAGGGATAGGCAAGGATTCTTCGTCCCTTTGGCCATGAGTCACTCTCCTTGGCTGTAAATCAATGTTCTTTCAAGCTTCCGAGCACCATGGAACTTTTTTTTATAGGAACATACTTGTTAGGCAGCATTAACGTATCTATTACAGAATCCTGACATTCATCTATCCATGTCATTCTCTTCTTTCCTACACGATGGGACTGGTCTGTGAGTAATACCTTGAACCTAGTAAGGATGCATGCATGAAGGACGAGGTTCCATATAATATAGAATAGTTCCAATAGAAGAGCATATCTGTAGCTCAGGATTGAACTGTGGAGTCTTTGGTGCTCTCTGAGCTTGGCTGTTGCTTGCAGATGTTTCATGACCTGACTAGGTAACATCCTCAGTGCACTGATGAGGTTACCTAGTTACCTAGCACTGAGGATGTTACCTAGCCAAGTCATGAAACGTCTGCAAGCAAACCACCAAGCTCAGAGAGCATCAAAGACTCCACAATATAGAATAGATCCATGCCGTTTTATGCGGTCAGATGAGGAGTCTGCCAACGGTTGATGGGTATTCCACTCTTCTGGCACCACCAAATTGGGGAAGGCTACTTAAAGTACTTCCTAATATGGTGACAGGCTTTGTGTTAAATCAGTGCTGGTGGAGAGAGGCAAATGCAGAGAGGACCCAGTGCCTGGGATTTTCCATTTTTTCCTTGGAAAGTTTTGAAAGATCAAAACAAAAGAAAACAGTGCTAAGCCTGTTTTCCAGCTCACTCTGTGGTGTTCTGAGTTACCTGGTATTTGACAACCATAACAATGGGTCTGGGAGCTGCAAAAGGGAGATTGCAGATGAACCACCCGCAGGCAGTCATGGATGTCCCATCCCCAGACTTGGTGAGCCAAGTCTGCAAGATATCTCCACCAAGCTCTTGATCCATATCTGCTCTCTGTAGGGCGACCAGACTAAGGCTGTCAAAATCCAGATGACCGCCAGAGGGAAGCAAGGGTAGACCTAGCTGGTATCCTGTCTTTCCACCAAGCAAATGCCAGTGCACTGCCCGAGTCTCCTGGGGTAGGAAAGTAAGGGGCCGCTTCTGTCCCACAGCATATCATTTAACAAAGGAGCTGGTGGATCAATGCTGACTCCTCACCTAAATGTGGCCTGCTCGGGTGTCGCTGTGCGTTGCCCTCCAGCCGACAGCTTGAGTGATGGTACACATTAAACAGTTAATCCGCCTGATTGAATGTTTGCTTCCTCCAAATTGAAACATTAAACAACAACGGAGGGAGAAGAGGCGGCGACAAATCAGTCATGAAAGATTCATTTTCTCCCGAATAATGTATCTCATGAGCTTGGAATATACAAATAGGTTGGCGCAATTGGCGGAAACTCCACCTTCCCCCCCCCCCACCTGCCAAGTCGGGCACAGGCCACCCAGGTTCCTTTGCACAGCCAGTCTGGCACCCTTGGAAGTGCAACTGGCACATGGGGAGAAGGTCCTACTTTGTAATCTGGAGCCACCCAATGCCTTTTCACACCATGCATTGAAGGAACCGGGTGCTTGTCCATCAGGAGAATGGAGAGGGAGAAGGAATGGAAGCTCGCAAGTGGTTGTTCCATGTTTCAAAGGAGGGAGGCCAGCTAAATTAGGAGAGAGCATGCTAGAACACTAAACTTTCAACTGTGTAAAGGTCTCAGAAGTCAAAGACAGTGTCCCTGTACATTTACAGGCTGCTGTGGCACATTTCTACTTCAGAACTCAGCATCCAAACCAAATGCTTCGGGGCCAATATGAGGGTTTTTCCCTTTAAACCCAGCTTCGCTTTTATTATAAAGTGGGAAGAAACATTGGTAAGGAGAAAAGTCCTTTCTCTTTGCTCTGTACCTGTTGATACATAAACTCCCCAGCTCAGCTCTTTTCTCTCGCTTGCATTTATCTCCAGCCTTGGAAGAAGGACCGGAATAGATTCAACATTTCCTGCCAACGTTTGCAGAGAGGAATCAAAGGAGGAGAGAAGGGTTAAGCGCTCTTTCTTAGGAGGCAGGTCTTCCTTGCAAGTGGCAGATAATGGAGGAAACATCACTGACATCCTAGGCTGAAATTGGCGTGTGGGATCTATCAAGGCTGATGCACAGAGCACTTGGATTCTTCCTTTTTATTTTCATAATCAGAAGGTAGCCAGCTGGACATGCAAAGAACCCTTCTTCATTTCTACTTGGAAAAGATGGAATGATTTTTTTCAACAGCAAAATATGTTTATTCCCAAGTAAGACACATGACTGTTTCTGGTCATGCCTTCTGTGGAACTCTAAGTTCAGAGACTAAAATTACTTATTTTATTTTATTTTATTTTAATCACATTTGTATAGCTGTCCATCTCACATAGTGACTCTGGATGGCGACATAGTGACTCCGTAGTTGCTACCACTGCCTTATGGTAGCTAACTCACCTTGCCCAATGGTGGGGCCAGCACAAGGTATAATACAGCTGAGTTTCCTGTGATTTTATTTGTATTTATTTATCTTTCAAATTTGACACTGCCCATCTCACTGCACAGTGACTCTGGGCTGTTACATTGACTGTACATCTACATTCTTCCAATATTTGCTGTTCCTTTACTTCAAACTAACTCCTGAGCATTTCCTGAAATGACTCTATGGCAATTTTTGATTCCAGTTAGTCTGCGAAATTTGCCTCTTCCCATTCTAGACAGGCTGATATTCCGAGGACAACTTTCCCCAGACGTTGGAAGAGGAACAGTGAGAGAAAATCCCACTTTCTGATTTGTTCTCCCTACAGCACGGCTGGTCAATAGGCCAACTTTTGGTCTATTTCTGGTATTTGCCCACAGAGTCAGAAAGAGATGTGTAGGAAGAGAAGAAGGCTGAAAAAGATGGGGAGAATGGTGAGGGAGTGGCTGTTGATGGACCATTGTTTTCTCTCTCCTCATTCTCTGTGCAGTTTTGGGGAGAAGGTTGGGTATGATGCAGAGGGAAGCAGCAGTAATAAATGAAGGGCTTAGTTGCGTTTAAAGTTACAGACAAGTCCTAATGATGCGTCAGCTAAGAAAGGAGCTATGCGCATGTGTATTGTACTAGTAGTAAATACCAGGAAGGATTTGAGTGATGGTCCCCGTTTTGTTTATCCTCATTAAATTTAGCACTACAATTTGCTAGCTTTGCCGCGACAGCTGATTTACATGGGTACTTAATGAGATGGGGGGTGGGAGGTGGAAAAGGGGGAGAGATTGATCATGGTGTACACATGCACAGTAGGAGAAGATGGGTCTATCCAAGCTCATTTGTAGCAAGGCCTGAAAGGGGTAGAAGGAAATGTGTTCCAGCCTTTTTCAGCCAGACCCCTCCTTGAAGGTTCTGTCCCTCCGTAGAAAAAAGATCAACCATCTTAGGCTCTCCTCCGGAGGAAATCTCAAGAACGGGGTGGGTTCTTTCGTCTCTGTCTGCCGCACATCCACTTGTTGTCTTCGGGACAAATAGCTCATAATCACAGCACAGTGGAATCCCAATGTAATTATTGCTGATTGATTGTTTAGCTTTATTTCCTGCCCTGTCTCAAGGGCACAAGTTGGCTATAATATATCCTAATCTCATTTCATATCTTACAACTGCCTGGTGCCCAAGGAGGTTGCCCATGGATGGAGAGTGCTTCACAGAGCAGCCCCAATGGAAAGCCCGACAGCCTGGGGTTGACTGGGCAAAGCCCAAAGTGGTTGAGAAACCATTTCATGGACCCATATCAGGAGGTTGGCACGAATGGGCACCTGATGAAAACCATGCTCCTAAACTAGGTCTGCCATCATGAGTTTGCTGGCCTTACAAGAAGACCTGGTTGCTCAGCTGTTTCTTCCTCTGGGCCACTGAATGAATAATGCCAAGGAAAATAAAGAAGAGCTGGGCCTATATTTAGGGATTCCATCAATTATTTGCTCTTTTGCTGGCAAGCAAGTGGGAATTGGTAAGTGGGAAAAGAAGCCACTGGGAAAAGAAGCCACTGAGGGTACATTACTATAGTCCTTTCTCCCTGCAAAAAGTAAAAATAAATACATGAATTTGACTATGATCATAAGATGCTGGGATTTTTGTGATATATATATACCAGCACAAGTTTATGGTATGCTGTTATACCAGTGCAGAAAATCAATTCAGAATGCTGCAGATATATTCACAACTAATCTGCGTGTGACAATTTTGGAACGATACCATTCAAAACACAAATAGGCAAATCCAGGATCAAATCCTATGTTGCCTGTGAAATTTTGCATTTCAAATATGCTTGGAAGATCTATTGGCCTTTTGTGTTTGGATTTTGGCAGGCAGCAGAAAAGAAATCAAATAACTCATCACCATCAAATATATAAATAGAATCAAATATGGAAAAAAAAAACTATGCTGAAAAAGAATACCTTAGCATCAAAGATGACTTCAAAAAATATTTAGTGAATTGATTGATTTTTTGTGCCATCAAGTTGGTGTTGACTCTTGGTGAGTGACCACATAGATGGATTTTTTCTTTGTCCCCAACCTGGTCCTTCAGGTCTTCTGATGGTGCCCACCTCGCTGCTGGTCATCCTCTTCTCTTTCCTTCTGCCTTTCCCAGCATTATGGCCTTCTCCAGAGAGCTAGGTCTTTGCATAATGTCTTTGCATAGTTTGATGAATATCAAGATAATATTAACTGGAATTTCATTTTTTTTAAATGAACATTTCTTCTTTATAATCATCATTTCACACATTCCCAGGGTGCTCTCTGAGTCTGGAAACAGTACCACAAATGAACTTTGATTTGTTTTGTTAAAAAGAATGAGTTGGGATCCCACTTATTTTTTGAAAGGGAGCCAGGTCAACAAGTTACCAAGATTCAAACCCCTTTTAAAAACCCAAACCATAAATATTTGAACCTGCCCTTAAAAACAAACAACCCTTACACCCTGCCTTCTGAGTGGCCAAAATCAGGAGCCCAATGGTCATTTCATAGGAACATCTGGAGAGATCATAATCTCATCTAATTCAGGACAGAGGATACAGGGACTTTGAAAGGTTTGAGACATTCTTTCTTCTCAGTCCTCTTGGGCTAACATCTGGCACAAAAAACATCTGGCTAGACCCTTTTTCTGCTTGAAGCAAAAGGTGCATTCTTGCATTTCTTACAGAAATGCACTCCACTACACTATTTGGACACAGTGCCTTGACTGCTTAGCACTGGAGGTGACTCAGTATCTTCTTTGGAGTTTAATTAAGCAGCTTCTCCAATATCTTGCAGATGCTTCCGAGCTTCTAGTTCAACGGCTTTATTCAGCCCCCAAAACAGTAGGGCTTGTCTTGTAAAGCACGAGCCATCTCAGAAGCTTGGATTCACAACTCAAGGGTGAATCACAAGATCTGTTTTATTTTGGGGGTAAGAAGGACAGAACTAGGCTTTAAATGAGTCAAGTCCATAAGACAGTGTTTCTTAACCTTAGCAACTGTAAGATGCATGGACTTCAACTCCCAGAATTCCCCAGCCAGCATGGCTGGCTGGGGAATTCTGGAAGTTGAAGTCCACGCATCTTAAAGTTGCCAAGGTTGAGAAACCCTGCTCTAAGATGACCCAGGAACTGAAAGTATTTCCCTGCAGAGAAAGTAAAAACTGAGAATCTTTAATTTAAGCCAGGGTTAGATAACCAAATTTAGATAATAGACTGCTTCTTCATGGCAGATCCTTCAAAGTCCATGTAGTGGTATGGGTGGGACCAAAGGGGGGTAAAAAAAAAAAAGAGGAAGGACAAAAGTCAAAAGGGATGTGGCCACTCATTTTCTCTCTCATATACACACACTTATATTTATCGATATCTAAACAGACACACATCTCTCTATAATAACCACACTGAATGGTTGAGTTTACATTTCATATTAATCTATAATGTGGTTTGTTTGGTCTTGGCATGAGCAGCCAAAATAGCATGTTTGGAGAAGAAATTCTCTCTCACAATATTAGAATTTGCAATGCCCCTACGGAAGCCAAGGAATAGTAGGTGTAGGACACAGAAATAACCCTTTTTAGCTTAGGAAATGGCCATTCAAACAGGTGGTGCAAGCTCCAAGCTGGGCTACCTTCAAAAAAAAAAAAAAAAAAGAATTGGACAAATTGATGCAAGATAAATCTATCAGTAGCTATTAGACATGGTGGGAAAATAGATCCTCTGTGTTCAGAAATTGCAGACTACCTACTCCTAGCTACCTGGGGGCAAACAGGAGATGACCACTCTTGGAAACCGATCCAGCAGCTGATGGACTTTGGCAGACTCATTATTGTATCCTTACATGCACTAAAGTCACAGGGTGGCTCATTCTTTCCATTCCATCAACAAGTGTGTGGCTGTGTGTCTCTCCCCAGAAAATAATTCCAAGAATTCAGGGGACTTCTGTAGCTCCTGGTGAAACTTTCTTGCATGAACATCTCCTCTGTCCCTAGGTCTCAGGTGAATTTCCAGCATGTTCTGCTGTTCCCTGTTGGAAGCAGAATGCTGGACTAATGGATCCTAGGTTCCATCCAATCAGAGTGTCCTTATATTTTTAACAGTCTGACTTCTTTCCATCAGAACAAAGATTGCCAGCTCCCACGCAAAGAAGTGCAAGCGGGCTGGCTGAAGATGGCATGCTGGCGAGCCATCTGCGCTCCTCAGAAAGCAATCAAAGGATGGCACTGCTTCGAATTCAGCCCTCTCCATGAGCCTTGTCTGGGTCAATCACTGCAACATTTCTGATTGTGACAAATATACTTGCAACAGCCCACACTCTGAAAATGTTCTGAGAGTCCCGAATCGGTAAAAGAGGCAGGAGCAGGCAAAACCAATTCAAGGATTTCCATGTCCCAGTTTTGAGCAGGTCTTCCATGGAAGACTCTGGCTGATGTGTTTTGCCTGGTTTCATTTCCATCAGGTCGGCTTGATCGCCATCATCAAAAGCACCACCAGATGTTCTCCCCGTGCTTGGCTGACAGCTGGTTGCCCTGCATTGGTCTTCTAGTTTTAGATGATGTTCAAAGGCAGTTTTCCTGAACGTGGTATATCCACACATCACAACACCCAGAAGTATCAACCCCTTGGAAGACATCAAGTTGGAGGAGTCTGTTCTGATGGAAAGAAATGAAATCTTTGGTTCCAGCCCCTGGATCTTTTCATGAACGTTTGTAACTGCAGTGGCATGAGAAGCAGCAGCTATGAGCGTGGGCATCTAGCAGAAGGCCCCATGACATTGCAAGCATCATGACATCATTGCCCAAAAGGCACCAATTATGTATTTCAGGTGATGATATCATGATATCACTTCCCCCATTTGCCCATCCCTGTGGACACCTGTGGTCATGAGCAAAAGAGCAGTTGGCTGCGTGTAAATCTCCTCCGTGGTCTTCTTTAACATGCTGTGACTTTAGGCTGGAGTCACATAGCATGCTGTAAATCATGGCTTAAAAACCCTATGGGACAAGCCAAAACAACAAACCACCTTATGCCTTAATGTGTTCTGTAATCCAGACCAACATGTGAACTCATCGTTGTTTGTTTTGGCTTCACATTTAAAATGAATATAGCAAGTTGGCTTGTTCACCATGATTGATGGACTAGTGGGTCATATGAAAACTGCCTAAATATTACAGTCACGGTGAATGGAGTAAAAAAAGTTGAATTCCCTCGATCGCTTCCACCACAATCACGGCATCCTTTGCGTGCACACAATATGATGTTGGGCAGAGTAGAGTGCAACTGAACCAAGGAAGAAGAAGCAGGAAGACAGATCTGGTGCTGTTTTTAATGAACTTTTTTTCTTGGATTTTTTTAATCCCGCCTTTGTTATTTTTATAAACAACTCAAGGCGGCGAACACTCCTAATGCTCCTTCCTCCTCCTATTTTCTGCACAACAACAACCTGTGAGGTGGGCTGGGCTAAGAGAGGGGCTGGCCCAAAGTCACCCAACTGGTTTTCATGCCTAAGGCAGGACTAGAACTCACCGTCTCCTGGTTTCCAGCCTGGTGCCTTAACTTTGTTGTTTGAATGTGATTGCTTCTTGTGATTTTTATGCAAGTTGCCTAAAGTGTGTAGAATTAGGCAGGATATAAATGCTGTAAATGAATAATCAGACACTACCCCCAGCGATGTCACCTCTCTCTCATCCAGGTCACACCTTTATAGAAGCATGTTTCTTGAATAAACCACCATTGGTTGGAGTCATGCATGGCACTAGGAGGTGGACAGATCACAGAGGTTTAGTTCATGCAATATAAACATAATTGCATTTGAACTTAATGGGACAAGTTTAACACCGGTTGCAGGGAGCTTTCAGCCACCTTTAAAATTACGCACAGAGCAGAGGAGTCTGAAAGAAAGGGGAGAGTTGAGTCAGTGTTCTGCAAAATAACATTGACTAAAAAAGAAAATTAGAAATTAAGAACCTCAGAGATGCATGCTATATACTTGCACTTATGACTGAATTGGGCCAACCTGTGCAAACCTCTGGGATTTGGGATCAGGGCTTCTGAGCATAGGCAGAGTGTCCCTTCCTTCCCAGTGAACATGGACAGCCCTACGTGACACGTACATATACATACATCTGAGATTTACTGAGCACAGGCAGTGTAGGATATGCAAAGGAACCCTTCGAAAAAAAAGGGAGGTGAATAATGCAAGGACGGCTCCGAACTCCGTCCAAAGGCAGCTTGTGAGCGTGGCCCTTTGGGCTGCGTGCGCCAGCCCACTGCAGGACGGAGGCCTCTGTCCCCTTCCAGGCCAGGCCGGGACAGGTTGCCTGATGCGCCAGATGCTTTTCACTTCCCAGTCGAAGGCTGAAAGCGAGGCACTGCGGGGCCCAAAGTCACCCCGGCGGCTTCTGCGCCTGGGGAGGACTCCAACCCGGTTCTTCCCCTCCCCAGTCCAGCGCCTTAACTACTACACCATCCTGCCCCTCCTTTATACCTATATCTACACATAGGCAGGAACACCCCCCCACACACAACTGATAGACAGACAGACAACCGCCTTCGGCCAGGCAGAGGAGAAAGAACCCCTCCCCCGTTGGAGCCAAGGAAGACCCCCAATGCAGGGCTGGAGATTTGGGATGGGGTCCCCGTCCCTGGGCAGCCGTGGCGGCCAGCCCTTGGGCGGGGAGGGGCAGACAGGGGGCTGGGGGGAGCGAGCTGTGAGCCCCTGCTCGGGCAGCGAAGTGGAGCCGACTCTGAAGTTGATCAATATTCGATTTAGGTGCTAATTCGCCGCTTTTCTGCTGCTGTCAGCGGGTGATATATGGGGGAGGCGGCGGGGGTCGCCGGGAACCAGAGCCTTCTCCGCAACTTAACAATAGAGCCGCTTGAATATTATTTATGGGCTCGGACTTTGGGCTGGGGGGGCGAAGGAGGATCGGAGATCTGGCAAGGTGGAGGGGGGGCGGGGGATGAAGTGAAGAGTTGTCTATTTGTGATGTTTCTTTGGCCCGTGAATGACAACAACTCACTGGCTAATTTAACAAACACTACAGAGGAGAGACAAACAAGGCGTGGGGGGGGGGGAGGAAGAAAGGGGGAGGTCGCCAGGCTGATCTCTCCTGCCCCCCCCCAACCACCGGCACCAACTGACAACTTAATCCCCTTTTCAGGGCTCTGAGAGAAACACCCACTAAGGGCTGGGGGCTGGGGGCAGTTGAGAGAGAGTTGATAAAATAAAATCAGGAAATGGGGGGGCAGAAACGGAAAAATGGGATATGCTGGAAGTGAGCAGCAAGATCTGGAGAGCAAGGTCGTGGGGGTCAAGACTGGGTGCAACATCCTCTCCATATAACCTACAAATGCTTGTCAGATTTGGCCCAACATTAAGGTTCATCAGATGATAAAGGTGATGATTTTCCATCCCAAATTTGGCCAGTATTGGGCGCCTTGACAAAGAGAGAAAGATGAGTCGAAACAAGGGGGAAAGTGCTCTGAAAGGATACAGGGGATCAGCAGGCCAAACTGCTCTCCCCCAATTTCTTAGCCTCAAAGGGGCCGAACTGAGAAAGGGGATCTCCTCCGCTCAGCAGGGTTACTCCTGTCCATTTGGGATCTCACTTAACTCTAGATCAGCTCTTTGTATCTGTCTTGACCAGCCAAGAAGGTCACCAGAACCATGTACCCCATTTTACTTGCACCTCCCGAAAAAAGGGGGTATGGCTTCAATTGCATGATTGTGGCTTGCCATCTTGACTTTTTTGATGCCCCCCCAGCAGATGGTCTTGCTTGATGCAAATTGCATCCAACTGGGGAGGGGGAACCCGAGTCATTTTGAATCCTCTCCGATGTCCCTTTCTGATCCCAGCTGGGTGGTTCCACCCATTTATTATTTCCCACCATTTTTATCCCAACTTAATTGAGGTGTTTTTCTTCCCCTTTTGCTCTGTTTTGTAAATTCACAACAGACTCCTCACTTGATTATGATCCCTGCGAAAAGCATTCTTCCCTCCAGAGTCATCTCTTCCCCAACCCCTATGAAGAATATCTGGATTTCAAATTCAACTTATACATATTCCCCTTAATTTAATTCCTAAAATGTGAGTAGAGGAGCAGGGGGATGAGACAAGGTCTGTTGCAGAAAAGTCTGGGACAGACATGGGAAAGCAGTTAAGCTCTCATAGGAGCAGAGACGCTAAAAGGGAAGAAGGAATAAGGAAGAAAGGATTTTCCCCCACATATAAATCTCCCCCCCCTCAAAAATAAATAGACAGTTTCCAATCAGAGCCACTGAAGGGGAGCAGCTTTAAAGAACAAAAAGAGAAGGGGGGGGGGAGAGGAGGAGAGAAATTTACATAGTAGCATATGATCTTGCCAGTAATTTGTTTTAATTACTATTAAAATCTGCTCTAATCATACAAGTGGGGTTTTTTTAGCCTTGCGAGAGGCAAGCAAAGGGAAAACTGCCAGCCTGGCACCTTTGGTGCCCAATTTGCCAAGGCAAACAACTTCCCGAGGGCATAAGTGGAGAAGGGCCGGGCCCCAGTCTTTGGCCCCAAATGCCAACCCTTAACTGGAAGTGCAACCACAGAGCTTTAGGGAAGAATGTTGTTCTTATTTTTATACGTAAGGATAAAACTAACATGGAATGGCCTTTTTCTTGCCTTAACGAGGGTGAGATTTTCACCCAGCAGCCCAGATCAAGGACTATCCAGACTTCAGTTCTGCCAAATCATTTTCTCTTGATGGCCAAAGTAAGCAGAAACATTTAGACATACCCTGTTAGGGGCACAAGAGCACACCTGTAATTTGCCATCTTAAATATTTCAAAACCTGGGGAGGACGGGGAGGACAGAAAGCCATTAGAGGAGGTGACAGACAAAGTTGCAGAGAGAACTCTGCCCATGCTCAGAAACACTCCAATAACTTTGTATTTGTTTCTTTAAAGGAAGAAACTGGTGCAAACAAAATGGGCAAAACTGAAGCGATAGTGGAGCAATGACAGAGCCTTGTTTTTTCTCTCCTTCCCTACCCCATTGTTCTTGCCTTCCCCCTGCCTTCCTTCCCCAAAGGCAATTGCTTTCTCCCAGACATGTGAGATTAAGAAAGGCTCTTCTGGGTTAAAGGTGGCACATTTCAAAGGGCAAAATCATCTTGTCCACCTTTGTCAGTCCCAAACCTGCCTGGAACCTGTTCCTCCTCCTTCTCTTAAGCAGAAATGTGTGATAAAGATATCTCAAATGGTGGTGAACGTTGAAGAAGAGTTCACTTCAGTTCCATCGGGGAGATGACCAGCTGAGCATATGTCTTGCGTACATAACACAGTGAAAGAATACACATGGATAATGTAATACACATGGATAATGGTAATAAAGCATGATGGAAAAGCTTATAGCTAGTATATCCCAAAACGGGAGGGAGGGAGGGAGGGAGGGAGGGAGGGAGGAAGGAAGGAAGGAAGGAAGGAAGGAAGGAAGGAAGGAAGGAAGGAAGGAAGGAAGGAAGGAAGGGACATCTGAAGATGCCTAGCTAATACAGGACAGATGACCCCTAGACCAAACACTCATTCTGCTAATTGTACCTCTCTTCATGCTCACTGCACAGTAAGTATTGAGTGGTTCATGTACCCACTCCTTGTGGCACAGAGCATCAAATGGGGATCTTCATGTCTACTGGAGAAAAGCTGGTAGCTCAGAGAGTAGAATATATGCTGAGAAATCAGGGAAGGAATCTGAAAAGTTAGATACTTTGGGCTAGAATAGAGTAGACCCAATTATTGAGCTAGATAGTCCAATGTGATGACTCCGTGGAAGTGGATTTCCTAGGCTATTTATCCATGATAGACAATTCATCTCAGACAGAAGTATTGTATCACCCATTAGCTGCGTTCACACAATCCTTGATCTGATTGGTGAATTAGCCCATTTTCTGGGTGTGCACAGTGCATTAAACCATAAGCTAATCAAATGTTCTTGGTTCGTGCTACATGCTAAACTTCAAAAAGCTAACTCAGAGTACACTAATCAAGCTTTGTCATTTGTGTGAATGCTGGGTCTTTACTTGACCTGCTTAACCATGTTGTACAATCACAGTGATTATTGTCTGAAACTTATTAATGCTTTCCCCAGATAAGTGAGAATGGGTGGATAAAGGCATGTAGCTTTCTTGTATTTATTTAGTTATCCTGACTTTAATGAAAAAAATCATTGTGAATACCCTTTTTGGCTGTGAAGCAGGATGGAAATGTAGTAGCTCATGGAACTGTTGGGTTGGAAGTGACCTCAACAGTGATCTAGTCCAGCCTCTTGCTTGGCGCAGGATCTGCTGAAGCATTTCAGACAGAGGGCTCTATAGGCTCTGTTTGATGACCTTCAGGGAAGTGGAACTCAACCATTATGAGGAGGCATGTTCCACTGGTTGACAGCTCTGACCATCAGGAAGTTCCTCTGAATATATTAAAAAAACCCAGCTCTTGAAGGTTGCAATAGACACAGAACTAAGCAACCTCTGAAGTCCTTGCCAGAGTGACCAAAAACCAGGTTTTCTGGAAACGGTAGTCAAAAACATCTGCAGAACATTGGGTTACCTCCCTCTTTAGTAGACTATGGCAAACAGAAATATCCGATCTGAGAACTTAAGAGCCACCCTGGAGCAAACTAACAATCATATATATTGCAGAAATTACTGAAGAAGTCACAGTGAACTCTCCTTGTCAGTAAACCTACATCCCTAGATTCCCCCTTTCTTCAATCCTTGTTTGGCTTCATAGCGCCTTCTCAACCATACTAGTCATGTCATTCCTCCTGGATTGACAGAAATGTCATATGATGTGCAAATAAGCAATTAGTCATCAGGAATGAAATGCTCATCCACCCTTGCCAAAATCAAGGGTAATACTTTCCAGCGGAGAACAATGTGCACATTTGTTTAAGGATTAATTATTCCTAATCAAAGGATAACAGCTAAAGGATGCACACGTATATTTGAACCAGAACAATCCAATCAGTTATTGGATCCTTATAGTTTATGCCCTAATGGACATAAACTTCTGCCAGCTCAGCAGTGAATAAGAAAGGAGTTATGCCAACATTTAAGGCTTGTCCACATGTGAAATAAACTCATGCATTCAGATTTTAACAAAGAAAGAAGCTGGAAGATTATTCCAGTTATTATTTCTTTATCAGTACACCTCACCCACCTTCTCCGCACAGTGATTTTTGGAATTAAACTCACCCCGCTTCTGAGAGAGTGGCAGAGATAGGAAAGAAAAGGCACTTTTGATCTGCTTAGAGTGCGTCTACACAGGGGGCTTAACACAGATTAACAAAACCACATTAAATTCACCCCTTTGATACAGGTTAATTAACTTGCTTACAAACCTCACATGCACCAGGCCTCGATCAATTGAAGCTCCAGTATGGTTGTTTTCCTCGGTTAAATTTAATGACAAGTTTGCTCACATGAACCAAACACCAGATTCAAAACACTTTCACCTGGGAAATGTAACTGATGCTCCAGTTGGGGATGAATCTTTATGTCCATCAGTTGAGCAGAATTGGGAATCCATCAATCCATCCATCAGTCGATCGCCCTATGTAGAAGAGAACCGGTGTGGCGTAGTGATGAATATTCTGGGCCGGAGTGGGGAGATCCAGGTTCCATAGGCATGGGCGGAAAGAAAGTCAAGAAAATCTATCTGTGCATTATGGTCTGTTCATGCCAGTTTTAGTTTGGGGCAGGAATATTTTAATATTTCAAAACCACCAGAAAAGCATTTTAGCCCTATCTAATAGAAAAATTTACAGAATGCTGAAACAGTACTTACCTGTTGAACTGGGACAGATTCTGATGCCCCATCCATCAATGTCCATGCAGAAACTTATCCTACTGTTTAAAAATGTATACACCTACATACACACATACGTATATATATATACACAGAGAGAGACACACACACTCTTCCATGCAACTCAGGGTTTTGTTTTTTAAGTTCTGGAACAGAAAAAATGCAGGATGTCCATGGACTCATTCCAGACACTGTCCTATTCACAGCCAGAAGTTATCAACAGATGGATTGATTATGTGACATCAAGTTGTTTTTGACTCCTAGTGATCACATAGATTTAGTATCAGCAGGGAGGGGTTAAGAAAGTCAACATGGTGGGCACACCCATGAGATCAAAGCCTCACTCTTAAGCAACGCATGTAAAAAAGGGGCAGGGCTTTGGTCACATGGCTTTAACCACCCTCTTGACTTTTTTGACCCTTTGCGGATCCTTGTGCTGACAGCAGACCTGTTGAAACAAATGAGACTAGTTAGTCCTGAATGGCTGATATGTCTGAATGCACAAAAAATAGCAAATCTACCCTAAAAAATTAAGATACTTCCAAACAAGTTCTCTCTGTTGCACGATTGTTCTGCCTCATTCACAATCCTTTACACCCTCTTTCATTTCTACCTGCCATGTCTTTTCCCTGCTGCTTCCACCCAACTTTCCCCCCCAGGAAATCCATTAAGGAGAAAAAGATGGAATAAAGGGCACAATGTATTTGGGCTGGTTCTGCCAGAAATTCTTGGTCTGGAGACTTCTGTTGTAGTATAGAAGCATCCAGCGAAGACATTTCCTTTTAACCGAACTGCTAAAATGGTCAGGGCTAAGCAAAAACAACCACACACACACACACACACACACACACCCACGGGGGGTGGGGGAGAGAGAGAGAGAGAGAGAGAGAGAGAGAGAGAGAGCGAGCTGGGACCTCAACTTGGAAGTGGTGATATGAAGGGAGCAAAAGTACCTTCTCTCTTTCCTTCCTTAACCAGTCCTCTTTTCCCTTCCAGCGCTGCTCTTTTAATTAAGTATCTTTCTGTGTTAATTGATCATTTCTTCTATTAAATGTCCAGCTCTTCCAGTAGCAAGTTTAATTGCATCCAGAAAGGAACGTCCTTTTACCTCTGGGCTCTATCAAGATTTGCCTCCATCCTTAACTCTCTCCTTGGGCTTTGCTTCAGTGACAGTCCTCTCACCATTATCTCACCTTCATTTATCACAATTTCCACTGTGCTTCCACGGTTTCTCATGAGAAGAGAGCAGCAAGCACACTCAAATAGATGTTTAACCAAAAGACCGTCGTGCTTGGCTTGTGGGTTTTTTTTTTTGTTTTCCTGAGGTCAGGGTGCATAGGTTTAAAAAGTCATCATAATTGTGCTGCATCCAATTTAACCCAAAGTGTAGCCAAAATGGCACTGAAGAAATGTGTGCAAACTTTCAGGTTCTCAAAAACTTCACCAGGAATATGGCAGCGTCACCCACGGCAGCAGGGACTAAACAACTTTTGTTTTTTCACAGTAGGAGAAAACAACTGTTTTCCTTTGTTCCTCAACGTTGGGGTATAACTACTACTAATTAATGTATTTAGTCTATGATTTTCATCTTGAGAATGGCTGCAGACTGCAAACTTCGGGGCTGAAATTGGCTTGTTTCAGGCTTCCTGCTTTCTTCCATGTCCCCTGCTTTTCGTAATATCTTGCCCTATGAAGACTGCTGAAGACCTTGGAGACTTGCCCATTCTTCTGTGCTATTCTGGTTAATCCTAATCAAAGTGTCACCCACTTATATGTTTTTGATTAACCTGCTTACAAGTAACATCACATAATGGTTGAGTCTGCATATTGCACTAAGCCACACAGCAGTTAATGGGTGGATTACGACATTGTGTGAACCATGTTTTTGGGCTTAGCATGTTGTCTGCATGAATCCAAGTAGGCTTTATGTAACCAACCATGGTTATGCAAATCTTGATCTTTTCACCAACTTTCACCCAAGGCTACCATCTCCAGACCTTTGCAAACCGAACCATTTCTAACTTTCACCCAAGGCTACCATCTCCAGGCCTTTGCAAAGCAAACCATTTATGCCAGCGTTCCTCAACCTTTGGAACTTTAAGATATGTGGACTTCAACTCCCAGAATTCCCCAGCCAGCTGGGGAATTCTGGGAGTTGAAGTCCACATACCTTAAAGTTCCAAAGGTTGAGGAACGCTGATTAATGCCATGCCCAAAGGCGGCCAAGTTGACTATGGAATCCACAGAAGTATTCATTCTAAAAGGGCCTTTAAGGCTAACCGCATTTTGAAGAGGCCACTGGATTTTCCCAAGGATACTGTTCCTTGAGATAATCAAAGAGGACTTGAAAATGGGAATTTATCCTTGATAATATTCTTCCCTTTACTTTTCACTCAAATCCCCAAATCTTTCCTTAAACCTTTATGTTCCTTTTCCCCAGTGTGACCTTCTCCAGCCCTGAATCTTACTTTTTCTCTGTCCTGGGGGCCTTCTTCGTTCTCTCCCCCACATCTCCACTTTTCTCCTCTCCCTTCCCTCCACCCATCCATCCCTGTTGCTTCTCGACAGCTGAAAGTCCCAATCAATCAATGAGCCAAGGATGTTATCAATAACCCAGAAGATGGATAAAGCCGCACGTCTTGATTACAATCCCTGTCTGCTGCACTTTAATTAACACTTTAGTTAATTAGTTCGGGACCATTTACGAGTAAAATGTTTTTATTAGGGAATTTGCATGATGGTGCCATTTGATGAATTGATGTGTTACCCAAACTATCCGACTGTTCTTAATAGATAATAAACAGGAATCAATCAGGCAGTGCCGACCGAGCCTCCCACAATGGCACACTGTCTCCACTCATTAAGACAGGGCGACTAAGAAACTTTCGTTTCTACCCGGCCTGTGGCAAAACATCAAGAAGCAGATCTGGATGTGAAGAAGAGAACAGCCTGTTCGGTGAAAGGTTCGTCTTGCTCAGAGCAACCCAGATCCACCACATGCATCACATTGATAGTTTGGAGGGCCAACTGTGCCTTTGAATTAAGGATTTGGAGCATTTGGAAAAGCAGCTTAGGGAAGAATTGGTAGGCTTTGCAATAGTGCACCTGTACACGGTGAAACTCCAGGGATTGTTGGTATAGACCAGTGTTTCTCAACCTTGGCAAGTTGAAGACGTGTGGACTTCAACCCTCAGAATTCCCCAGCCAGCCATGCTGGCTGGGGAATTCTGGGAGTTGAAGTCCACACGTCTTCAAGTTGCCAAGGTTGAGAAACACTGGTACAGATAGGTTGATGCTTCACACTCTCAGTCCTGTGGTATGATCTCATGGTGTCTCCTTCCCATACCCAACTCTCTCAAGGCTTTGCACAAACCGAGTTGTGTTATTGCACTTTGCTACCACTGACACAGTATCCTGAAAGTGATAGAAAGTCCTATGATCCTCTTTGGCTTGGCTTGGCTGGTTCGGAGCCTCCTGAGCAATTTTGCCCAGGAAATAACAGGGCAAAGGTAGCAAGAAGCCATTCATCTAACCAGCTCACCAGCAGCTCCTCCGGGGAGCTCTCCAAGGTGCTGGTCTTGCCCCAAACCTTTGACTTTTAACAGTTGTGCTTCGTTCCTTCACTGCCGTTGAGTGCCCCAACATCAGGATCTGTCCAGGCTTGGGAGGAAGCCTTCTGTTTCAGAGTGGCTAACCTGGATGGTGAATTAACACATTTTCTGGCTTTAACCAAAAGTTTTCTAAATGCAGTAGTTCACACATCACATTAAGTCATACAAGGTCAAAACTAGCCAAGGTTAGCATATTCTGTGAGTATACTTGTAGGCTTGTACTTGCCTGGTTAAATGTGGTGTGTGAACCCTTGAATAAATTGTGGTGGCTAGGTTCACAAAAGTTACTAAGCTATAAGTCATGGTTTACAAACCACATTGGCTGGATTCACATTATGCTAAGCTAAAATCCGACAAGTCACATGATGGCTTACTTCAGTGGATGAACTGAGCATTGATAGGAATTTTTCAGGGATTTAAACTGGGGCTCTTCCCAGCTTCACCTTGAGATGAAGGTGACTGAAGCTGAAGTCTTCTATATGCAAAATCTGAATTTTGCCAATTGACTTATGTACAAGGTCTAGACAGGACCCAGGGAAACACAGCCTCCTTCTGACGCAGACAGCCTCCAGGTTCTTCCTTTGGGTGAGCTGCTGAAATGGCTTGATGACATCCTCAGGTGTGTTTTCCAACCCCAGTGCCCCCAAGTGTCTGCCATGGAGGAAGCCCTCTCTCTGAAGGAGGGAAGATACTAGGTCTGCACAGTTGGGTGCAGTTCAAGACCATACAGTCTGGAGGGCTTCCAGCTCTGCACCATGTACACCTTAAAAAAATAATCAGGGACTTTGACCTCCTCCTTTGTCTACCTCTTTCTCCTAGCCCTTTGAAGAAATGAAGAAGAGAGAGAGAGGAAGAACTAGTGATGCTGTCAATGGACAGGGGAGGGAGGGAGGGAGGGAGGGAGGGAGGGAGGAAGTCAGTCAGTCAGTCAGTCAGTCAGTCAGTCAGTCAGTCAGTCAGTCAGTCAGTCACAGGTACACCAAAGTCATTTTACACCAGAGGATTTTTGGATTTTTGTAGGCCAAAGGCTATGCTCTGAGTTTTACTGGGGCAGCAGATTCAACATTATTACTATATCCTGTTTATCTTGCTGTTTTTTTGGATTATGTAGATGAATCCCTATAAGGAATTCCCATTTGTC
The DNA here is from genome assembly GCF_059951505.1 of Python bivittatus. Taxonomy (NCBI): domain Eukaryota; kingdom Metazoa; phylum Chordata; class Lepidosauria; order Squamata; family Pythonidae; genus Python; species Python bivittatus. The sequence continues at coordinate 4,445,857 of NW_028277054.1, forward strand.
AGCCCCAGAGCACACACCATGTGCCACGTAAAAGCCTCTTCTCACCCCCACTAAAGGGCAGGACAGCCTGAAAAGCCACTTTCACCATGGGAAAGAAACTAAGCGAGATCAAGGATTTTAGGTTTGTGTAATTTATTTTTGTGTTCTCCTACTGCAGTCCTGAGAGTGACCGAGAGAAGCCAAGTGCCAAGTATGACTCAGGAATAGATGTTTAACATTCAGGGTAAGAATGTGCCCCAGCACAGATTCAGCCTGCAAATGTATTTTGGATGCCAAAATTGAGTTCATGTTGAAAAAAATCCACATTTTCGTTTTTCTCACAAATTCTTCCAGCTTCTACCTGTTCATTGTGAAGGAAAGAGATTCCCTTGGTTAGAGGGGAGACCTTTTTGTGATTGCATGTATGAAACAATTGGGGAGGAGATTCAAAACCCCCTGGGCATTTGCTCCAGATCAGCTAGAGATCTACTAGGGTATCCAGACCTACTTTTTTACCTACAGTTGAGCTAGATCAAGGTAAGGGGCTTTGGGCATTCCAGATGCCATTAAGCTACACCTCCCAGGAGTTTTAGCAAGGAGGAAGATGTTGAGGGATTTGTAATTCAGCAACATCTGGGCAGGTCTGTTTTCCTCCCTTGGATAAATAATCTGATTCTTGCAGACTGATGCTCAGGGTGGAGAGAAGGACCGAGTTAGAAAAAGAATGAGAAAAACAGCAGTATCCCAACAGAACAATTGAACCCACCACCACTAGGCTCTGCCCCCCCCCCTTCTTTGCTTCAGCCCTTTTCATCAAACAGGCTCCATGAAGACAGGCAGCCATCAAAGGAAATAATTACAGATTATTTGCAGGGCTGATTCATTTGCATAATAAAGCCCATTGTTGACATGGGTACCATAATGGACATTTCCACCTGATGATTTCTGCAGATCAAAACTCCATTCCAGTTTTAAAATTCCCCACATGTAGGCAAGTAGCACAGCAGGGAGAACATTTTAAACCTGCCCCCTTCCTGCTGAGCTAGTTTTCTACCGTAGAGGCCGAAATTGAACAGAGGTCTGCTTTGCAGCAAGCCGCTGATATTCAGTGGCTGTCTCTGTTGAGAAAAGTTGGTATCCTTTATTCCTTTTTTGCCTGCTGCTAGAGTTAAAATCTCATGTCGAAAAAGTTTTTGCTTGCCCTGGACATAATTGATTGGTGCGATATCCTTGTTGTGATTATGGTGTCGGTACATACATTCGCAGAGGTAACTGTCAACCATCAATTGATAACCCTAACCTTAATCCATTGGGTGAGAAAAAGTGCTCAAGACTGCCAAAATAAATGGATGTAATTGATTGGTGCACGAAACTCACTGGCGGGCAAAACAGGAGCTAGGGCCAAGTTGGCAATCCTCTCCATATTGACTCAACCATCTGGTGTGATAGGCTGTTCATTTGCTCAGTGTCCCAATCACTCTGATTCACCTCTTCTTTTAGTTACAGACACGACTTCCCTCAAACCAACACAATGACTATAGGTGTCTAATACAAGCCATGATGCATACCTTCATGCAAATGAAGGAAATTACATCATTCACATCATTTGGATGGTGACATCATGATGCACGTGACATCGCTTGTCCATCTTGTGGATGCTAATGTGTTCATGGAGCACACCTGGACACTGAATTAACCTAGGGGTACACAATCCTCTGAGTCAAACTAATGAAACAGACTGGGATCACATAATATGCTAAGCCCCAAAACAAATAAATCAAGACTAACACTATCTAAACTTAGTATGCTGTGTGCATGCATTTATTAGGTCTTTAACTGATCTGGTTAAGTGGCCAAGGGAAACACAGCCACTAGTTTGCACATCACATATGTGAAACCATCATGGTGGTTTGTGAGCCCAGCCAATTGCAGCTTATTTAATAAACCAAGGTTAAGTACAGTATAGTTTAAAGTCGCTCTCTGTACTTAACCTACATGACCCTTTCAGATATTATTTAAGAAAGGGAAAATCTTTTTTTAACTACATGGGCAAAACTGCAGGAAGAGCTTTTAAAAATTGTTACCCAGCGGCACAATGTAACTTTGAGTAGGCAATGTTGTGCGTTTTTTAAAAAAGTTGTCAATGAGCAAGATGACTAGACACGACAGGGGAATTTTTAATAGCTGTATAAAAGAGAAGGCTTCAAAAGATCTGGTGTGGAAAATGTGAGAAAAAAATGTGCCAGTCATTATTCTGTCTTCTCCATAGCTGTTAAAGATATATATATATATACACGTCCCAAGCTTTGTAGCCAGCCTCAACTGGAGACTGTAATTGTGTTTCTAATAGCAGCTTGTTGTGCAACCCTTTGTGAGTGAGATTGCTTATCTGCACCCATTAATGCCACAAGATCAAGCTAGGAGTGTTCTTTTGTGCTCCAATGGCAACATTATTTGCATCTGGTTATTCCAATGGAATTTATAAAAATGAAGCTTTGCTCCAGGAATGTCCTCAGGGGTGGGGTGGGGGGTAGTCAAAAAGGTGAAGATGACAACCAGGAGCACACCATTAAAGTCCTAACCTGTTTTTAGTGTGATGTGTGTGCAATGCACTTTAAAAAGGGTCAGAGCCTTGATTTGTGGTTGCTGATGTAATCTTGATTTTTTTTTTTAATCGTCTCCTTATGGACACCCCTACTTTGCTCCTTAGGTGACCGCCAGACCCCTCCAAATAACTTTTCTTTGGGCAAATTTGCAGGCAAAAAGTCTTATTTTCTGGAGGGTTAGCTTTGCTGTTCTCTTGCAACACAAAATCTACTGGGGGGCGGTGGTTAGAGACGAATGCATTCTACTGTATATGTTTTGTGACCTTCCCTTCCTCAGATGCCTGGTGTGTTATGGTGAATTGCAATTGTAAGGAGAGGTACACCCATGGGTGGCAGAGGAGAGAGGGTGGGCCAAATGCAAACAAAGAAATGGGGGAAGAGAAAATACACAGAAGTACAACTGTGATGGTTGCCTGATTACTGGCAAACAGTCACAAAATAGTTCCTGGGAACGCCAAGACTGGTTTCAGAGCTGGGCACTCGATCTTGCCGTAGAGGGATGTGAAAAACCTGCTTTCTTTTGTATCTCTGCCTCCTATAAAACCAACATTTCTACCAAGGGAGAACTGGAATTGCTTCATTCCAGTTCTAAAATCCAGCTTCCTCCCTTTTCTTTGAAGTCAGAGACCTTTCCCAGTGGAAACTTGTCAGCTGAGTGCCATCGTGTGGCCATCAGTAATTATGGCACAGAGTGCGCCTCTCAAGCTAGACTTGGGGGTCAGGAGCAGTCTTCTTCACAGACCCAGAATGCTAGAGTGTTTCCCCCTCTCTCTTTCTTTCTACCATCCCCTTCTCCATCACTACCTCTTTGTCTTCCTTCCTCTTCAGCAATCTCCCAGAATGAATTGCTCCCAACCTACAGGTAGTCCTTGTTTAGCGACCATTTGCAGTTAGGACATGTTGTCCTGTGTAAAATTGTAAGCAGTCACAGTCATGTGATTTTTCACTTAGCCACTGCTTCGTTCAGTGACCGAATTGCTGGTCCCAATTGTGGTCACTAAACAAGGACCGCCTGTATGTGAAAACTGATTGTCTGTAGAACATTTGAGAAGACAAGGACTTTATGCAACTCTAGGCTGCTGGTTTCCCATCCTGCTTCACACCATGAAATCCAGTCATCTTCCTCGCTCCCCGGATATTTTCATAAAGTTATCCCTGATACTTCATGTTTTCTTCTTCTTTTTTTAACTGGAATCCTGCATGCAGAAATGTAGCAGGGGAAGACTTTCTCCATTGCTTTATCCCTATTCCAGGGAAAAGACCAGGGGAAATGATAACAAAGCCAAGAGCTGAGAAGTGTACTCTGACTTGAGGATCAAATTGATCTTCTCCAGCCTGGCAACCTCCAAATGTGAAGACCTCTGTTCCCAGAATTCCCTGGTCAGCACAGCTATTACTGAGAATTCTGGGATTTGGAATTTGGCACATGTGGGAGGTACCCAGCACTGAGACTGCTAGGTGTTCCATGGGTAATAGGTAGCACAAAGCTAAACATGTGGATTGACCGAAGTCAGAGTAGTTGAAGGTAACATCCTTCCTGGGGAAAAGCTTGAGTTATCTTTGCTGAGCTAAGCTCAGAGAGCCCCAAGGACTCCACAGTTCAACCCTGAGCTACATATATTCTTTTCTATTGGACCTAAGATCTTCATCAAGTAGTTTTTTAAAGGGATAGAGCTTTTGACCCATAACTGTCTGCACTCTGTATTATTTTCCTTGGAATTTGTTGCTGTTGATCTTAATTCTCAAACATCCAAGAGTTGGCCTACTTGGTTAAAACACCACTCTTACAGGTAATGCAAGAAACCATGTATTGGTTGGTTAGTTTCTTATAAGGCGGTCATTATCCTTACAGAGCTTCTGTTCCTTTATGTTGTTCCTTTATGTTGTTCTCCTTAGCACTTCTGTTCCTTTACCAACTGTGTGCCAAGACAGAATGTTAACAAATGTGGCTTTAAGACCCAACTGTCATGAGCCCAAGTCAAAGGACTATTTTTCCCATGATGTCATTGCTAAAAACACAAGAGCCCCACTGCAAAACGAGTTGGGAAATTCAGTTTTAATTACTGAGTTCTAGCATTGCAAAAAGGGGAATACAGCTAAATCTTGAAAATTAGGAGATAGGTTTTGATAGTCTGAGAGTCAGAGGAACAGCATAGCCTCCTCCAGATTTGCTTGTCATTGCTAAAGGACAAGCTGCTAGTCAGTGTTTGATCCAACCCACAATTGTTGGATAGACTCCTAGGCTCCAATCCCTCTTTCAGGGTTTGTTTCTCCAGAGCAGGGTTTCTTAACCTTGGCAACTTCAGATGGGTGGACTTCAACTCCCAGAATTCCCCAGCCAGCAAGGCTGGCTGGGGAATTCTGGGAGTTGAAGTCCAGACATCTGAAAGCTGCCATGGTTGAGAGACACTGCTCCAGAGACTGAATAGCAATTCTTAGCCACTGGAGCTCTTAAGAACATAAATAGATCTGATGGATATTCCTGACACCAAGAAGGGTTGGTTTCCCCACCGTTATTCTGTTTGGTTCAACTGCCTGAGCCCAAAAATAGCTGATCCACTCAGATCTCTGTCCAGGTTTCTGTTTTATTTCCCTGTTTTATTAGCAGACAGACCACATCATGACAATAGGGATGTGTTCATACACTGTCTTAAGCCATTGTTTGCTGAACCTTGGTTTATTGGACAAACTGGAATTAGATATGATTGCAGAACATGCTAAGCTGTAAGTTTAAGTCTGGATCTTGGACCTCAGCAGGTTCCTACATTATTATGTATCCAGCAACAGAGCCAGGAACATGAGAACGGCGCAAACAATTCCCAAATAAATCAATGCACTCAATACAGGGGTGTCTGCAAGGGGGATTGTAACATCAACATGGAGGGCCCACCCCTTTTTATGTGCAGGCAGGCATGCAATGGATGTTAAAAAGAGGTGGGACTTCATCGTTCAGTCAAGTCCACCATTTTCTCATTGTTGAACGCCTTCTTCTGAAATAGGGCATCTTAGGAAATGGGCTATTGTGGGTCTGGGCTCTGCCTTCCAGCAAAATGAATATTGGAAAGTCTCCTTAACTTCCGGCTATTCTAAGGACACATTTATGTAGATCTCAGGGCAAAACAGCTTGCCATAGCTTTCTTCAAGAATGTTTTGGAGACTTTCCAATGTAGTCTGGAAACCCTAGCTTTCTTAGTAGCCTCCCGTCCAAGCAGTGATCAGGCACAACCCAGCTTAGCATTTTCAAATCAGCCAAAGTTGGATAGAAAGATGCATCTGTTCTGGTAGTACTGAACTTCAAATTTGTAAATTAGCCTTTCTCAACCAGGAAACTGGTTTTGAACTACCCAAATTTTCAGCCAGGGCTATGGCTACACATCTGGAGAGCATTCAGATGGGAGAAGGCAACTTTAAGCTGCTTGCATCCAACTGGAGGACAGTGTGCACCAAGGGAACCCGCAGGGGCTTTAAGATCTGACACGGAGGCCCTTTCTGCAAACACACACATTTGATCTCAGATTGGTGGACACCTGGACCCAATTCATTGGGATTAAAAGCTTCCATAGCAGCCTCTTGATCATTTTGCTGGCAACATCCTTCTCTTTCCTCCCCAACCCCCCAAAAATAGGCAGTGATGTTCCTGGCATAGACCAGAAAGCATGTCTCCATTTTGACATGGATTTCCAATGGATGCTAGAAGGCATGGCTGTGCCAATCAGCCGAAATATGGTACATGAATGAAGCAAATGAATAAACAATACCCTGGGAATACTGGTGTCCTCCTATTTTGTGGTAAATATTCATAAGTCATAGGAAACATTGCATTCAAGCACACAGTACAGGGTCAAGCAACTGAATTGCTGTTCTGGTTTTGTTGGGGAAAGCCGATAGATTTTTCCCAGACTTGTTGAAACCCAAAACTATGGATAGGGCCTGTTGGGGAACTTTGGTACGTAGATTGCAGCCGAAACCTATTTTACGTCTCACAATCTCATTCCCCGGTTTTCTCTTCCCAGCCCTGGTTAATGTGATTGGTTTATTTTATCGTGCATGTTATTGTACTTTTTGACACAGTTATTTATCCTGTTTCATCAAATACAAGTGGGAACACATCAGGGGCATACAAAAGGGACCACACACGGCCTGCCGGAAACCAAAGCAGCGACTGCCAAACTACCATGGGGAAAACGATGATGAGTGCACAGAGATGCCATGATGTAAAACCCATGTTTTTGGATTTGCATCATGATGTCAAATACAAGCATGTAAGGGGTATCACTAGGCCAGGCTATGGGTTATGAGGAAATCTAAAAAACATCCTTCATAAAAGCAATGGCAAACCATATTGACAGAGGTGGGCACAATATACACGAAAATGGGCAGAACTATTGGGGCTGCCATCTTGACTTTTTTGACCATACCCTGTGGACACCCTTGCATATTGTTATCAAGGAAATAACACAGATGGATGTGTCCATACAATATCCAGGAACCGAGCTTGATCTGAAGGAAACTTTCTTTTCTTTTCTTTTCTTTTCTTTTCTTTTCTTTTCTTTTCTTTGAAAAAAATATATAAACAAGTACCAGGAGGAACATAAACAAAGAGTGAAAGGAATATAACGCAGATAAATAAATTGGGATTTTAAAGTGTGACGGTGGTGATAGCTTTCTAAAACATTATTAATTCGTTATCGATAAAAAAAAACTTTGCCTTTAGGTAAAGCTCAATATCCCTGATTGGGTTGAAGGCAGGGGTGTCTGCAGGGGGTGGTCAAAAAAGTCAAGTTGGTGGCTATGAGAGTGCAATCAAAGCTCTGCCTGTGCATCGTGACACCCTTAAAAAAGGGCGGAGCTTCCGTTGCACCATCATAACCATGAGGTTGACTTTTTTGACCATTCCCTGCCGACACCCCTTGTTGGAAGGCAAAACTCAGTCCCGTAGCTGCTTATTCACCTGAAAACACAGCTTCAGACGATAAGGAAGGTGGTCGTGTGAACTGAATCCACTCTGCTCTCTTTTATCTTCTGCCTCTCTTGATCCTGGAAAGCTTTGTTTGGTTTTAAATTTGCGTTCTTTTCTTGGTTGGCGGGCAAACCTTGTACAGCTTCTTTTTTCAGGGTTTAAGAAATAATATTCACTTGACCTCTCTCAGTGGTGGGAGATATCTATTCTTCCTGTCCCCCCCAACATGCTCAAATGCTTCATCATTATAGATGTTTTTCAGAGGTTAGAGAGATGCACATGAGAGAGGCTGGTTTGTCAAAACAGATGGGCCTGAGGCCTTTCTTTTTAACATGCTGTTTGCTTTTTACCTTTCCATATTTCATCTTCTGAAATTGGCTTTCCTCCTTCTACTACCCCATCTTGAGGAGGGACACCCCTTGGAGTTATCTGCTAATATCTAGCATGGTTTATTTTATTTATTTCCCCCCTGGACTGGAGTTTTTATGGCAGCACTTTTGTAGATTGGTATAAAATTCTTTCTACATATGAATGAGTGTTAAATTGGTGTCTTGACTTGATTTCAAAGGGTCAACAAAGGGAAAATAAAATATCAAAGAAGCGAGTGCCATTAAGCATATGCAGAATGGCTGCCCCTCCCTATTTCCCTGGTAATAGTAAGAAGGAATTAAGGAGAAAGGATGATTGAGGCTATGGAGAGAGAGAGAGAGAGTGGGAGAGAGAGAGAGAGAGAGAGAGAAAGAAAGAAAGAAAGAGAGAAAGAGAGAAAGAGAGAAAGAGAGAAAGAGAGAAAGAAGGAAGGAAAGAAAGAAAGAAAGAAAGAAAGAAAGAAAGAGAAAGAAAGAGAAAGAAAGAAAGAAAAGGGGAGGGAGGGAGGGAGGGAGGGGAAGGAAGGAAGGAAGGAAGGAAGGAAGGAAGGAAGGAAGGAAGGAAGGAAGGAAGGAAGGAAGGTGCAACTTGTATTTTGCACCAAGCAAAGCTGCATTTAGAGAATTCATCAGGTACTTCCCACAGTCTTAGGAATATCTCTGCAACAATAAGATTTAGGCATTTGCTTTTAAAAACCCTGAATCCTCACCAGCAGGAACGTCTGCAGGGTGTGATTAAAGCTCCACCAGACACACATGACACGCATAAAAAGCAGGCGGGCTTCCATCACATCATCACGGCCACCATCTTGACTTCCCCTGCAGACACCTTTGCCATCAGCAATGCAGTCTGCCCAACGGGCTTGATGTTTCAAGTAGATTTGCACTTCAGTATTTCAGAATTAAATGGTTGGAGGTCCCCAAAGTTCATACTATCCAGATTTGTCAGGGGCAGCTCCTCCCGCTGAGATATATGGCAAATCAAGTATTGCTTCCGGCAAAACCTCCTCTCTGCTCTGAATGTCATCAGTTCATCCAGGCAACCAATATTCTGGGTGAAGAATTTACTTTGGAGGGAGACGTACGGTTTTTTTCATGTTAGCCTCTTAACGTGAGGTGAAACCATCGCTCATTGTTCTAAATTCCTTGTTCAAGCAGCCATTAGTATGGTGCACAGCTTATCTTCTGATACCCTTGTTGAGTTGGAGGGACGATGGGATTTAGCACCTCTAAAAGGAGTCACATTCAAGAAGGCCTTGCCTGGTTGTTTGGGTGTCTGCAGGGGGTGATCAAAAAACACAAAATGGTGGCCACAATGAAGCGATCAAAGTTCCACCAGTCTTTTATCTGTGATGCCCCTGTTCCTGTATGTGGTTTATGATGGCCCCACTATAATCCAGGGGTACGTTTGAGGAAGAGAGTTGCGTCTGAATTTTCAGGCTGTTCCCCACAATGGCTGGTACACTGGAAGGTTTACCAAGTAGAGGAAATCGAAAGATAGTTCCTCTATCTGTGTGCGTGTGAACACTACCATTTGTACACATCTGTTAATTGAATCATCTTGGAGATCCTTAAAGGTTGCCACCCTTTTCAGTTGGCCCTGCTCTTTTTCCTTGGACAACAGCCTGACACTCATGTCACACCAACCAACCATGTTCTAACTTAGCAGAATGTGTGAGCCAACCTGTTTGGTAAACCATGGGATGGCTGAGTGTCATGTATGAAAACAGACAATTGTCTTCTGCAAATAACCAAAATTAAATGATGGCTTAGCATGTTTCAGGAAGCCAGCCAACTGTGTTCTACTTAACAACCCCCATTTAAACCAACATGGCTTGGCACAATGTGAGAAGTCACAGAACACTTTCCTAACAAGGAAATTAAAAAAAAAAAGACTGAAAAAAGAATTTGCCCAGTCCATTTTGGAGCATCTAGGAGAGGACAGGGGCTAGTTGGAAAAATGGAAACCCTGCTGTCAAGAGAGGTAAAATGTAGACTAACCCCTGAAAGAAAAATGGTCTGTTGTTCTTAGATCAAGGGTGGAGGGAGAGAAATGATAGAGTGGGGAACAAGAGCTTGCGACATCTGGCACATTATAGGATCTGCTTAAAGATCCATCCGTTTCTTTGATCCTGGCGGGATTTGAGGGATGGATAGGAAATTGAAGGGAGAGCAAACAGCTCGCAATAAACCATTGATCAGCCAAAGCCCTGCCGGAGACAGGTTCTTAAAGGGGAAAAGAAAGGTGGGGAGGTGCTTGGCCCACCTAAAGGAGTGGGAGAAAATCAAAGGGGGTTGTAGAAGGAGAACTGAGACTAGTTAATAAAGGTATAAAGGGGCTTTCCATAGCTAAACTGCTCTTACCCTAAGGGAGAGGGGTAACTAAGTGTGACTAATGCAACTAGGTAGTACTAGCAGGGAAACCCACCTCCTGATTTCACCTCATTGAGGGACTTTGAGGGTCTCTTGAACTAATCTAGTGTTTTTCAAATTTGGCAACTTTGTGTGGACTTCCCAGAATTCCCCCAGCCAGCATGGGAGTTGAAGTCTACACATCTTAAAGTTGTTGAGGTTGAGAAACACTGCTCTAAAGCAATATTCCCTAAAGCTCTGTCAGCCCTCCAAGGTAGGCCAGGTCAGGAAACAGACACCACACAAACCATTGGAACTAAAAACACTGATCTAACCTAAGTCACAGGACTGTTACGGGGAAAAAAATGCATGAAGGGAAGTCTATTTGGCTATGTTTACACCAACATCCTACCCAAGGCAGTTGTGGTTTACCCAATCAGCCTAACAGTCTGGGTATTCTGTTATTCGCTAAATAAATTAAGTGTATGGGCTGAGTCTGCACAGCACCAAGGCTAAAATGTGGTTGGCTGGTTTGTGGTTTAGCGTGCTATTGGATAATTGGATATTTTGGAGAGGAGGTGGAATAAAAGTCCCAATAAGCATAATCTTTTTTTCCAAGGACAGAATTTAGCGCAGGAATATGCAAAATGATAGTCAAGATTGACTTGGAATACATGCAGTGTTTCCTTTTGGGGAATCCAACCCGTTCTCTGAAGTTCCGTGAAGTTGCCTTTATTCAGAGTTTGTTACTGTGTCTCTCTCACCAATTCTTATTTTACAAATACCCCCCCCCCATTGCAAATAACAATCAATCAGTCAGATCAGAGGAGTCTGTAAGCACCGAGTTCTTTAATTTATCGAGAGTTCTTTTATGGAGAATAAGGGAACAGAAACTGAATGAACACTTAGGACTTTCTAAAGAAACTGGCAGACACGTTTTCTGACACAGACCACAGTCTTTTCCCAAACTGGTTCCTCTCAAGTGAACTGGGAATTCTGGGAACTGAAGCAGAGAGGTCGGCAGGGGGAGAAGAAGGGTAAGATGGCGGCTGCAGCCGTCCCACCAAGCCCTGCCATTTTTGGACGTGATTCTTTGGACACATCACCACAGCTGCCATCTTGACTTTGACACTTCACCCCCATGGATGCCCCAGGTTTCGGGGAGCACATGGAAACACGGTGGCATTGACTAGGCTCATCCCTGCAAGATGATTCTGGTGTCTGGTGTGTATCACTGCCAACATACTTTTCTGTTGTTCTTTGCTGTTTTTTGGAAGCTTCAGTTAAAAACGTCTCCGAACTAGCACCACAGGGAGTGGACTGGCCTCAGACTTTGCTCCCCAAATCTGTCATTTAAAGGGAGGGGTCTGGGCGGTTATCTATGTAGCAGAGCATTTAAACTTGGCAGCGGGGCCTCTGGTATCCACCCAGGATGCATTCCTGGCTCGTTCTATTGATATCACTATCTAACATGCTGTCCCAACCCAATTCCACCAATTCAAGATTTGGGTAGGTCATGCTGCCCTAAGCAAACCCCAAGGCCTCTTCTAGATACCAAGCTAAGCCATAATATGGGTTGTTCCCTTTTGACTTAGAGCACTGGGTGAATCCAATCAATGTGGCAATTTGATTACCCAGTTTTAAACAAAAGCATGGTTAGGTATGAAATATGGACCAAATCCAGGTTTAGCCCAAGCCGAATCAAGATGGCAACATCAGCTCTGGGTGGGTTCACGCAACACAGATCAGGGCTGTATTCACAACACAGGCTGTGCCCAGATAGTAAGTCCCAACTTGCTAAGACAACCTGCGGAGCCACAAACCCACCCACCCCTCTGAGCCTCACGGGGGCTATTGTTTAAACACAGCCAACATGCCTGGAAGTTTCATCGCCTGGGCCCTGCTTGCTCTCTTAGCACAAGCCAACTTCAACACTTACATTTCTGCAGGGGCGTCTGCAGGAGACGGTCCAACACATCAAGACTGTACCACCATGGCTGCCATTTTGCTGTTTTTGACCATGACCTGGCTCTATAGGTGCAGCAGAGGGAGTGTGTCTCTTTCCCCACCATGGCACGGGTGTTACACCTGGCCTGGCCTCCTCCTCCTACCTTGCCACCTGCCAAACACAAACTTTTTGTTCTTATTTTTAATTTCCCCTCACTCTCCCTGGGCCCTTCCTTTAGGTCTGCTGCCTGGCCCACCTGGACCCTTCTTCCTCCTTGCTCCCCCTCTCAACTTTCTTCTCTATTTTTAGCCACCATCTCTCTCTATTTATTTTTATTTATTTATCTATGCCCCCCTTTATTCCCCCCTCCGCTCGCCCTCTTCTTCTCTCCTTTCTAAACACTTCCTCCCTCCTCCTTTCGGGAGCAGCACACTCCCCCGAGCGTTATGACTTCATCCCGGCGCGCGCGGGCTGCCGGCAAGGAGAAATAAATCTTCATAAAGGCTGGGTTGTGATTAATCCGTGGGCCAAGGCTCGAGAGCGGGACCTTTCCCATTAGTGGATAATGGGAAGATGGAAAGCTCCTGTCGCCGGCACTAGCTGCCCGTCATTTGTTCCACTTTGCACTCCATTTGGCGGGGAGACTACAAGGCACTCCATCAAAAATATTTTCAGAGTTAATTTCCGTCCCTTAATCTGCTTGATTCTTATTTTGTATCGAATGGCAGAATCGATTTTCGTGGCGACTAAATTAAATAAGGATCTTTTCATGCATGGGGGAGCCTGGGAGGTAAGGGGAGGGGAGAGAGCAAGGAGGAATTAGAAGAGAGGAGAAAAGGGGGCGGCAGGGGGAGAAATGCACCAGGATATTGGGGAGGGGGGTGCATAAGGAAGGGGGTGGGGAGCACAGCCTACATTGCAAACGATTCAGTCCCTTTTGCCCCCCATCTGTCCCTGTTCACATGCACAGATAGGGCTGGAGAAGTGCATTTTCAGAACCGTCCAGATCCGTGTCCTGGAACTCTTCTGGACTGGATTCTAAGCTGTGATCCTGCCAGTTTTATGCCTGACATTTTGCATTTCGGAGAAGCTGGGGAAGAAAGGCCAAAAGTCCTAGCCTTAACAGAGAGAATTCCAAGCACCGTAAACAGCCAAAGGAAGGAACCGTCTAATCCAGTCCACAGAGGCAAAGAAGTCGGGGGTCCCAGGGCCTCCCTCCCAAATAATTCTGTAAGGCGGCTTTGAGGGCAGGAGAAGCGCTTCCTGCCCACCCGCTGGGGTGCCAAGCCAAGATTTAGGAAGCAGGAGTTAGGCTGGGGGAAGCAGGCAGAACGGCATGAACAGCAGCTCTCCTGGGTAATTAACGAAAGGGACAAAAATTAAGTCCCAGGTCTCAATTATTCCACGGGCATGACCCCTCCCGAGAAGCAGCTATCCGATTCCCAGGATGCGTGGAGAAAAAGAGAGGGTAGATGCCATTGACAAAGAACAATAATAAAAAGACAGATCCACAAACAAGCCATCTCTGCTCTCCATGTACATGTCAGGCTTAAGCGTCCCTCCCTGTCCCCCCACATCAGGCCTATCTGTGCTCATTTCATCCGCCATTCTTCTTCCCTTGTCAGATGGGCTCACGGGCACCCCCGCCCCTCTCCTTGCCCACTCAGGGTCCCCACGGGGAGGGAGCGCTGCTCCTTCCGTCTGGCTCACATAACCCTTTTGCCCAGCAAAAGGAGAGAGTTCATTTATTCGCGCTGGAGCCCAGCAATTCATTTATCTCTCTTTTTTTGTGTATCTTTGACAGCTTGACATGCCGCTGGTTCTCACCAATGCCATCACACGCACACACACACACAGAGGCCCTGAGCCCAATCCATTCTACACGTCTCTTAATCTGCCTTCCCTTTCAACAGACAAACATTTCTAACAGGGTCCTTTTGGCCAATTTCTGGGGCTGGTACCTGGGAACTGTTTTTGTTTTTCCTTTCATAATTACAGGCATGTACCACCCTGAATTTTACAGCCTGGAAGCAAAAAGAAGAAAGAACCGGATGTCATTGGAGAACCGTACAAGTAGCATAGCATAATGCTTTTACAATCCACTTTATGAGAGGCGTATAGCAGTCTCCCAAGTTGCTAGGTGTACATATTCATCTGATTATTATTTGGAGGGGTGGGGGGTGGAAAGAAGGGACAGCTCTTCTTGGAGTGCAAAGCCAATGGGCCAACTCCCTCACCAGGTAGCAAAACTGCCAAAAATGGCCTCTTGTGCATTTAATAGCAGCCTGACCTAGAAAAATCAGCAGCTTACATCACATGGCAACAAACATCATGTCTAAGTTAAAGTCACAGAAGTAGAGGTTACTCCAAAGTTGGCAACTTCAGCAATGAAGAGTTTCATCCTCCCAACTCTTCTATAATGTCTCCATAGTAGGTCTACAGGTAGTCCTCGTTTAGCGACTGCCTTATTTAGCAACCATTCACAGTTACGATGGTGATGAACAAGTAACTTTGCGACCAATCCTTGCATTTACAACTTTCACAAGTCTAAAGCAAAGGTAAATTGAAAGAAGATCATAAGCACAGTCATGGTTTCACTTAGCAACCGCTTTGTTTAACAACCAAGTTGCCAGTCCCAATTGTGGTCGCTAAACGAGGATTACCTGTATCTATATTTTTAAGTGATGCAATCTTAGGAGAGCTCTTCCGGTTGGTGGCTGTATGGACCAAATGCTTTTGAGGGAATGGATTTGGCATCATTTATTCCTAAAAAAAAAAAAAAACAACCATTGACATTTAGGAAGGGAGTCTTGCTGCCTTTCCCAGACTGGGCCTTTATCATTCACCCACTGTCAGCCTTCCCAGGTAGACCAGACAGGAGATGGGCAGCATACAAGTTTAATAATAAATTAAATAAATAAACACAACCAGATGAGCTAATTCTACTTTATTGTAAGGCTACATTGACAGAATCTTGCAAGTCTGAAAGTACAAATCTCCCACTGTCTCTTTTACAGCCTGAGAAGTTAGGGAGGGTCCCTTCTGAGCCTCTTTCTCCATCCATTATGCAGCTGTGGGCTATGCCCTCTCTTATCTGATCATTCCCTAGGCAGCATCTCTTCCCCATCTCCCAAGGTCATTCCCTCATTCCTACATGCCATTACACCCACCTGGCCATTAACTGTATTGGCAAAGGACTATGGGAACTGGTTGTACATCCAAAGAGTGCCAGGTAAGGAAAAGTGATTCTCAGTGGGAAAAGAAACCAACAGCTTTAAACGAGATTTAACTCTGATAATTTAATCAAGATTTTGATATAGCAACAGTATGGGAAAAGTTTGCCACTGCCTCCCCCTAGTATTTTTTTTTTTTAATGTCCCTGTCTAGTTTACCACTCTGGGATATCTTGGTCATCTCCCATCCAAGCACCAATCCAACTGACCTTGCCTAGTGTTTTGAGGTCAGCCCATGCCATCTGGGGGCTCCCCCCTGCTTTTTTAAATTGTTGAATTTCTTCTTGCCTTACAGCTCTCATAAACTCAGAAGTGGGGGCCAAGAAAAAAAAAAAGTTGAAACCCTAAGCTCCTTTTGCAGTGACTCCCCTGCCCACGGTCTGTTTCCTAGCAAGTTGATTTGGAGGAAGAGATCCTGGGACTGCTGATTGTTGTTTTCCTCACTCTCCACTCCAGCGCACTGCAGCAAAGCAGAGGTGTTGGAAAGGGGACAGGCTGCAGTCACACAGCATGCTAAACCAGGTTAAAATGAGTACTTGTGTGGTTCAGGGTTTGTGGAATCCATTCTTGGTCTTAGCTTGTTCGGTGGACCAGACCATCACCCAACTTGTTTCTGCATTGTGTATTCCAGTGTTTCTCCCCCTGGCAACTTTAAGATGGGTAGACTTCAACTCCCAGCATTCCGCAGCCAGCGTGCTGGCTGGGGAATGCTGGGCGTTGAAGTCTACCCATCTTAAAATTGCCAAGGGGGAGGAACACTGGTATATTCAGTCTCTAAAGCTCCCCTTAAAGCTGAGGAAGGCTGTAATGCCCAGGAACGATTCCTGTTTTTTTCAGACGTGCTTTTCCTTCAACAGGCAAAACAACTCCATATGAGACAAAAGAAGAAAAAAAGGTTTCTATAGTTTGCAATAGCAGTATTCCATATGACATTTTATTAGCAGTTTTAATGTGTTGGCCTCTTCTTAAACTGGGACTTTGTGAACGTCCATCACTGAGAACTCCCCTTTACAATCACCATGCTTGTTAGGAGCACAGGGCGTGCCATAGAGATACCACTCCTTCATCGCTGGACACACTAGCCAAATCCTTAAGCCTGTAAGTGTCTTTTAAATGGCTGGTTTTATTTTTAGTACCAGAGAGATTGAAAATGGGCTGGGGAAACTCATAAGAAATCAGCTCATCTCATTGTAAGGGCAGCTTCTCAGATCTGGTGGTTTCCAGATGGCTTGGAATACAATTCTGATATGATCATCAAGGACACTGGCTAAAGATGATCAGAGTTGTAGGCTAGGTGGACACAAAATGCTAGGCCTAAATACAATTGGTTAGTTGGTGGCTTAGGGCATTAGGTCAGATCAGTCTGGGCTACTTATTGCTCTCCGTGTTACGCAAATCTAGAAAATTGGATTGATTTAATCCACAAGAAGCAGATATCTCCACTTTTTAATGTTTGCCTTCTGCATCACTGAGTAAACTGTGTGCCGGCTGATCTTTCAACCACATATAAATTGAGAGTCCAAAGTCCATAAAGATTGGCAATGGGAAAAGAAAGGTTTGCTTAGGCAAATATTTACGTATCCTAAAGAATGCAGAGCTTAGTGCAACTTTCCCATACGTCTAGGTATGTTGAACCACAATGCCAATCTTTCTGGGCTGGTCAAAAATTATGGGATCATGTTGAAGGTACCTTTGCATCATTCAGTAAGAAGAAACCATAATACTTTTGGACTATGTAGCTTACCTCTCTGAGAAGGAGCAAGACATGTTTAAAGGGGGGCGGGGTACAAATCTAAGAGAATATTCTTTGCCCCTAGGATCTAAATTATTAACTCATTCTATGTATTACATTCTGGGTTTCCTTTCTGGTTTAAGGGTGACAGAACAAGCCTTCTCTCTTAACAACCCTGGAGATTCTGGACAAGAATCAGTTCAAGTGTTCCCAATACCCAATATTTATACATTTGCCAGAAAAAATGGATTTTTAAAAAGTCTCACTTACTATCCAACCATTTTCTCCTAGTAGCAGATCCAGCCCTTCCTTCTTCTACTGACAAAAGCACCCTTCTTTTAACTTCCCTTGCAAGCCCAAGTTCCTTTTGTGCTTTAGTCTTTCTAACAGTTATTCTGCAGATATTAGCTAATGTGCATACCTTCTGGGTGATCATACCTATCTTCCATTTCCTATATATGTCTTTTTAATGCTTAGCTCAAAGGCTTCCTTTGCACCTACAAACACAGTATCATGATGTGGGAAAGTCAATACAAAGAAAAACCTGTGCCTAGAATGAGATTATTCCAGATCTGAACTCAGCTGCTCCCAGTTTCTCCTTCCAACAAGTCACAATTTTCCAGGCAGATCTCTTGCCATCAGCAGCATTCATCAGTGGTTGGGATACGAATACTACCAGCAGGGACTTTGGCTGAGAATTCTACCAAGTCATACAGATGTGAAGGGCAGCTGGCTAACTTCTGTTGCACACCTATTTGGCTTAAGAATCCTTGTCATAAAAGAACATAACATATTGCACAATCAGCCTCTTTTGTCCTGCCAATACTCAACAATTAAACCCAGAAGTCTTTTTTTTTTTTTGCAGAGGACACAGATTTGTACAAATGTGTTTCCTTATTTTAAAAAAACCAACATTCTTCCTTCTCTGTAAATCCTATCCATCAACTCAGTTTCTTTAACAAGGTAACCTTCTTATGCTTTCCTCCTCCACCTAAAATTTGCCCCACCTGGACTACTCATGTTTTCCCTATCAACTCCTTTTGAGCACAGCCCCTCAGTTTCCCCGCCCTTGCAATAAAGTCTATATAACAGCTGCTTGTTGATTAAACTGGGTTTCTTGACTGGAGACAGTTCGTCAGCCCAGAATCTGAAGTTCCAGTGGGGGTTAAAAAGAAAACTCCAGGTAAGAATCCAGGTAAGCAAGCATGGGAATGTTTGCAAATTCTCTGTTGATGCCAAGTGGTTGTTTGGAGTGGGCTGGGGGATAAATAGTAGTGGAAAGACCTTGAGGAGTCTCTGTGCTACCTAAGAATTGTGTATTTCACTTTCAGCTCGCAGACTAGCTTAGGTTAAATTGGGCTGAGTGGTTTGTAGTTCACATGTTAAAGGAAACTACAAGCAACAATGTGTCAATAGTAAAAAGAAGAATAAGGAAGGGGTGGATCTGATGCAAGGAGAAGAATGATAGGATAGGTATTGGTGATAGAGAAAGGGTTGAGTGCCTCAACTCCTTCACCTCAATCTTCTCTCCAGGGGGAACGATGTTCAAATGGATCCCAGCATAGCCACCTTAAATCATAATATGGATTATTGGTTTGGGTCTACCATGATCCATGAACATAGGAGTTGTGTTTTGTTAACCTTAGTTTAGTATGTTCTGCGATCTCAAGCCCTTTCCACTGCCTTAATTTTGCCAGATTATAAATTGCAATTGTTATGTAATCGGACAAAAGCATCCCTTTCATCTCTTAGTCCTTCTTAAAACAAAGGCTAAAATTTTAGGCTATTTCCAGGCTGGTGGCTATAAGAAGGTGGTTAGGAGGTTTCAAACCCCGATCATGCTAAGTAAAGCTAAATAAACTGCATGATAACTCAATGGGATGCCTGAACCAGGTATCTGACTCTGCCTACCTTGGGAACAAGGCTGTAAAATGGACTATGTCAGATTAGATTAGCTGTTTGCTATGGGGAAAAAGGAGCCCTACAGGAAAGGGTGGGCTCCTTTTTCCCCATAGCAAATGCTGTGCAAGTGCTCAACTGGTGAATATTGAGCATTTGCACAGAATGATTCAAAGTCCTAGTAAAGCCATTATGATACCGGAATGAGCTGGAAAGAGGATAGTGGAACAGGAATAAATTCCCCCGTGGTTGTCTTAGAAGGGAGAAATAAACCTAGATAGTGAAGCAGCCAAGTTAATAGACTTGTGTTTGAAACCGGGGTTCAAATTCTGCTGTATTAATGAATGGGGAGTGGGGGAGAGAAGATTTCCCCTGGCCTTGTTCTAGTGTTGTTCACGACAGCCTTTAAAAAAAAAAGTGACCGGTACCACGAGGAAAAGGGGGAAATGTCATTTATTTTTTCTCAAGTTGGCATTAAAGATAGAAAAACAGATCTGGAGACCAAAGGTAACTCTCTAGCTGATGAACAGAGCAGACCTACCTTAAGCAAATTGGCTAAGTTTTATCTATGAAAAGAGGATGGAAGGAAGTCTACTAAATATGGTAGCAAGAGAAAATGTGAAAGTACCACATTATGCTTGCTAGAAGTCTTAAAACAAAAATGGGTACATGGGCTGGAACCTGAAGGCAAATTCCCAGTGGCATGCATTCATGTCAGCAGGTGCTGTGAAGAAGCTGGACTACAACGGCAAGAAACCTTAACAGTGCTGAAAGCTGAAGTGTAGTCAGAAGTGAGCTGCCTTGAAATCAATGGGATTTTCTTTCAATTGGATGTTTTTAGGATTGGATGTTAAGCTCATTGATTGTAGGCAACTCAAAGCACAGTTAAATGTTTAATTCCCATTGATTTCAACAGGGCTTTCTCTTCCTGAAAGTCTTGTGGCACCTTGGAGGCTAACTTGGTTATTGTAGCCTGAGGTTTTCTCTTACTATAACAGATATATCTTCATGAATTCACTTCTCCTAAAATAAGGTTACCGGCGAGCAATTAAAAAGCAACCAAAAGGAAGAAAGAATCTGAGCGTTTTTGTTTTCACTGAAGTCTGAGCTGTAAAGATCAGCAGATGAACGTGGAGTGAAACACAGCTACCTGTGAAGTCCTGAACCCTTGGCAGCAAGGCCTAGTTCAAAATTTGGCACCCTTTTCTTAAAAAATCCAGAATGGCAACGTTCAGTTCGTCAGCAGGCTAAGTGGAGAGGAATAAACCAATATTTGGCTAGTACATTTTATTATCAAGAGGAGAATATGGTATTGCTCATTCATAAACCCATATATGACTTGGGTTTCTAGCTCACCATTCAGGAGCTCAAGGTAGGGTACAAATGTCCCCTCTTCCTGTTTTTCTCCACAATGTTGGGCTGAGATGGGCAGACTGGCCCAGAGTCCCCCTGCCCGCTCCCCCAGGAGCTTCCATGGCTGAGGGGAGACCAGAGCCTGGGTTCCTCCAGGGCCAGTCCACCTCCTTAACCACAACATCATGTTGGCTTTTGGGCTGAGAGTGTGACTGGCCTAACCCCACCCAGGGAGCTTCCATGGTTGGGGACAGAGTAGAATCTGGGTCTCTCGACTTCTAGTCCAGCACCTTCACTGCTGCACCATGCTGGCTCTTGTTTTGGGGAGAGGTCAGTGGAAGGATAAATTATTTACGGAAACTATGAAACTTATCAGCATTGCATGAGCAAAACTCTTGATAACAAATTGTGTCTCTCCCTTCCGGGTCTTGCCCCACCCTTCTATTTTCTCCAGTTCTCCATTCCTTTTGGTTCAGATGACCACATCACTTGCCTATAATTAGGTCCCCCGCTATAGGCGTTTGACATTTCATTGGAGGAGCTATCACTACAGACTTGGTGGCCACATTTGTTTGGGACAGATGTGGAGGGAACTCCTGGGCTCGCAAGCCACCATTCCAGACATTGAACATTGGGGAGTTCTTGGTGCTCTCTGAGCTTGGTTGTTTGCTTGCAGATGTTTCATTACCAGCTAGGTCACATCATTATTGATCATTGATTGGTTGGCAAAGGCATTTAGCGGAGTTCATTCAACCCACCAGGCTGGGCTAAAAGGGCCTTGGTTAGTTTATGGCTTAGGGTGTTGTGGAAGCCTACCCATTGTCCTAGGATGTTTTGGAATAAGCCATCATGTTAAACCAAGCTAAATTTTATTTTGGTACCACATGTGCTGAAATAAATAGAACAGAGGAGTTCTGTTTTGCTAAACAGGTGGAGATCAGTGTTGCACTTAAACTCAGCTAGAATGTTTTTTGTAAAATATAATTTATTTGGAAGTATCTCACAAAAAGCCTAAATGGCAGAGAGTGGCACACATGCCGTTAGCCAGCAGCTAGTCTGCCTATCCCACATCATGTTTGGGGGGAATGGGTATTCCAGTCCAGCACAACTTGGGTTTATTAGAAACAAGTGATAATTGATTGGTGTCCAAGTTTGACAATGGTGCTATTGCAAAATAAACAATGTAAGCCAAACAAATAGGTGCTTCCTTGTCACATGTGTAACCCTCAGAATGTTATTTTTCCTGCTCACGTTTGTTTGCTCTGTGAATGGGAGCTTCTCTCTGGTGGGATGGTATTGTGGCAGTCCTTGAACATGCATTTTACAATAGATGGTTTTGTACAATTAGGAGAAACGTGTGCTTTGCCTTGCTCAAAATATTCATGTGGGTTGGCTAAGAGCAAATGGGACTGCTCTCTAAAATACCTCCCTGTGTCCCTCAAGGAGAGAACTGAAAGAAGAGCTCATGGGAATGTGCTGAAGGCCAAAACATGGCCTGAATAGCCATGCCACGGGAGACCAATCGCTTTCTGATTGGCGCATGCGTCTCCCTTGTGGCCGTGCCAAGGGCGACAATTCCTGGCAGCTGTAACAAGGTGCCCTGAAAGAAGAGGAGGCCTTTGGGGGTCCACTGCATGTAGTGAAATGGAATCCTAATCTGTGAAAAGGGGAACCAGCACTTAAATGGCAAAAAACGCAGAAGTAGGTGTGAACCCATAAAAAACAGGTGGAGTTTCCATTGCACCTTCTTGACTTGTTTGACTACACCCAGCAGACACTCCTGAACTGAGGGCTCATTAAGGAAAGGCAAATGAAGGCTTGCAAATGGTTTTTGTTACGTGAAGAAAACGCAATGATTGTTGTTTGACGGAAAGTCTTGCGTCGTTTTATAACGAATGAAAAGGGGCACTCTTATCACATCCAACAGGAAGAGTCTTTGGGCAAGAAAGCCAGAAGGTGTGTAAGAACTCAGCAACGTGGCTGTGCAGTGCTTCTGATTCAGCCAACCTCTTTAAAGCAGCAATGTCTTTTCCTACATTTTTTTTCCTCCCACAATCCTGGGTAAAGACACAAATGCTTTGAGGAGTTGCAGACAAATGCTACCTTTCCATATGTGCCAAAGCATCTTTTTGCAATTGGATCCAAAGCCGTACTCAGGGGCACCATGTAGCTTATTCCTAAAAGAGCGTACAACAATGTCTCTTGTGAAATCCACCCACAATGGATGGGTTATAAATGGCTAGGAGGAGAAGTGTGGGAAAACAGGACACCCTAGCTTGCTCCTGTGTGAAGAAATCCATAAATGAGCTCTTTAATAGTAGAAAGGTAAATAAAGTCATCATTTACTAGTATTATGTAATGGTATGTGGGAATGACCTTGGGAGACAGAAGGAAGACCTGCAGACTGGACAATGGTCAGATAAGAGGCAGCTGAGTCCACAGAAGGAATCAGGACGTGGCAAACATCTCAGAAGGGACCCTCCCTAGTTTCTTGAACTGTAAAGGTGGTGAGGGGAGAGAAATACACTTTCAGACTTGCAAGATTCTGTTAATGTAACCCTAAAATAAAGTTAGACCTAGAACTTCTGGATGTGCTTTGTCTCTGGACTACTTCGCAAGGGTGACATATTGGCAGAGCTCAGAGTTAGTATCACGGGAGCAGGGGCTGGAAGAAAGGTTGGCAGTTGGGAAAATGGTTGTAAAGATTCCCAAGACCCAAAGGAGCTGATGGGTTAATCGAAATAATTGGTGCTCCCTTCCTCCTCCTCCTCCCCCCTAGGGACAACATGGCCTATCAATCAGAGGTGATTATTGACGCTCAGCCACAACCTACAGGCACCAGCTACACATTCAGTAGCCAGGGAAGCTGGAGTTCTGACCTGTGTGACTGCTGTTCTGACATGGGCATCTGTAAGTAATGGAGGTATTTCTGGGGGCAAAGGTGGGGTCTCTTGCTGCTGTGCAAGTGGCTGGCTTTACGCAGGAAAGTCAAGGACCAGGGGTCTCCACAAAGGGGCCAAAACATTCAAGGCGGTAGCCACAAATGTGCAGTCAAAATCCTGCTCCTTTTCCATGAATTGCATCTTGACTTTTTTGACCCCACTGCAGATGCCCCTGCCCTCCCCAAATCATAAATACACAATTATAAACAAGGTGTATAAACCTTTAAAAACTAAAACAGTATGCAGTGCACGTAAACAAATGGCAAGGCTTTGATCTCACAACTGCGGGTGCCATCTTGACTTTTTTGATTCCCCCCTTCTCCCCCCTGGGCCCCTAAAAGATATGGCAAACTGGGATGGCTCTGGCAGTTTATCCCTATCTCCAAAAGAAACAACCATAAGAACATAATGAAAAGTAAGGAATCTAAGCTATTAAAAAACAAAAATACCAAACATCTAAGACTAAATAATCAATTTGCCTATGAATGAGGGTTATTGGTTTTTTTTCAACCCAGACATAAAGTATACAAAAGACAGGACTTCAATTCCAGGAGCAACTTGTCTTGTATTATGAAACCTCTCCTGGAGAAAACAGAATTAACGCTTGAGGTGAAATGTATCTGGAGTAGAAGAGAGGCCATTTTGAACAATCTGTGGATGCAGGCAGCCTTCAGAGTAGCTTGGACCTAACTCTGTAAAGCTTCATACACCTGGGTTGCACTTTGGAAAGGGCTCAATGCAGCAGTGTTGTGGGACCTTCAAGGAGCACCAATTCCATCTCTGCACTGTCACCTTCTGGGCCAGCTACAGTTTGGAGATTATCTTCAAAGGTTGTCCCAGAAATAAAACATTACAGTAGTCCAGCCTTGCAGTTATCATACAGGAGTCACTCAAGTCAGGTCACTATTTTCCATCTAGTGATGTACTTGCTTCATCAGGAAAAGCTTTCCATCCATCTAATAGGAATGCTGGTGGTCAGCTATGCTGGAGAACAGGGTATCCTGTTCAGCTATTGAATATGGTTGATTCTTTTTGCTACAGTCTTTGCTACCAGCTTTGGGAGCCCAAATATGTATAATAAGTGGACCAGGGACTCCTTGTCGCAGAATCTAATTCACAAATTAGATGAGTATTCCTACCATTTTGGCTCTCCTAGTCTTGCAGTTGCAGAAAATCCATAAAAGAGGTCATGGTTTAGTAGAGAGGAGAGTTGACTAGAATCTGATTACTATATGTCCAAGGGGAGGAGAGTCATCTGTGCTTTCTGTTGGTCTGTTCAAGGAGTTTGGGAGAACATCACCCTGTTCCTTCCTCTTCTCCAGGTCTTTGTGCCACCTTTGTACCCTGCATCCTTGCCTGTCGGGTGTCCGAGCAGGCAGGTGAGTCCTGCTGTCTTCCACTTTTGCCAGGGGCTCTCATCGCTCTTCGTACGGGTGTGCGTGATAAATACCGTATTCAGGTAAAAGGCAGAGTGTCAAAAATAAAAGTGCAAACTGAGGTGGGGAAAGGGTGGTTTGTGACCGGATGTGACAATGCCTTCTTCCCAAAAGGAGGCATTTGTCCCCATGAAAGGATGTCACCCTCCTCCTCCATCACGATCCTCATCTTGATCATGATGCTGATCATCATTGCTGACCTCCCATTTTAACCCAGGCTTTGTTTTCCACTCAGGGGTCTATCTGTGAAGACTGGGTGGTCATGTCCTGCTGCCCGTTGTGTGGTCTCTGTCAAATGGCAAGAGAGCTGAACAGGAACTGAGAAGATGGGCGAGGTGGCCAATCTTCGTTCTGGTGAAAGTAAACGAAGAGAGGAAGAAATGAATCATGGGAGGCAGAGCTAGGGCTGTCAGATCTGAACTGGGGGTGGGGGGAAGCGGGCACGAGATCGCAACAGAAATAATTTTCATATCTCTTTGCTGTTTTGTTCACTAGAGTTTAAAATCCCACCATGCAAAATCCTGCAGAAAAAAAGAAAGCATGCATGCATGCATGCATGCATGCATGTATATATATATATATATATATATATATATATATATATACACACACACGCACACACACATATGAAAAACACAGAAAAAAAAAATTACATCCCATAAGGAATTAAATTGGATATCATGAGTAAACACAGAGTAACCCTCCTCTTTTAGTTACTTTCTTCATCTCTTTGCTGTCATCTGGTAGTCCTCCAGAATCTTGCAGCCCAGATCTGACAATCCTAGACAGAACTCATTTCTGAATGCAGCTGCCTCTTGGTGCTAAAAAAAAAAAGAGCTATCCTCTTGCAGAAGGCTTCAACAAGAGGGATTTTTATGTTTATTCCCTCTGTCATTTCCACCTTGAAATCTATGTCCTAATAAATACTGATCTAAGACTGCTAGTTTTTACAATTATTGCTTTTGGAAATGGGAACCACTGGGTTCCTTTGGACTACTTAGTAATGTGTTTGTGTGTGTAGAAACCTCACCTGGATTGTTCATTTCCCTCCACTAAATGTGCCTAAATTTTTATGTCTGGAAGTGAATATTTCAACACAATAGCTTTGTGGTTTAGCACATCATTTCCCCACAATCCAGTTTATTTAAAATATTTATATAGCCATTTATATTGAAACAACTCTGGGCAGCTTGCAACTCATAAAACATGATAAAAACCATATAAAACTGTATAAAACCAACAGCAATAAAAATAAAAAAACTGGTGCCACAACCACACTTCCCTAATGAAACCCACCACGTTCTCACCCTGCTCTGACCTCACCCTATCCCAGGGCTTGGGGGAGGATCAGGCCTGGAGTGCTTGCCGGAAGGATAAAAGGGTGGGGACCTGTCGGATTTCAGAGAGGAGGGTGTTCCATAGGGCAGGGGCTGCAAAGGAGAAGGTGCTGTCAGGTTCAGCCCAAAGAACTCCAAGAGACAATGCAAATACAGTTCTGTTGCATTTATTAGCTTCAACCTCAAGACAGAAACCTCACCAGACTGAACCCAAGTTCCCAAGCCAGCCAGCCACACCACCATGAATTCCTTAGGGAGGTGCCAGCCTCATCATCTTGAACTTCCCATGCTCCTGTTGGGGGCTAAGAACACGCTTATCTCCCTGAGCCTGGCCTTCATAAGTCCATTCCATCACAGGTGCCTGTCCGAGCATCCAGAAGGTGGCAATGTTAACCAAAGGGACCTGGAGCAAGCCTACCCTATCTGCTCTGGTGGGACAGAGAGATGTCCTCTTCTGCACTTGCAAATATAAGGGAGATAATTGTGAGAAAAATTCTGCCAGCGTCGCTGCCAGCAGTGATGGATATCAATTATATATATTTTTGTGGTACGATGGAATAGGAGAAATATGCACATGGAATCGTTGCAGAGCAGAAGCAATGACATTCTTTGTTCTTGCAAGTGAATAAGGCCATATGAAGGATTTCAAGTTTTAGTGTTGTTTTAATAGATTAGCGTCGCTGTAACAGCAGTCAGAGAGTGAGAAAAATAATCAAGCAGAGGCTTTTTTGTTCCCTGGTCTTTTTATGGCCTTGTAACTTCACATTTGCTGACTAAAAAGTAATATTTATTTTCAGGATCAGTTGTATATCTAATTAGAAAGGTAACAACTACATTTCCACTGGCTGAAAATCTGTTGTCTAAGCCTTTCTAATTAGAACATAGGCAGTTAGAAGCAAGCATTGCTGAGTTCACTGGAGTTTACTCCTAAGTAACTCAGCATTGCCTTACAGTCATGCCTCATAAACTTCATTATGAACATTGATTGTTGGGGTATTCATATATTAAGCCTGAATTTTTAAGCAGGGTGTGAGTTCCTTTGATTATTGGCCTTCTCCCAGGGTGGAGTTACGGTACTATTCACCCATCCTTGAATCTATATTGACATGAAATTTGCAGAAAACTATACCGCAGAGGCACAAGGTTTGCTATTCTGGCTACCGCCTCTGTTCCCAGGCCCTGGCAGTCATCCATAGCCCCTGAGGCCCTGTTTCACCCCAACTTAAATCCTACATCAGTCTAGCCACCTTTTGCATCTGATGAAGGGAGCTGCAGTTCAAGAAAAATTCTACCTTTTAATAAAATTTGTTAGAAAAGGAGCTACCAAACTCCATTTTTTGCTGCAAGAGTATAGACCCGTGTTTCTCAATCTCAGCAACTTTAAGATGAGTGGACTTCAACTCCCAGAATTCCCCAGCCAGCATGCTACTTAATTAACTACCTAATAAATTAACCATGCACGAATCTTAGCTGTTATCAAATAAACCAGGATTATAACGAACAACCCAAATGAACCACGCCTTCGCATCTGAGCACGCATCATGGGCTTATTCCGAATTTCAGGTTGAAAGCGAGTCACCATTTAACCAGCACACAGAACTGGAGTCCCAGCAGCCAAAATGCGTGATTCGCCAGACCAAGCAAACTAGAACAACTTTGCTATAGTGGCTGCAGCAATTGCAAATCTCTGTAGCCCTATCTGCCCTGCAGATGGTCGGGACTACACCATCCATCATCCTCAGTCAGTACAGCTTCAAGCCGAGAGCAGCAGGTTGGGGAAAAGGCGCGATCCTAGTATTCTCCGAGGAATTGGGCATAGTAAGGAAACAATTCGTTTCCCAGCAGAGAAGGGAAAGGAGCAAAAACCGCCCACGGGCCGCTATTTATGCAAATGACTCAGCTCGCGAGAAGGCGCCCGCAAAAGACTCTATTTCCCAGTAGGCCCCGCGCCTAGGAAAGTAAACATCCGCGTTCCTGCCCGCCCTTTTCTTGCCACGCAGACAGATCGCTTCCGCCGGGGAGCTGGACCAGGTCCTGCCAGAGGCAAGTGAGGTTCTGTTGCCAGGGGCAACCCTGGATGCAGGGGAGGCTGGGCTGCGCAGCATCGGAGGGGCCTCTTTTGATCCTGGCCGTGGACGCGTGGAAAGAGCAAGGAACCCGGGGGGCGGCCAAGCTCTTTGGCGAGCCTGCGGCGCTTTCTGTCGCCTCTGCTGCTGGTGGGTGGGCGAAGGGCAGCTAAAACATAGGAGACACACCTGATGCCGTCTGAGCTGTGGCACGGGAGGGCCCATCCGTGAGCCTTGTCTAGCGTTGGGGCGCCTCACATGGGGCGGTGGGCTCATCCTGAGAGGGGCAGAGGGACCATTTGTGCCAGGTTGTGCACAAGATGGGGCGCAAGGCAGTATCCAGTTTCCAGGACCGGCAGGATAGAGCCTGCGAGAGGCCCATGTTAGCTGTTTCCGACAGAGGGTGTGCTTGTGGGAATGAGGAAGGGCAAGGAAAGAAGGTAAGGATAAAGGATGTTTATAAAAGAGACAACAGATTATAATATGGTCTACTTTATTTTGGTGTTCCTCAACCTTGGCAACTTGAAGGCGTCTGGACTTCAACTCCCAGAATTCCCCAGCCAGCCATGCTGGCTGGGGAATTCTGGGAGTTGAAATCCAGACGCCTTCAAATAGCCAAAGTTGAAGAACGCTGCTTTATATAAGTATACAATTTACTTTGTAGCAGATTTTTTTTTAAAAAATCTATATCTTTTATTTTTCTCTATGCATCTTGGATTTATGTTAAAGCAGTTACCTGATATTGTTTGTTAATCACAGTTCAGTAAAAACAATGGGGAAAAAAATCTTTTCCCCTGCTTGGAGGAATGAATGAGACAAGAGGTTTTAGTTCTCTTACCTCCCAGAGAGGCATCTGCACGATAACCAATGAACTGGCATGATTTGATTTTCAGATTATTAAAATAAAATCCAAGTAAATGGGGGGAAATAAAGAATGATGTTTTAATTATTCCTTGCTGGTGAAAAAACAGACCACCAGCAGGCCGCAACTGGTCTCTTCTCAGCTGGGAATTGGCAATTGCCAGAAAAAAGCAAGCAGGCTGGGCTGCCTGGCCTGTTGTTTGTGTTGATGTCACTCTGGAAGCCTGCTACGCAGCAGTGTGTCAAGCAGGTAAAGGAAGGGGTGGGACTTGTGCAGTGATGTCACTGTGGGGTGACATTTACTTGCCCTGCTTTGCTGCAGCACCCCTGCTTCCAAGCTCTGCTAGTCAATATCTGTAGTGAAGAACTCCTTCTGCATCCAAAATATGTTATGACATGGTCTAGATTGCTGTGGAGAGCACCATGAGGCATTCAGGATGGGTTTTGATCTATCCCAACCAACAAGTGTGATGCCTGACTCCCCTATCTGTCTCTCTGTCCTTCTTCAGCTTCTCAGCCTTATCTGAATTTGCCTGAAGCTCCATGGCTGGTAAAACCGGACCAGAACATCTCTTCAATGCAGCCACTGAGGTGGAGACGACAGGAGCGGTGTTGGGCACCAAGTAAGTTAAAAGAAGATCATTTTGCTTTTCCCAGCTGGGTGCCCCCCGAACTGTTAAATACAACTCCTATCCTCCCCAGCCAACACGGCTAAGAGATGTATTGGCTGGATGTTAAGAGGAATTGTAATCTAACACTCTGAGGACAACAGAGTTGGAATAGCTGCTCTTTCCAAAGAGCTTCGGAACTAACATGTTTATTTGAAGAACACTTTTCTAGTTCTTTCCTGGCCTTCTGACTTTGCCCCTTCTAGGATCAACATCCCAGCACTCTTGCCCCAAGGCCCAGCTAAGGAATGGCTAGATCAGCGTCGGGCTACCATTCGTCCCTGGGCGAACTTCCTGGACCAGAGGCGTTTTGGAAAACCTCGGAATTTTGGGGAGCTGTGTAAGCGGCTTGTACGCAATGTGGAATATTTCCAGAGCAATTACGTCTTTGTCTTCCTAGGACTTATTGTGTATTGCCTGTGAGTAAATTTGATTGCTTCTTTGTTTACTTGTGGGGGGAGAAATTTTCCTGACTCTGTACTGCAAATATCCCTGCACAGGCCTGCATATATTCCACGGTGAAATTTCCTGGGCCAGGAGCATCCGCAGGGAAGGGTTGAAAAAATCAAAAGATGGCAGCCACAAACGTGCAATCAAAACTCTGCACCTTTGCAGCTTGTGTTTCAAGAAGGCTGTTCTAGTACCCTGCTGGCTCTAGAACAGCCACAGGTAGCAGGCACAATTCTAGAAAAGAATGAAGGGGGAATGTGTTGCCTAAGCTCACTCCTGTAGTTTGTGCCTGTGCAGTAAGCTGTATGTTAAAGACACAAATAGATCAGCAGAAATGTCCCATTCTGTGCCCATGGGCATTTCTGTGCAGGGGATAAGGAGGGGTCAAACAACAAAACATGCATCGTGACCAAAAATGGCGACTTACGTTTTTGCATCAGACGTTGGGATACAAGTAAATACGGGTGGCTTTGTGTCATGACATCACCACATGCATTTTGTCATTTTGATGTAATCTCAGTTTGCTGCGGATACCTGACTCTCTGTTTGTTCTTGGCAATGTCACTGCTTCAGTGCTTGTTTGGGTGAACTTCTGTCTGCAGTATGCATCAAGGAAAAGGATTCTGAGTGGCCTGTAGCTGGACACATTAGGGAGTATTCAGAGTCTAGTGGATAATCCCCCTGTTGTTCCCAGTCATAAAGACCTTCCACTATTCAATTTAGTTCTTAGAGCTTTTAGAAAATAACAGCCCCCGAGGAAGGCCTGTAAAGAAATTAATACACTCACCTAATATATCTTCAAAAGGTCTTCCATTTTTAGTTGTAATGGATTCAGCCATGTTTTTATTAATTCAATCTTAATTCCACTGAATTAGCAAGAAAGTTTGCTGTTGCATGTTGATTCATGATGCATTTAACTCCACTGGCCTTTCCTCTCTCCTGTTAGCATCACATCTCCATTACTTCTGATCGCACTGGCTGTGTTCTTTGGAGCCTGTTACATCATGTACTTGAAGACCCAGCAGTCACAGCTTGTTTTGTTTGGTAAGTGGCAATCTTTTGTTTCCGTAGGTGCCGTGTGCAGTAATAACATAAAACAAAGCTTGGAGCTAACCTAGAGTTTTATGCATGATATGCTCTTCTAGAACATACATTTCTATTATTTTCTCTTGTTTAATGTCTGCCCTTCTACAGTTAAAAAAATAAACACACACCTCCTTGCTTGTTGAAAGCTAGCTCATAAGGGGAAAGAGGAGGCTATAGCCTTGATATGTAGGCTTCCCATAGCTAGGAAATGTTCGCTACGAAAAAACATTCAATCACGCAGGCCCAAAGCCTTCTGAAATACTGTCATGCAATCGCTGGTGGATTATATCCTCTATTTTTTCTGAATTTCCAAGTCAGCTGCCCTGGCATCTAAATAGGGTTGCGCAGGCTGAATTGGAGATCTAAATTATTGACACTCAGAACTATATTGTTAGTTTAAATTAAAGTTAATTGTTAGATTAAATGAAGGTAAGGTATAGATTCCCATCCTGGCTCTTTCTAGATAAATTCCCATAAAATCTACTCAGCACCACCAGCGCCTACAGATTATGAAAACTGAAGTCTCAAAACTTCTGGAGGGCACCAGATTAAGGAACGTTCTTCTAGTACCAAGGCTGTAACAAAAGTAGCAAGTGAATTACAGTAAAATGGTCAAAGCTTAAATCTTGGCATCAGTGGAAGATACTTTTGCCCTATGATTAATAGTCACTGTATGGGTGCATTGGAAGAGCTGCAACTTGTGCAAAAACACATATAGGTGTGATGCGTAGAAAGACAGGAAATATGTGCAAATTGGGACTTTTTCCTCCCAGACCACATTGCCTTGGCATGGAAAGGGAACAGGGCTATTTCCAAGCTACTATGGGTTGCATTCAGAGGTTCCGGTCACTGAGCCTAAAAGAAGTAAGCAAATTATAATAAGTTTATGAAAAACTGATTTCTAATAGTAAATTAAGGAACTCTCAGGATGGTGTTATCCTGAGAGAGAGATAATGCACTACATGTTATACAACATTAAAAGAAAACCGATAGCTCATATTCATATGAGGAGGGCAGTTCTCTTTCTTAAATCCATCCATTAGATCAGTGTTTCTCAACCTTGTCAACTTTAAGACGAGTGGACTTCAACTTCCAGAATTCCCAGCTAGCTAGAATTCTGGGAGTTGAAGTCCACCCATCTCATAGTTGACAAGGTTGAGAAACACTGCATTAAATAGCTAACTTGAAAACATTCTCTTGTCAGCAAAAGTCCTTGAAAGCTACAGTTCCCAGAATAGCCACAAGATGGTGGTGCACCAACAAGAATAGTGTCAATCTTTGACAAATTTCCATACTTTGCTAGATTCCAGCCCTGTCATGTAGTTCCTAAACCACAGAAGGCAAAACCATAGCCTTAAGGCTGGTATCTCTTCAGTCAAGCATTCAAGACTGCCACCGTTTTTAACAATGGAAACCCAGCCTGATGGGCCAGTTGGCTTTATTCTGATTCAATGTCTTTTCCTCTAGGGCGAGAACTCAGCACAGCTCATCAGTACAGTCTGGCTGGAGCTGTCTCTTTTCCTTTCTTCTGGCTGGCAGGGGCTGGCTCAGCTGTCTTTTGGGTGCTGGGTGAGTAAGTAGGAAAATGCTGTTCCAGGTGCATTTCACTCATCCGTCTTAGCTCACTTTTTGAACCACGGATGGTGGATTGCCTTGATCCATTTTTGGTTATTGTTGATGGTCCCTAGCTTTGCCCACATGACTCTCTCTCTCCTGTCATAAGTGATCAGCTTTGGATATTTTAATTGCTGCTTACAGCAGCAAGCTTAACTGAAAAAAATGAAGTGACATAGTTTTCTATCGCGGTTACATTTCCCTTGCAGAAGAGAACATATGCTGTACTTCTCTTT
Source organism: Python bivittatus (assembly GCF_059951505.1). Classification (NCBI taxonomy): domain Eukaryota; kingdom Metazoa; phylum Chordata; class Lepidosauria; order Squamata; family Pythonidae; genus Python; species Python bivittatus. The sequence continues at coordinate 4,478,983 of NW_028277054.1, forward strand.
GAAAATGGGGTGAATACCTTGACTTTACATTCTTCCTTCTCGGGAACTGCAGCATTGTTAAATCCCGGTATCTGGGATTCTGTTCCATCACACTGTGCATTGGAATCTTTCCTTTCTACTTTGGTTCCTTCCCTTCCTCGTCCAGCTTTTGGCCTCAGAAGTCCTTGGGAGCTACAAGAGAAAGACTCCCATCACTGTGAGCCTGAGAAGGGGAAGTGATCGATCACCCCGTGTCTTCCTTTCCCACTGTTTCTTCTGTCGTCCTCTGCAGGTGCCACGTTGGTAGTCATTGGTTCACACGCTGCCTTCCATGAACTGGAATCTGTAGAGACCGATGAGCTTCAGATGGAGCCCGTGTGAATGGCCAGAGAACTTCCTGCACCTCTATCTCTTCTCCCTCACCTCGCTGCTGTTACATTACCCATGTATATAATGCTGCTATGTCACTCACTGTCAACACGCCATCTTAAATTGCCATTTCCTCCAAATCTTTAAAGCTCTCAGTGGCTACCCTATTGAGATTGCCCTTTAGTCTTATTCTTCAGGCATCTCCCCATCTCTAAACTTCTTGTTCCCAGTGACCGTGGGCTTTTTCACTGAATATATAATAGAATGCTGCTGTTATCATATTTCCTCTGTGGGTTTTTAGATCCCATCGTTGCTTTCCCAGGAGCCAAGCACTAGAGGTTCCATGCAGACATCCTGAACCCAGCCTCCTTTGTCTCTTATCAGTAACATTAAAGAAACAGTAACATTAATCCATGCCTCCTTTGAGTGTTTAATGTGTGCAGCCCAAGGTTGCAGTGACCCACAGGAGTACATCAAGCTTACGCCTAGTGACTCTGCCATGTTTCCTTCCAAGGTCTGCAGCTTGTTCGGCAATGATGCGTCAAAAATCGCACATCACAGATATTTTTTACCACTGCTGCATTTGTCTGCTAAAGATGGAATATGGGAACGCAAAAGCTATCAAGGTTGGAAAAGCTGAATCTTTGCATGACCCCTAAGTAAATTAATCCCGGTTCTTCACATTTGGAGGAGTTTGGACCAGTTTGTGTTTTCTTGTTTTTAATAGCTTGAGCTATGTTGGTATTCAGGCAGCAGATCTGCACCGGGACTTTTTCACAAGAGTTCACATAATGAACAGGCACCTTATCTTGTAGAAATCTTTTTGAAATGTACAGAAGAAACCTTGTTCTTTTTAAAGCTCCTATTAGTCTAGTCTACAATATTACTGCAACGATTTAGTATACACATTTATATTTTCCATTTCATTTTCTAATAACTTACAACTAGCAATTCTATCTCTGCTTCGGCTTGGTCTTCCTTTAGGTTACACGTTCTAGTTCCTATCCAATATCATTCACTTTTGGAAATTAAGAGTCTTAAACTGTGTAGTTGTACTAATGGCTAATATTCTGCTAACAGATAATCTGTTCTGTTCATTGTAGCAGGATATTTCCATGGCCTTCCAGGAGAATTTTTCTCATGGATGTCACGGGACAAGGTTTACTATGTGCAAACTCAGCTTCTGTGTGTGAGTGAGAGAGAAATGTCTTAGAGGAGGATTAATAATGTGATGTGTTCCTGATGCATTTAATTAGCGCTCCATAAACTTAGCCAACGTGACCGATAATTGTCCAGCCTTCTGCATCAGATTAGGGCCCAAACCCACAGACTCAGTTCCAAGAAAGAAGATTTCAGCAAAACATCAGGAAAGTTTTTAAATTGTGGTTTTTAAGTGGAAAAAGTTGCTTTAGCAGACGTTTGGCTTTCCTTCATTAAAGATATTTAATGAAAGCCTGGAGGGCTTTTTTCATCATGGATTGCATTCTCTCCATTGGCATCAAGTTCAGCTTCATGACTTTTGGAATCTTTCAGTTTCTGAATCCTTTGTTATGAAACGGTGTGGTCCTTCAAAGCAATTTACTGGAATTCATTCAAGAAAGGTGGTCTTTGCCTAGTGGGTAATTCTTGGCAGCCACAAGGGGTGGAAATGGATTTCCTTTCAAGGAGACTCACATAAGATTGCAAAAAGCTGCCGTGTTCAGGTGTTCAAGCAGATGGAGGGATGGCATGGGATTAATGGTTATTTCCCAGGAACCACCAGAAGTAGGTTGCAAAATGTGTGATCACCACTAGATGGCAAAGGATTTGTTGCAGCCGTCTGGATTTTTTCAGTCCAGACGTGGTAGCCCAACTTTTTCTAAAGGTGGGTGATGGTGGAAATATTTGTGGGCCCTCCCCCATTACGTTAGCAATGTCCAAACAGTATCAGAAGATGACCGTTCTCTTTCCTCCTCTTGCAACAGGCTGGGTCTTTTACCTGCTTCCAGTTGGTTACCACTGATTTTTCCCAATCAGGTGTCCACCCCTTTGATGAACTACCCCGCCACTCCCAGTTGACAGCAGGCCAGCGTGGCATTGTGGAGTTACAGTGGAAGGCAACAAAGTGGGAAGGCAGGATGGTGCCTGTTTTTGGATTGAGTGGGATTAGTTCATTCAAAATGTGGCATTGTTATTGAATCCTTCCAAACGAAGATGCCTTTTGCTGGTTTCTTATTTTTTAGAGTGTGAAGCAGGTGATGAAGCCCTGAGGCTAACGGGGAATCTGCACCCAGGTGGGAGATATTCCTTCTCCTTTCCTCTTGCTCAGCCACATTGCTTACTAGATTATAGGTCAGGAATGGGTTAAGGTGGTGGTCTGCTTTTTAAAACCATTCTTGCTCCTATACCTTTAGTGACCCCTGGCCTTGCATTCCAAAATGATGCACTTAAGACTTCCCTTTTCCCCTCTCCTCCCCCTCCCCACCCCATTCCCTTGTGCTTCTTCACCCTTTCCATGCCAAAAGTTTCCATTTATAGAGTGCTTTCCTATTTGGCTGATACTCAGAAGCACAAGAGTTTGGACAATGTGGGCAGTCCTCAGTCCTCAGGAAGGGTAGAATTTGCAAGGCCTCTTGGATGCTGCATAATCCAGGTGGGAGAACAATACCCATCATTCCACCCGTGCCCAATCTCAGCATCCTCACCTGCCTTGTCACCATGGCCGTCTCTGTCCTGCTCTCCATCCTTCCGTGGCCTTATGACCCCCTCCTCCTCCTCCTCTCCCTCCCATCCCTGGGTGCCAGATGGAAAAAAACCCCAATCCAATTACATTAACTGAGTTAAGCAGCATCTTAACGCAGGAGACAGTACTAGACCAGGAAGGGTGGGGGATATTAGGAGCTGAAGTAGAATCTCCAAGAAGGCCTCAGAGTGAAGTGCTATAAGGCTGACACCAATTCCCTCCAACCTTTCCTCCTGGGTTGGGTGCTTGCCCCTCCCTCCCCCCGCTCCCCCCTTACAGCCAGCTCTAAACTGGATTGGGTTGTCTTCAGCAAAATGTGATCCCGTGGCCATTTCACCCACTTTTGCCTTCACTGTCATTGAGCTGCATGCAGGATTCTTGAATAAACACGATTTCCAACTCCATCTTCACTTTCTGCACATCCCTGGGAGTCAAGGTTGCAGATTATTATAATATCAGTACTTGCACCGTGTTTTTCCTTGCATGTGTGGTCTTCTGAGGACTGTGTCCAAATCAGACCCGGAGATCATGGCTGAGTTGTATTCAAATGCGCACACACTCTTTCTGCTCCTTGTTCCACCCTGTCTCGGTACAGCACAACCCACAATTTTATGGCCTCCGTGCACCCTCTCATTCTGCCTAACGGGTAGATGGACTCTCACGTGCATTTTCTTTTTCTTTTTTTCCCAACAGATGGGGCATCAAACCCCTGGTGTATATAATGAGGCGGTCACATATCTCATATTAAATATTCCACTTCTTTAATTATTTGTTAAATCTGTTGGGGTTTTTTTGTTGTTGTTGTTTTGGTTGGTTCACACGACGACACGATCCCGAAAGGGGCAGGGGAGATGGGACAGGACAGAAAACACCTACCCTGACATTATGTCCCCCCTCCCCTCGCCTCCCACCTTACAAAGAACGTAAAGGTTGATGTGATGTGGGGTGGAGGAGGCACAGAGAGATGAAGCCGCCTTAACCCACCAGGAGCGAGCGATCCCTTCCCTTCCCTTCCCCGCCCTCGCAGCTTAGATGAGAGGGGCTCTTCCAGGAAGGGGCTATGGCTGAAGTAGCAGGCTCAAGAAACAGGAGCATGGCTAGCCAAGGGGAGGGGGCAAAGTTAAGCACCAGTGGGAACACAGCCCGAAACGTCACTCCCTCCTCTCGGTCGGTTGCGGGGGACAACCCAAAGGCCCTCTTCAAGGGGCGCAGACCACTGGAGGGAAGGTGGCTTCAGTTGCTGTCATGATCCTAGGAGAGCAAATGTACATGCAAAAGAAAGAGATTCCACCCCTTCAGGTTTCATTTAAACATCTACAGAGTCAGGCTCAAGGGTTATGGGGGAGAGGAATGAAAAACCTGCTGCTTTTTATTCCAAAAATGAACAGTAAGATCCATGGCTGACCTCTGTCCCCCTCGTTTGCACATGTGCAGACACACACAATCACCCATACCCACACACACACACGCACGCACACTCTTCTCATGGGAAAGGAAACAGGGAACAGATTGGCACGGCGGGTGGGGTGGGGAGAGGAGGAATTCACCTCCCCCAATCAGGGTCAGACATCTTACTAGCGCTAACCAGGTCGCAATCATCCCCCTGCCCCCAGAAACCCCATCCTGTTTGGCTCCCCTATCCGAGGCATGTCGTTTCAAAGGCAGCTGGTCCCCGGTTCAATACCAGCTCTGGAAGGGAATTTGAACACTGGGGTTGGAGGAGGGAAGTTTTGCAGAGGTAAAGAAATATTGCCCCAATCTCCACGGCATTTCCCCCCCCCCTTCCCCAGCCTGCTTCTAGAAACCAAGGTAGAATTTGGCAGAGAGTAGAGGTGGGTGAGAGGTAGAGGGGTCCTTTCCCCTGCCTCCAGTCTGAGGCATGCATGCAGTACGAGACTGGACAGATTTCCCATCCCAGCAGCCTGGGTCGCGAAAAAGGGGTGGGGAAGGAGGGCTCGGTTTGTGGTTCCTCTGTCCCGGCATATGATCCTGGTGTTGCAATCTCTCATCATCATGGGGGGCGGGGGGAGGACTAGGCAGAAGTTTGGAGGGTCAAGATTCCCCCCCAGCAGGGGAGACAACCAGCAGTGGACACAGGAAGAGATTCAGTAGTAGGTTTCTTTCTCCACCCATCCTGTAGAAGAAATGAATACAGATTAGGCATCAGTGCCAGATGGCCATTAGGGCCCTCCCTCCAAATGCAATCCGGAATCCTCCCGTCTGTTTCATCTGCTCCTTATGTATACCCCCACCTGGGTAAGATGATGGAACAGATTATGAAAATAATGATCAGCCGGGATCATTATTCTTCAAAGGAAGAACTTTGCAGGGCTGAAAAAATGCTCTTGATTGTGCAAGGCAGGATAACTGGACCCCAATTTCTGCCCCAAAACAGGGCCTTGCCCCAAGGAATTTGCATTTGAAAACTCTTGTGGTTTTTTTGGAAAGGAGAAAGGAGAAAGGAGAAAGGAGAAAGGAGAAAGGAAAGGATGGATAGGGGAAGAGAAAGGAGGGGTAAGGGTAAGGGTAAGGGTAAGGGTAAGGGTAAGGGTAAGGGTAAGGAAAGGAAAGGAAAGGAAAGGAAAGGAAAGGAAAGGAAAGGAAAGGATTCAAAATGCACACAGGACAGTAAGGGAGAATTAATTTAGTTCATGAATTCCTCAAAGTAAAAGCATACTTTGCTTAGGACTGTCTGCAAAATGACCGATACATGGAAAAATATTGTACTAAACATAGGAAGCCTTATTTTAAAGCTCCAGGATTGACGGCTTCCGTTACGTGGGAAGGGATCTTTCTGTAAACCTTGCAGCCCATTCAGGCCCTCACATCCCCCAACCCGCTCTCCTGGCCCCCTCTCACCTCCTGGGTTACGGCGCAATATGAGTTTACGGATTTCATCATACACAAAAATGAGGAAACTGTATGGAAAGGCGCAGAACCACCAGCTTGGCCTGAGAAGAGAAGGCACATTTAGCACAAGAGCTGGGGAGGGTGAAGGGGAGGGACTTTCCTGGCTGAGAGGGCACCCAGCTCTTTGGATTCCAACAAACTTGCATGAGAGACAGAAACCACCCCCCCCAACAAAATAAAAAGTCGGTACTCACTTCAAAGGATACATTCTTAGAGCCACATCCATGCCGGGGCAGTAAGATAAGAAGGCGGCTAAGGCGGTCTCCTCAAAGAGACCAAAAATAAGGATCTTGTTTCTGAGAAGAGAAGAGAAGAGAAGAGAAGAGAAGAGAAGAGAAGAGAAGAGAAGAGAAGAGAAGAGAAGAGAAGAGAAGAGAAGAGAAGAGAAGAGGTTATGGATGGATGGATGGATGGATGGATGGATGGATGGATGGATGGATGGACAGGTTGTGAAGAGAAAGGAAATAACATCACCCCGTACACAGGCTCTGAATCACATTCAAACCTGTATGGCTGCACAGCCCTAATCACCATCGCCAAAGAACCCGGAAGGGCCGTACCCTCCCAGGCATCACAGTTTCCTTGCATGTAAGGGCTGAGTTCCCACAACATGCTTAACCAAGTCAGTGAAAAAACTAGGAGCTGTCTTCACTCAGCACACTAAGCTTGGTTATTTTATTTACTTATTTTTTGTAAGCTGGACGGGTTAGATTCTGGGTTAGGGTATTGTGCAAATCCCAAAGAGGAGTGAATTCAATAACCAAGTTAAAGAAGTTGTTTGAACCCAGCCACTGGAAATTGCAGGCACAAATCCAGCCTGTGTGTGGACTAGCCTATAGCTCCCCATGAGAAGTCCTGATCCTCACATATGATAGGGATTCCTAACTGAAGATCACAACTTCTGAATCCCAAACAAATCCTAAACACGCACTGTTTGCTAAACAGAGGTGCCTGCAACAAAGTGGGATGGACAAGCCCCACCCCACAGTGATGTCACTGCACAAGCTCCTCCTCTACATGCCCGCATCATGATGTTGCTGTAAGGACAGGGTGTCTACAGTGACGTCATTGCACACAAGCCCCATGAAAACACCCCTTGTTCCTTGCTTGCTGGCAAAAAACAGGCCAGACAGCCCAGCCTGCTTGTTTTCTGCCAGTAATCGCCAATTATAATTTTACAATTTTTTTTGTTTTGTTTTGTGTCTTTTGTATCATGAGCCACCTAGTGTCACAAGGTTGAGATGGGCTTCTATTTAAATTCAATAAACAAACAAATAAATGGCTGAGAACAGACTGGCTGCAGCCTGCGACTGTTGTCCAGTTTTTTGCTGGCAAGAAATAAAACTCCTTTAAAAAAATTATTGCTGCTTAGATTTTTTTTTTTTTAAGTTTCTGGGAATCAAGTTAAGTCATTTGATTTCACTGGCTATAGTGGACACACCCCTGCCCCTAAGATTTGGCAAAGACTTCTCTTCTGGGTAGCAAGATGGAGTTTATGTTCTTTTTTTGGCAAACAGGAAACCAAGCCGCCATACCTCATGCCTTGCTGGAAGACAGAATTCCTTCTGGTTTTGCAAATAATCAAATCAGCCCACTGTACCACCACGATGCTGACAAAGAAGGCTGTATGGCAGGTGAACTCCACCACTTTGCGTTGCTCGTAGGTCTAGGAAGGAAACAGGGAATCGACCATCCTCATACACCTCCAGAACTAGAAACACAACTCCCTGTCGTGCTTTCTTGCATAACTGAACCTGCTGTCTCAGTTCAAGATGAGACACTTTGTGGGGTGCAAGGAGGAGATGGAAGTTCCTGCTTTCTTCGTCTCTCCTAAAATCACTCTCCACGCTGCATCACAGCTGCTGCAATTGTACTGCTAATTCAGCAAAAGCTCAGTTCCAAGTTAACTTGAGTGACATCTGGGATATCTATCAGTCACCAAGTTGGATTAAGGATAAGCTAAGCAAACTTCAGTATAGGCCTTCACAGCCTGAAGGAGCCTCTCCAAATTTCAGAATGTGGTTCATTTGTTGGAATTTTATTCTAATTTTATATATGAAAGTGTCCATTAATTAAGCCTCCTCTATGGCTTACACCAGTGTTTCTCAACTTCAGCAACTTTAACATGTGAGGACTTCAATTCCCAGAATGCCCCAGCCAGCCATGCTGATACTCTATTAATTTTAGGACTAAAATCTAGCATCGGCAGAAAATTAAAACAGCTCTCTCTCTCTCTTCCCACTAGCAATATCAAATCATGCACATTTCAGCAAAAGACAGTGTCACAATACAGTATTGAACACAACATCTTCAAAAGGCACAAGATCTAATTCTATGGCAGCATTGCCACTGCAAAATAAATTTCCGTGGAATCAGTTAGAACTGGAAATGTCAATGGTCAATTACCAGAAATGAAATCAAATATCAACGTGATCAAATTAATTTCTGATATATAAAGACAGAAACTCCTGGAACATCTAAAACATGCATAACACCACTTTATGTAGGTTTGTTCTAAGAGAACTGCCACTAAGCAGGGATTGGATCTCAGCCTTCCTTTCTGTAAAGTGACCCAAATAGCTAACTTGGTTCTGCTGCTTTCCTCAACTTACCCACTGCTGCCCATATGAATCCTCCAGGTCGTTGACTGTCCGGTCATCCCAATTAAGACGGATGCCAACAAGAACAGAGGGAAGGAACCCATTCTCAGCCAAGATCACAAAGTAGGAAAAGAAGCCGCCCAGCGCCTGAATCATTCCTGAAAGAGAATTTGAGAGTTGGGGAAGTCCTTCTGTCTAGCTCCTCCATTCCAACTTACCCCTCTCTTTGCAGCTCTCTTAACTCTTAAACTTCAAATCCTCCATGCTTTCACATCTAAGCTGCATCTGAGGTGCAGCCCTGTGTTGCCATGGAAGTCAAGCGCCCCACTCCTTGCATGGATTTTTGTCCCTGAGGACCTCGAACAATAGGGAAAGCTTTTCTGCTTGGTAATTCTCACTCACTGCAAAAGCAAATTAGTTCATTTCACTGGGCATGAAATTCATCCATCCTGGAGAGATTAATATAGGTGGAAGCATTTATATGAATTATGTTCTATTGTAGTTGTCATCTTACGATAACAATTCAGGTTCACATGTAGCAGAGCCACCATATATCATAGAGATGTAGGGAACTGCTTTATAGAAGGAAGACGATTTACCCAACTAGCCAGTGTTTTCCTATCTAATTTCCATCACTCAATAGGGTTTCAGAGAAACTTTCCTATGATCTGCTTCCTGATCCTTTTTTTAACTGGAGATGCCAAGGACTAGACTTTGAGCAAGAGCTTTATTAACTGCAGTGCAATTCTGTGTGTATTCCAAGGTCCATCCCACAGAGTTCTACGTTTTGGTTTCTCCACAAACCAAAATAGCATTGTACTCACAGAAGACCATATTTTTTGAAACAAAGCTGATCCCCTCACCTTGATCTCCCTGTGTAGAAACTATTATAACTGCTAAAAGATGAACGTAGTTTGATCAATCATGACTCAATGATAACGTTTCTGTGTTCATTATTATTACTGTGCCTAAAATATTGGTGCTGCTATTCCTGTTTTATTAAGCTATGCACTCAGAGTTTAGTTTGTGTTGATCAGTGAAGCTTTTATATTTTCCAGATCTGCAGTTTTATCTTAATCACTGAGGAGAAAGGTCTAGCTTTTTTGGCTCTTTACGGCAGTAGAGAAAGACTTTAGAAACCACCAACCCCATGGTCTTCAAATGTGTTGGACTATAATTTGCATCATCCCAGGCCAGCTTAACCAATGCTGTCCCACGATCTCCCTCCATGATGCAAGTGAGATGAAGAAAACAAGGTGACATTTTCAACGCTAAAAATGCTCACCAAGCATGGCTCTTTAAAATCAGAGTTTAGGATTGGTCTCGCTTTACTTCCAAGTACTTCCTCCCAAATAATGCAAACAGCATCAAGTTTGTTCGCTTGATGCATGGAGTAGGGGTGTCACTGGCTGAGTCTTGTGCATAACCCATTCATCCATCAGAAATATTTCTCCCTTTGCCTTACAGGACTGTCCATTTTTATTTGGATCCCCAGATTCCCTTACTGTGACAAGGCCAACCCTGTCCAATCTGTCTCCTATCTCGTATAGTCCACTTCTGAGGTCATCCCAACCCGTTGCCTGCACCTTACTCACCAATCTGCCCATAGGCCATACTGATGAGACGTTCATTCACCAGCTTGTCAGTCCTGGGGTTTCGGGGCTGACGCTTCATGATGTCACTCTCAGCTGCTTCATAAGCCAAGGAGATGGCGGGCACCTGGAGGGAAAACAGGGAATGGAGATTGTAGAGTTTGCTCGATAACAGGCTTTGTCTTACATTTAAAGATTTAGGTTTTCTCATTCTAGACCCAGGCAAAGAACTAGAATAAAAGATCAGGCTGCTTTTAGTCATTTTCCCCAAGTCTGGGTCTTCTTTTTCCATCCATCCATCCATCCATCCATCCATCCATCCATCCATTTATTGAATCACGTCTTTCTTCTTTTCAGAGATATGCAAGGGTCTACCTCTGCAAGAAACATGATTCTGTGCCTTTGCCTTCCTGCTCAAGCTATAAACGTCATTCAAACCCACAGTTTAAGCTGCACTTTAGATGCATCTCCCCAGTTCTACAAAAGGTAACAAGAGAATTTTGGTTGTAAGAATTATGGTTCCCAAGGTCCTTGAGGGGTGGAAGCCTTAACAAGCCTGAGAAGGTAATGAGATGATTCCCCGTGTGACATTTAGTTGTGTGAGAGAAGGTCTCTAAACTAGCCTAGTCCAAGTTTCCTATGTGCAGAGAATTATGATAATTTCCACGAAGAAGCGTGCAGTTCTGTTTCTTGACACCTTCAGTCAAAAGTAGTCCAGGCCAGGATCTGCTGTCCCTTGTCATTAAGGATTAGTCTCAGGTTTTGAATCTTGGCAGAGAAGCAAACTATAGAGAGCCCCCTTCTATCTGTGAAAAGGGTTGCAAAGAGAAAGCAAAGGAGGCAATGTTGAAACACTTGGCATTGGAGGAAAAATGAATGTAAGGGGGAGAACTCACCATGTCAGTGCCCAAGTCAATGCAGAGGATGGTGATGGTGCCCAGAGGCAGTGGGATGTTGGCCATGATGAAGAGCAAAAAGGGAGTAATCTCTGGGATGTTGCTGGTCAAGGTATAGGCAATGGATTTCTTCAGGTTGTCAAAGATCAGGCGTCCTGGTGAGAGGGAGACAAATGGGTATAATGGGGAGAGAATGGGGCATACCTGGGGAGCAGAAGAAGCAGGGTTCACCAAAGTCAAGATTTCTGCACTATTGGTACAATCTTCTTCTCCTCTTCTTTCCTAACACAGGGTTAGTAATTCTTATCCTCTCCCCTTTCAAATCTTAGAAAAGGGTTTCTTGGAAAAGAATAAGCAGCTATAACATTGTTACCAGGACGATTATAATATTAGTTGAAAATAGGAAGAATTTAGTTTAGTAATGAAACAGCGGCTCAAAGAAGCCATACTCAAGGGGTCAGTCACTCAACTCAATAGATAATTGGTCTAATTTTTTTTTCTTTTGGAACTTCTGGGTAATAAACCCCTCCAACTTCTCAGCACCATATCAAATTGACAGAACTTGATACATGTCAGAATTACTACTGTACTCCTGTGGCCAGCCATGCTGGTGAGGAATTAGGGAAGTTGTAACTCCAATACATCTGGAGGGCACCCATTTGAGGAAAGCAGCATTAGGAAATATGACAGCATAGAACAGATCCCCTTGGATGGGGATGGGTACTCCTTTGCTGGATGCATGTGAGCCACAGCTGGATAAACATCTGTCTGGAATGCTTTCTGCCTTGAGCGAGAACAACGTATTTGTCATCTCCTCCAACATGGAGATCCAAGGAAAAATAGATATCTGGTGCAGATGCTTTAGGACAGTGTGGCTGGGGAATTCTGGGAGTTGAAGTCCACTCATCTTAAAGTGGCCAAGTTTGGACAACACTGCTTTAGAAGGAATCACCTTTCTTTCTGGAGTGGGTGATATTCCTCCAGGAATAACCTGCTGGGGCTGTATAAAGAGCAGGACTGAAAGAAGTGATGGTCAAGAAGCTAAAATGGGAGGAATACTCATTCTCTTTAATGCCCTTTTCCCCTCTCTTTCTGACAATCTCTGCATGGAAGAAAGAGAAACAGCTTTTACGGAATGACTAAACAGATTTCTTGCAGAGGAATTTTGAAATTAGACTGAAAAGTACTTGATACTATGCCAAGGATCTATTGCCATCTTAAGCTCATAAATTGCCTGCTCCTGTTTATAGATTGGGTAACTTACTGTATGGGATATCTTGGTTATAATGATTCATAGAATCCCTCTGTGAATTCTGATGCTGTATAACTTTCCTCCCAGAAGTAAGATTTTAACAGTACCTACAACTGAGTTCCACCCTCAATCCGACTGTTGTAGAGGGAGGGGGAACCAATCTCCCTCTCCTTGCTTACCTTCTTCAACTCCAGTGACAATAGAGGCAAAGTTGTCATCCAGGAGAATCATGTCAGCAGCCTGCTTGGAGACATCAGAGCCAGCAATGCCCATGGCTACTCCAATGTCAGCCTTTTTCAGGGCAGGTGAGTCATTCACTCCATCACCTGTTACAGCCACAATTGCACCCTAAGGGGGAAGAAAGGCACCATCAGCAATAGGGAATAGGTGCTGTTCCAAAAGATGGTTGGGTGACGATGAACTGCCAGAAGAGATGGTTTTGATGGAGAAAATGGCAGTAAGAAATAGGTGCTCAACCTGCACTAGGGTATCTAATCAACCTAGTTCACACAACATTGCCAGCTGTATCCAGTGATAATACCTGCTCACTACAGAGAATATTATCTGATAGTTTTTGCAAATCTGAACTGCTTGGAAAGTCTAGGAGCAAACTGAGTGAGGTTTTGGTAAAAGATGCAATGACTGGTTCCAAGACTGATTAAGATTAAGGGGACTGTTATGGAAACAGCCAGCTGCAAGCTTTCTCTGTTTTCAGTGAAAAGACGCCCCCCACCTTGCCTATTCGTAGAAAGGCTATTAAAAAGAAACTCAAAAAGTCTCTGATGTATTATACTAGGGAATAAATTGGTTCTGAATGGGAAATAGTTCAGCTGCTGCAATTCTTATAATACTATTAGGTTCATCTCAATAAATCTTGCTAAAGAAAACTCTGAGTTAGAAAGAATCACTTTTAATTGGATGCAGCTGCCAAAGAGCCTGACAATGGAGTTGTTACACACAATGCAGATGAAATGCTAAATTGTTCATGTACTATACTGTTTTAAAGGTAGAGAAGGGATTATGTGCTTCTACTAGGGAAGAGAGTCTCTCTGCACATTCGAAGTATTTTTAGCACCTCCATGCTGAGTGCTTTCCGTTGTGAAAAGGTGAGATTCAGAGGATGCAGATGGTGGAATCTGTAGGCTATGGGATTAGCAAAACCCTTCCCTCAACCTCTCAATTTGTTAAAACAATGCATTTTGTTGTGCATATTTTTACTGTATTGCACTATTCTCCACTGGAAGTCCTCCATTAGCTGTATGAACTCTCTGCTAGTTGGAGAAGACAAGTTTAACAGGATTTGCTAGCTGGATGAAATATAGATGAAGTGCACTGTTGGTTGGATGTCCTTCTCAATCTCTACCTGTCTTTGGCAACCTTCCACAATGATGAGTTTCTGCTGTGGAGAAGTACGGGCAAAGACAATCTCGGTGTGATTCTGTAGGATTTCATCAATTTGATCTGTAGACATGTCCTTCAAATCTGTCCCATGGATCACACAAGCCTTGGCATCTCTAAGTGGACAAAAGACAGAATGGATAGTGGGTATAGGGCAAGCATTACCACCCCATATTCAGATAGAGGGCTAGCTGTGGGCTGTTATGCCTCAGCATTTCAATGTTGTTTTGCTATATTTGTCTTCCTGCCTTTTCCTACATTTCAGTTTTAGTCAGGATGAATAGTTACAGCCCTCCAGGAGATGCCGTCACCAAACAACCATTTATTGAATTCCCACACAGGGTAATGAAGGAGAAAGCCATCATAACTAAACAGATATCTAATTGACACACAGTTATAGAATAAAAATTCTGGTATTATCTATGCTTAGCTTCACTGAGAAAACCATTTCATAATATGGTGACAGGACAAAAGAAAAATAGGCAACCCCTGTCAGGTGTGTGACTTCTTGCCCCAGTCTCTGTTGTCCAAATCTCCATCCTCTCTGTTCCATGATGTCCTGGCATCTCTTGCTTTCTCCCCAGACCCACATGTTGATCTCCTCCCTCCCTGCATTCTTCTTACCTGGGATTGACCTGATTGACGGGAATGTTTAGCCGAGCAGCAATGTCTTCCACTGTCTCATTGCCCTCAGAGATAATTCCCACACCTTTGGCAATGGCTTTAGCTGTGATGGGATGGTCACCTGTTACCATGATCACCTGTAGAGGAAAAGCATGGTTATTAAAGGAGTCTAGGGGAGCATGAAGACTGTCCACTAAAGCAGAATAAGTTGTTCAACCCAATTCATTTCTAAGAGTTAGAGGTATTGAGGTAGATAAGGTATTGAGGTAGATAATTGCCAAGGGCAATTGCTTCTAAGAAGTCCTAGGCAGTTGCAGGATTCTTGATAGATCTTCCTGGTACATCTTCAGTCTGACACAAACCAGAAGCTGCCATTAGCTCAGCTGCTGTGACATCACATAAGATATTGCAAACCTCAGGCCAATCCATTAATTAATCATGGACAAAAAGGAGGACCTTGGATTCTGGAGTCTGGGGGTCAACTGACTAATTAAAGAGCATTGAATTTGTGCCATAGGAGTTTGAGTGACCAGCTGAACCATTTCAGATCTTTTCACTATAAGGAGACAGAAATAAAAAAGTCTGCTTAGGAGCGAGAACTGGCCTTCTGTAGCATCAAAGTTGAGATAAGGAGATTTCAAAACACCTGCCTTCAGGCCACACTGGATTATATCTCTGAACTGGATAATGTGTGTCTATACAAAGCTGTCCAGCAATTCACTCAAGGAACACTTGCAGTTCATCTTCTAGACCAGTGTTTTTCAACCTTGGCAACTTGAAGATGTGTGGACTTCAACTCTCAGAATTCCCCAGCCCACATCTTCAAGTTGCCAAGGTTGAGAAACACTGTTCTGGACTCTCAAACTACTTTACCTTGATGCCAGCGCTTCGGCATTTGCCCACAGCATCGGGCACAGCAGCACGGGGTGGGTCAATCATGGACATGAGTCCTACAAAGCAGAGGTTATCGGTGGAAAAGTTGACATCATCACAGTCAAAGGCAAACCCTTTTGGATACTGCTCTTCAGGCAAGTAGTAGTGGCAGAAACCTGGAAGGAAAAATGGTGGTCAGGAAAACAAGGAGAAAGTTTGGCAAGGAGAACCTGGATGGCCAGAACTTACCCAAAGATCTTGGCTGTATCTTAGAAGAGACAGAACCCTCCCCCCCCCCACCACCCAATGCAATGTAAGCCATGCAGGATTGGCTCTGGGATAAAGTAGCTTCTAGGTCAAGAACACCTTAGGTATCCTGCCCCCAAGATATTTCAGCTTTTGTAAAAACATTTATAGTACTTATAGATTGCATTCATTCAACATGCTAAGTATGGTAAGTTTGTTTAATTTCTGTGTGGCTTAGAGCAGTAGGGGAACCCCATCCATTTGGTTAATTTACGGATCAATGTATTGTACAGACCCAGAAAATTGTTAATCCAATAACCAGGTCAAATGCCAAAGAATGGGTATTGCTCAGTAAATCTCTGCAAGGTTAACTCAAGCTCTACCACTTTTAATAGAGAACAAATGACATCAGATTCAGGGCTACTGGATTTGCCATAATAACTTGATTCATACAACCCTCTAAGCCACAACCAAACAAACTTCATTAACACTTATCAGGTTGTGTGAACACAGACACAGAATCACTGAGCACAGATTTCAATTCAGCGTCCCTCCCCAACTAGTCCTTCATACCCTTTTTAGCCCACCTCTCTTGGAAAATCTGGGTTCAGAAAATGATATCTAAGCTTCTATAGAGGACGCTTGACTCCTTCTAGCTGACTTTAAAAAAAAAATTAATTGGCTTCTCCTAAATTTTGCATGAAATCTAGTCCTCCTGTCCATGGGTGTCTTGCCTTCTTCAGTCTCCTCCAACTACCCCTGGATCCTCTCCCCAGCCATTCATACCCAGCACCCTCTCGCCAAGGCCTCCGAGCTCCAGGTAGGCATTTTGGAAAGCTTCTTTGAGTTCTTCATCAAGAGGCTGTTCTTTCCCTTGGAGCATAATGGTGGAGCATCGGTCCAGGATACGCTCAGGTGCCCCCTTCATCACCAGCAGGTAGCGGTTATCGTTGGGGTCTTCTGTCTCATGAATCGAGAGCTGCAAGGTGAGCAGAAAATTAGATCATACAGGACAGAAAGAGCACCCCCAGATTACAAACCTAGGAGGCCACTGCTTAACCCACGTTGCTCATGAAATGGAATATAGAATGACAAATTGCAGTGCCCATAAGAAACAGGCAACGTTTTGATTGCATTGTCACAGCTGCCATCATGATTTGTTTGACCATGTAGCAAACCAGTATTACATCGGTCATCGGATGTTAGCCGGAGTCCACTGGTTTTGGCCTTAAGCAACAATAGCAGCAGTGCACATTGACTTCACCCAGGAGCACCACCCCTTCTCTCTCTGGAGACTGTTTGCCAAGAACAATCATTCTAGGTCGTGGCACACTGGGAATCCTAGCTAATCCTTCCTGTCTATCAGCAGAAAAGACGGGGATTAAAGCTGATGGGCCTGAGATTCCCAGAATGTGGGAACTTTGTTTGGTTCTCTGATTCAAACCTCTTTGTGGGAACTATGGAATACCAGTATTTACTTCCTCTGATTCTTCCCCAACCTGGTGCTCTCCAGAAACTCTGGAACGACAACTCTCAAAATTCTCAGCCAGCCCCTTGCTGTCTTTCTATATCCAAGAAGATCTTTCTGAAGTGTGTTCCTGATGTGGTCTCTTGGGGATTCCAGATCATTTCTGTTTTGTCCTTGCAATCCTGCTCATGGCACAGAATTTTATAAGCAGACTAAACATTATCATCTTCCCCTAATTATTCTTTGCTGCCCATCAGTTCGGTCTTTTCTCCTCGGCTGAAAAGATGAAAAAGAAAGAATAGCTGCATGAGGATCCTGTGGAAGAGGAAGATGGTGCTGTTGTCCTGGAGGGCTGGACCAGAACCACTGGGTTGAAACTACAGGAAAGTACATTCAGGTTGGATATTAAGAGGGATTTCCTGGTAGTATGATTTGTCAACCAGTAGGGTAGGTTGCCTCATGAAGTAGCGAGTTCCTCTTCATTGGACAGCCCTCTATCCCAAATGCTTAGCAGATCTTGCACCAGGTAGGGTTGGGCTAGATATCTCTAAACCCTTCCAGCTCTGATTCTAGAACAGAGTTGCACAATATTATTTCTGTCAGAGTCTGTGCTTGGTGACCCACCAGGGGCCACACTCCAAATGGAAGGGGTAGGCCCAAGGTTGATTTCACTTTATTTCCGTTTCACTAGGACTCAGTGTGGTTAATATTATTATTTGCCAATCTTGTATTTAATAAAGTCCCTCTACTATGATATTAAAAATTAAAATTTAGTATGTTTCCATAAGCTGCATTTAGGAGTTGCAGAATGGATAGCTAGAAAATGGAACTGAGGTTGTGAAGGAAGCGAAGGAAGAATAGGATTTCTACAGTTTGGGAAGGGAGACAAAGTGATAAGTAGGAAGGTTCTGATACACAAGCTGGCAAGACACACAGCACTGCTGAAGTGAGTTTATACAAGCTCCCAAATTATGTGTTTTTCTTCTTTTTTGTGTATGGTTCTTTTTCTTAAAAAAAAAAAAAGGTTGGGGGGATTAGAATTATAATAGCTATACTATTACTTCTTTAATTTTTTTGAAGTAAGAAAATAGACTACCCTGGAGATCAAAATGTATTTTGAATGTGAGCCAAGCCAAAAAAAACGATCTTCGGGATTTCTTTAATGGCGACGCTCACCACCCTGTGGACAGTATTAACTTTGCTTCATTTTTAATGCAAGAAGAACTTCTGTTTACATGAAGGGTCACTCAACCTAGAATTAGATGCCTTTCTGAGGGACCCTCAAGAATCTATACCTGGTATTTGTTGGTGGAGTTGAAGGGGATTTCTGCCACTTTTCTGTTCTTCTCCCTCATCAGCTTCACAGATCCAGATGAAAGTTCGATACATTTCAACAGGGCGGATTCAGAAGCATCTCCTGCCACATCACGCTTGGGGGAATAAAAAGATCATTTCAGTTTCCTGTGTTTGGACATGCAGCCTGGCACTGTCTCCCCACTGCTGCTACTCAGCATCACTCTACTGTCCTAATGACAGAGTTAACTACATTCAGAGTTAACTATATTCATGACAGAGTTAACTATATCCAAGTGGTGCCACAGGAGATCGGCTGCTAATTAGAAGGCTTCAGAAAGGGTCCAGTACAATTCCTGGAGGACAGGTCTATCAGCCCTGACGACTAGGTGCTGGGTCAGTCTACTCTATATAGGGGGTGTATGAGAGCAACAACAGATGGAAAAGCTGCCTTGATCTCCTACGACTCGGCTTCCTAGATGCATCTGGTGGGCCATCATGTAAGATGGAATGCTAGTTAGATGAGCCTAGGCCTGATCCAGCAGACCTATTCTCATGTTCCCATATTTCATCCTAGAGTATAGAAATGAAAACTCTTTTCCTTACACTCGACCTTCATTCCTAACATCTTCACCTGTCTTTATGTCCAGCACAATGGCAATTCTCAACTGTATAGCTGCTGCTAGGACCCAGCTGTATGTCCCTCATGTCTCCTCACAAAGAATGGGTCTCCTCCTCTCACCTTGAGGATAGGCACATTCTCTTGACCCCCCTTGAAGACAGCTCGGTTGCAAAGTCCAGCAATATGGGACAAGGCCACCCAGGTGGGGGAGCTCTTATCAAAGGCCGTGCCTGCAATTAAAAAGTAAAGGAAGATGGTGAAGGGTGGTTCTAGGTTAAGAAGGGAACTCTCCTGAACTGCGGAACAGGGAGAAAAAGGAGAATTGGGTGAAGGAGAAACAGTAGGTGGGAATGGGTCAAATCTGTAACAAGAGAAGAATGGAATTTCAATCAAGGTTCTACATCAACCTTTCTCAGTCTGTTACATATAATTCCCACCATGCACAGCAAAACTGGGAGCATCTGTAGTGGGCCTAGAGCTGAGCTAGAGACTCCCAAGAAGAAGACAGGAAGCCCCTCAGCTTGTATTCTCTCATCTATGAAAAGGCCATTGGTCAACTCTTCTTAGTGCAAGGTAGAAAAAGGATATATGTACTCCCTCCCACTCCCCACAACAATCCTCACCAGATTGATCCTCAGTGGTATCAGCCTCATGTATCTGGTTGTCAAACCACATGTGGGCAACAGTCATTCGGTTCTGAGTCAGAGTCCCTGTCTTGTCTGAGCAGATGGTGGAAGTGGAGCCCAAGGTCTCCACAGCTTCCAAGTTCTTCACCAAGCAGTTCTTGCGAGCCATGCGTTTGGCTGTCAAGGTCAGACACACCTAATGGGAGGGATAAAACATAGTGGTTGGCTGAAGGAAAGGACTTCCATCAGAGATGCCCAATCTGGCATATTCGTTGAAACTCAAGAGTTACTTTTCTTCAAAAAGTGAGCCCAGTGTCCAGCCAATTATTTCTAATGGAATAATGAGGCATCACTACCATCACCATCACCACCACCATTGGGAAATCAAGGCAAGACATGAAAGCAGTGTTCTTTTCTCCAGCAAGTTCTTTTGTGGACCTCTTATACTTACAACCCAAGTCAGGTACTTACTGTAACTGTAGCCAAGAGCCCCTCAGGGACATTGGCCACAATGATGCCAATGAGGAAGATGACAGCTTCTAGCCAGGTGTAGCCCAAAATGAGAGAGAGGACGAAGAAGGAGACCCCCAGAAAGACAGCCACGCCTGTGATCAGCTGGATGAAGTGCTCAATCTCCACAGCAATGGGAGTCTTGCCAACTTCCAGGCCTGAAGCCAGGGTGGCAATTCGGCCCATCACTGTCCGGTCACCAGTGGCAATGACAACCCCACGTGCTGTGCCTGGTGGGAGAAGAGACAAATCCACGGGCATGCATTATCTCTCCAATTTTCTGAAACCCTAACAACTTCCAGATCTGTTGTGACTACAGCTCCAAGAATTCCCAGTAACTTGACCATTCTGGCTAGAAATTCTGGGAGTTGTAATCTCAGACCAGGTTGGAGATCTATGCTATGGGTTTATGTTAGATTTCCACCACTCAAGGCCATACTTAAACCATCTTAGGAACCATTGTTTGATAACAGAACTGTCACTTACAAATTCTCCCTGGGTTCCCTGGGGAGAGAGAGACAATCCATTAAGCTAATTTAGGGCTACAGTTTAGGTAAGCCCTTACTAACTTTCTCTAGATTCCTCTATAACAACCCCTCTCAAAGGTCAAGGCAGACATATGCCCTAACAGCTGCACAGCCAAATAGAAAAAGTTCCTTATATTAACATGTTCTCTTAAACCAGTGTTTTTCAAACTAGACCACTTTGTGTGGACTTCAACTCCCAGAATTCCCCAGCCAGAGGACAATACACAGGTCCTCTGATTATAATCCACCAGGGTGAGAAAGTTTTTCTATTCAGAATACAGCAGTGATATCTAGATTGGTGTCTAAACTCATATCAATTCACAGGAATGTTTTTATAGAGGTCCGGCTTCTCTTTTGCCCTGTTTTCTAGCCAGGCCTAGAAGCTACTCTAACACAAACTCAAGCTCTACCTTCAACGCAGTTGGTAGAGAAAAAAGTGATATTCCTGGTCTCAAGGGGGTTGTCATGGGTGCAATCTGGAGAGCGGGTCTGAGGCTCAGATTCACCAGTCAGGGAGGAGTTATCCACCTAGAGAGAAAACGCCATGCATTCAGTCCATCAAGAAAGGTTTGCAGTTAAAATTATCCTGGTTTTATTTGGAAATTGAAATCTCAAATTTGGCAGGTCAACAAACTGACAGATCTTGAAGAATAATCTTCACAATTCATTTGAAAGGACAGATGGTTTTGTATGTTATATAAGTCTGGGAAAGCTGATCACTTTATGACAAGGATCCAAATACATTCTTCCAGCTCTCTGTGGCTGCTCTAAGTTGAACAAAAGAAAGGGAGAAATCCAAGCCCCAAGGTTGTTCAGTGATACGGCTTGCGCAACACTGACTTTGTGTCTGGTGACCTGATCTCTCCACTTAGATTTGGTTAATGGGAGAGAGCAGTTGGTAAAGGACAGGACTCATGGCTATAATTCTCAGGTGCTTGATAGACCCTGGGACAGCAGCTGAACAATACTGTAAGAGCCTCACCAACCTTGCAGCCATGAGCTGAGATGATCCTTAGGTCAGCTGGGACTCTGTCTCCTCCTTTCACCTCTACTAGATCCCCAACCACCACATCTTCAGCATTGAGCTGCATCTTCTCACCTTCTCTGATCACCAGAGCTTGCTTTGGAATGAGAGGCAAACTTAGTTACATCAATAAATATTCTGGATTCTCACTCAGGTGCTGATACATGTCCCCTAAAATATATCTTCTTAAATCAACCTATCGTTTTCCAAATACATTGGCCATGCAACTCTCACACTGCCTAGGAATTTAGACAGTGAGGGTCCCAACACATCTGGAGGTTGCCATGTTGTCTCCAGGAGAGAACAGTTTGTTATTCATGTTATTATTAGTTAACACATATGTAAGCGCTTGCAACTTTCAAAGGCTTCATATCTGATCTTCTAAACCCATGACTCAAAATGGTTGTGTTCACACAACAGGCTTAACCAGACAGACTATTGATTAACCCATTTCTGAGGTTGCACAATACACTGAATCCTAAATTAATTTAATGGCCTGGGTTCACACAACATACTACGCCATAAAAACAAAGTTTAAAGTAACCCAAGCATAGCACCTTATGTCACCCATTCCTTCTCACAAAATCCTCTGAAGTAGCACATATATTCTGCTCCCATTTTACAGATAGGTGGGCTGAAAGATAACATCAATGAAGATAATACCTATACCTTGCCTATAAAGATGGCTTTGGCCTAGCTTTATGGGACATCTGAATATGGTATGGCAGTATAAAATACAAATTGTCATTTATGTCATACCTGGGGCACCATATTCTTGAAGGATTCCATAATCTTAGAGCTTTTGGCTTCTTGGTAGTAGGAAAAGCAACCAGTGATGATGACAACAGCCGCCAAGACAATACCGAGGTACAGCTGTCCGAGAGCAGAAGCGGAAAAGGTTGGTGTGTCAGAAGCTGCTTGAGATACCCCTTCTTCATTTCTCCCACAAGCACACCCTGCAAAAAGTCATCCCACCAACACTCACATTGTCTCCTGATGGGTCATCCTCGGTCCCTGCCTGGATGCCGTAGGCTAAGAAGCAGAGTATGGCCCCGATCCACAAGAGGATAGAGAAACCTCCGAAGAGCTGGCGGCAAAACTTTACCCATTCAGGAGTGGTTGGTGGTGGGGTAAGGGCATTGGGGCCATCACGAGCCAGGATCTCTTGGGCTTTGCTGTGGGTCAGACCCTGATGGGCAGAGAGAAAGGAGGCATGAAACCATGGGCTGGAACAGAAACATCCCTGCATCCCTTCATCCTTTCAAAAAATTTTTCCTGGGGGAAAAGCACAAATGCAGTTCCTCCCGACTCCAAATTATACAGCCAAATTTCCCATATTTGGAGAAATCACAGAGGTCAGCACACCCAGAATGTAACAGATGAGTTTCACACTGGGTAACTGCAGCAAGATTGTTATATGCACAAAGATGGAAAAACTTTGAAATACCCACAATGGAGGAATGGTTGGGGAAGACGACAAAATTTGCAGAGATGGCAAAATCGACTTGTTTGATTAGAGAAAGGACAATAACTACATTTACTAGCAACTAGACACCCTTTACGGACTTTTTACTGAAAACAGAAAAAAATGAACTTGTGATTTATGGTTTGATGATTAGAAAGGGTAGAATATGGAAATAAAAGAGCCATGATACAACCTTAGAGAGGATAAAATATAAATGCATTTATAACTGCTGTATAGAAGACCGAAAGCTGATCCTTGATATCTTTTTTTCCTTTTCTTCCTCCCCCTTTTCTATCCCTTTTCTTTTCTTTATTTCTTATTTACTCATCACTTTTCTTTACTTTCCTTTTTCTTTAAATTTGTATTCTTTTTATTCTGTAAATTTTTTTCAATAAAATAATAATAATAATAATAATGAGGATGATAATAATAATAGATACGTTTCACACTGGAAAATCCCCTTCATAATCACGGGGTCCCCTGCCAAGAAAGTCTCTCCTTCCAATGCTTTCTTGCATCAGGTTTCCTTGCCTGTGACTCAGCTATCAAAGTGTTGCAAAAATTCTGCAGGTCCAAAGTTTTAGTTTCAATTGCACGGCAACGTCTAGTCAAAATAAGGCAATCACAATTATCTCAGGGTCATTTGCATTACAAATGCTTCTCTTCCATGTTCTACAACCTAAATGCAGACCAAATAAGACGAGAGGGAGACAGCAGGTACAAGGAAGAGACAACGGAAATCTCATATACGAAAATTTATTTTAGAGTCTAAGGTACCTCAATGAAGTCAAACACTTTGGAAGCTGATGCAAGAATCCCCAAGGGGTCCCAAAATAAAAATGAAGGACCTCATAAAGGCATAGCAGCTGGGACCTGTTGACCACACCTAACACTGATCCTTATAGAAAGGTCAAATTCTCTTCAATGTGTATGCTCAGACATGTGCACGGTCAGGATCTGGAAAGGCTGAAATTCTTGGCTTATGGTAGCAAGGGACTGAGAAAGCCCCTAATTTGGCCCAGTTCACCCCCTCCCATCTTTGTGTGATGAAGCGAAAGCTCCCCCTTTATTCAGTCAGCTATTACATAGGTGCCCTAAAGCTTCTCTGTCTGCTAGTCAGCTGTTTCCCTCCACCGCGTGCCTGCAGTTGAGTCAAGGTGCTCCAGATCCTCCAGGCAGCAGCACCAATGCTCAACCTATCTCCAGTCCTTGAGGACAAGATGAAAAGCTTCACACCCCCGCCTGGAATGTCCTCACCTGCACACAGTCTGTGTTGTATTTTCGGCAGACCTCCTCGATGGACATTTTGTGCTCCGTCTGAAATACATTCCAAAAAGAGGACGCTTAGGTGGCCTTTCTGACATCTCGCTCCCTCTTTACCAAACCTTTGCAACATCTCTTGCTGAACCATCCAACCACCTGAGAGCCACAGTTTGATCAAGGCAGTGCATCACTCACCATCGCCACTTCCTTTTTGAGGTCATCCAGATCCCGAACCTTCTGCTGAGCTTTGTTCTTCTTGGGCGAAGAATCGTCATCATGCTTGTCTTGTGTGGTGGCCACGCGGTAACTGTCTGAGCGCCCGTACTGCGTGGAGAAGACCAACGGAGAAGTGAAAAAAGTATCCGATCAAAAAATGCGATCTTTACCCAAATGGTTTCCCAGAGTTGCCCCATCTTGCCATTTACACCTGTTCTGAAATTAGCTGATAAATTAAGCCATTCCAAACAGGAAACGAGGAAAATGTAGAGGGGACAATACATAGGTGGGGGGAAGCCCAGGGTGGACAATTCTCTTCCCAAAAATTTGGATATGAAAGCAACTCCTGTTAACATCTAACGGTTTGGAAGCCCTTGATAGATTTCATTGATAGCAATTGATTTAATTGACTGGCTTATAGTAGGAGTAAGTACAGGTAGTTCCCAGTTTAAGAATGAGCTCCGTTCCCAAAGTCTGTCCTTAAGTCGAATTTGTATGTAAGCCGGAACAGTATTATTGTATAATACTGTATAAGTAGGTTTGTGTAATGAACTCAAACCATTGCATATTTAACTTGAATCACTGCAAATGTCATTCAAATTTTGCTACAATAGGCTCCGTTCTTAACCATGGGTCATCCTTAAACTGGGCATTCTTAACGAAGGGACTACCTGGATCCCAAATGTTAGTCACTGAGCATGGCTGGCAGAGTAATTTTCAGTTCACACAACACTCCAGGCTAGGCTAAGATGGGTCACCATGTTGTAGGAAACCTCTGTCATTTTAGCAGGCTGTGGGTCCCTGGCCATCATACCAAGCCATTACCCAGCTTATTTTTTTTGGCAAAGCAGGTTATGTGAACACAGCCATTGTGTTTCATTAACCCAGATTAAGAATTAAACTTGTTGTGTGAATCCAACATAGCAGTTTCTGTCCAACGATAGCTGTATTAGTATCACAGCCCGGTCCTGGATGTCTCTTGGTTCCTTTGGAGAGTGGATTGATTCAGAAATTCAGAATTTTTGGCCAGCATTGCCATGTCTTTATGAAACGAACCTGGAATGGTTAAATGATGTTTAAGGATTAATCAGACCTAGAGAGGTTAAACCAATCAATGGCTCTTAACCATAACTAATGCATATGAAACCTCCTGGTTCAGAGGCAGGACACTTTTGATAACCAGGCACCAGAGCCAACAACTCATTTTCCTTGCCTTGCTTGTGAGAATCCCCAAGTTTTGCTGACCACAGTGGGAACAGAATTGCACTTACGGAACCCTGTGAGCCAGTTTTTAGTCTTAAAACAGGCATTGTGTTGAAACATGAATATTTTTTATTTTTCATAAATTGACCTGGAAGAAACTCAGATGGATCTCACTGGGTAGTCTTAAGCAAGACCGTTCCTTGCTGACTCACCCCCTCATCTAGAATTAGCCTACCTTACAAAGCTCCACTGTTGAAATTACAGATAGAAAGCATTCTGCTTATTAAAGACTCGTCCTTTTGAGGGTTTTAACAGATAAGGCTTAACTTCAGAAGTGGCACCTTGTGCCATCTATATTCCTCTGGATCAGGTGAGGTATTGGTTGAATTGAAGGACTAGGAGCTGGGAGATCTTGTTCAACTGCACCCTTAGCCATGGAAGCCCCCTGGGGGACTGTGTCAGTCCCAATCTCTCAACCCAACTTACTCCACAGGACTGTTGTCGTGGGAAAAAATGGAGAAGGAAGTGTTAGGCATTCTTCCTGGAGGAAAGGAAGGATGTAAGTCACTGGAACCAACCGACAAATAAATAATAAACTGCATTTCTCTCATCAGTGGGAAATTGGCTTAAGAGGGGGTCCAGATTCTGGGGAGCATTGCTGTTTGAGCCCTGATATCTTTTATCTTTTTTAGTCTTTCATCTTTTCCAGATCATTTAGCAAAATGAATTGTTAGCAGGGTACAGCCACTGAGAACCCCAATAAAAGATTTTCTGCAAAGAAGCTGAGCATCACCCTGATCCTTACATGATAGGTCTCTACCTTCTAGTGAAAAGGAAGATAATCTGGGTATGGAGGGCAATATTTTAGAAGCTAACTTGACATGGAATAATATCATGGAAGTCTCATTATGGTCTATATCAAACAGGCTTTCTGGGTTCCTAGACCTCTTCAAAACCCTCCTAACCCTATCGGGCTGTCATTATTTGTAATTATTTGCAACGTTCTCACGAATGCACCAGGAGGAGGGAAAAAAGGAGCACCCGCCCTGTACCTGACAAGTCTCTGAAATCTATAATTTGTACGTAATCTCAGAGAGTGTCTTTTGAATAGACTCACCGAGGGCTGAATCCGTTAACAAAGGAAGATAATTCTGTCCAAGGGGGAAAAACGGTCAGCTACCTATCACCTGAAGTTATCCCCCTTCTGAAGCTCAGCCTGGCTGCTGTCCACAAAGGAGGAAAGATGGGAGGGCATAAATACATATGCCAAGAAAAATCCAAGGAGAATACGCCATGCTTTGATTGACCTTGGGATGCCCTTGAAGGAAGGCCCAAGCAACAGTCTTAAGCCGGCCTCGTCTCCTGCTCAAAGCCGGAATCGCCCTCCCCGGGTCACTGGAGGGATGAGCAGCAGAGAAAAAAAGTCTCAAACCCTCCCCCCCCCTAGTTCTGTGGAATTGCCTGTCATGATATAAATCCCTGCCAAAAAAGCTGGACGCAGGAGCAGCGCCGATCCTGACAGCCAAGTGTCCTAATTTAACCTGCCCTTTAAGAAGCAGAGTTACCCATTTATGAGGGCGCTGGTTGCTTTGATGGTCACGTTTCCTGATAATCACCAGTAAGAAGGGGATATCAAAGCTCTGAGGTTGTCACATGTCACAGCCCGACGCCAGCCCATCCGATGCTGGGAACGCAGCCGTGCAGAAAGATCACCGTGGAGGAAAAGGGGATGGAGGCTGACATGTTGTCCCCCATCATGGCACCTTTCCCCCTTTTTCTCCAGCCGCACATCCAGGCACCTGAGGCTACAAGGCTTGGGCCTGATTCTGCCCCCTTAGTCCATGATGGGGGGGACATGCAAGCTGGGGGGGGCGTTTTGTTGCCCTTACCAAGGCGGAGACGCTGTCTCCACCTTGGTGTGCCAGGGTGACTGTGGACGATGCAGACCTTCCAAACGAATACGAGGCCCCTTCTTTTTGGCAAAGGCATCATCGCCCCTTGTCTGAGGAAGAACAATGTATAAAATCTATAGATAATGCAGAAGCGGGGGCGGGTTTACTGCAGTGCAGAAGGGAGAAAGCGTTCCAGAGGGGAGCCATTACTCCTTGTGGCAGATATAAAAGGGGAATCAAAAAGAGTGACGTGCCAGAGGGTCTGTTTTGGCCACAACCGTTGCAGAACCCCTAGAAGGTGAAGAGGGGGCACTGTTCTTGCCTTAGAGGTCAGGGGGGTGCTGTTGAAAGCAGGCTGTTTAGCTGAAGGACTCTCTGGGGTCCTGCACCCCACCCAGTGCTCCGGGGGCCCTTCCATCTCGGCCAGGGCTGGCTCCCACCCCCAGATTCTGCGGTGCTGCATTGGCAGGAAGGAAGAGATCCTTGGCGTTGTGCCAGAGCTGCAGCAGTGCCTCACCAACCGCAGCGCCCATGCCAAGTGGAAGAGGAGGAGGAGGAGGGACAGAAATGCACCCCCCTTCCCTTCCTGTCTAAGAGATGGCCTGCCAACCTTTGGGGATCCAGCTGTAGGTCACAGTGACCCAGCGAAGAGGACACGGGTGAATGGAAGGTTGGCCTGGGCACAAGGGATGCCTTTTTTCCAGCCCAACAGACCTTCAGAAAGACAGAAAATACAAGGAAATGGGGATTCCTCACTCCAGAACCTGAACTTCTCGGGAGCCAAGACACAAGGAAGCGGGGTGGGGGGGGCAGGGGGGATGTCCTGCTTGCTCTCACCAAGGCCAGACAAAATCCCCCTCCCCCCCATTGCTCTTCTATTTTTCCCATCTTCCTTCCCTTCTGTCTTTCACCCCCTTCTGATCCCCCCCCCTTTCTGCTGCAGAGGATTGTCTCTCCACAGCTGCAGACACCAAATATAGAAACCAGAAATGGGGAGGGGGGAGAGGGAACTGATGTAGGAGGGAGCCATAAGCAGCAATGGAGGAAGCCGGGAAGCCATCCAACCTCTTGCCCTCAATTTCTTTTCCAGGGGAGCTTACTCGGGGGAGGGGGGAAGAATCCAGCTGCCTTAGACTGACCCCTGCATTTCCTTTTCTCACTCCACCCCCCCCCATCTTTCTCTCTCCTTCCTGCAAGGTTACAGCTGCTGCTGCAGGACGTCCTTTTCTGTAGTAGGTTCTTCCTTCTGATCAGACTGAAAGGCAGATCAGCTGCTTCCTGGACCTTGGCCATCTGTCCCCCACCCCAGCTACCCACACATATCTGGGGCTGGCAACCGTCTCCCCACCATCTTCCCATCCCTGTTCTTGCACTTCCCTTGCCCCCTGGCCTCCAGAGGACACGTTATGGTTTATTCCCCATTTCTTCTCATTCTGGAATCACTCCAGAATATTTGTGGGGAGGGGTGGCTAATGGGAAAGGGTGCTGTTGTTGGCTCATGCCTGCCTACCTTGGGGATCCCAGGACTATAGTGCTGGGGGGGGGGAACAGCTGCCTTAGGTTGCCGCAGCCTCCGCGTGTGCACCCCCCCCAGCAGGACTGGTGTCCACTTCTGAATATCAATGAGGGAGGAAGAGCGCCCCCTCCTTTCTGTTATCTTCACCTGACCATCTTTCTCTCCCAATTTTTTAAAAAATACCCCGTCTCCTATTTCTTGGCTCACTGGCCTTCTCCATTGCCCCTCCACTCCTTCCATGTTTTCCCTCCTTCCAACCCAGTGACTCATCTTTCTCCTCCATTTCTCCATCCCTAGCTGACATCTTGTCACCTGTGGGGAAGAAGAGGGGCTAACACATCCTGCTACTTTCTTGCTAGGTCTTCCACACACATGCCTCCTTCTTTCCCGCGCCTTGTCAAGGTACCCAGATTCCCAGGTAGCCCTCTTCTCCCCCCCACCCCAAATAAGAGTCTCATAAATGAGAATTCAGGTCCTTAAGACAAAGTCTTCCACCCCAATAATGCACCTATCATATGCTCTTGTGCGCGCGCACACACACACACACACACACACACATATTTAGGGACTCTCAAGGTTCTGGGGGCAGAAAAGAGGGGTGATCAGCTTTTATGACTGCCCAGCTCAAAATAAGTTCCAAGCTGCATGAAAGGGGTTCAACACATCCAGTTTGATGCAAAGTGGGAACTAGAGGAAAAATGGAAACCGCCTGGAATGCGTCACTCGCCCTCCTAGGATGCATTGTGGGTCAATAGAGAGCAGAAGAGGAAAGAAATATGGGGGGGGGGATATAGATGGGTACTTGCTCTCAGTACTTGGATTACAATCCCCATCATCTCCACCCAGCAAGCACTGGCTGAGGACGATGGGGGTTGTTGCACAACCTATCTGGCAGCATGGAGGAAGGCTAACTCCCCCCCCCCAACACACGCACAATACGCGCTCAGACACCTGTCGATCCAGACCATGCGTGTTTCACGATGCAGAAACGCACAGTCAGCAACAGGCAAGGTTATTCCGATGGGAGCCCCGTATATAATCCTATACGTACCGGTTCCACAAAGACAGACCCAGTAAGGTACACGCCATGGGCTGTGTGTGTGTGGGGAGGGGGGAAAGTTGCCCAGGAGAAGCTAGCCCCTCCCAAGGTGCGAACAAAGAGCATCTTAGCTAGAGAAGGGAGCGAGCCCACCTGCAAAGCGGAGCTCGGGGAAGGTGGCTAGAAAGGGCTGCGCCACGCAGGGCGCTTCGCTGGCCCCGCACCCTCTGCCTGTTGGGGTGCTCGTCTGCCACAGCCAGATCCGGATCAGGGTGCCCCACGGTGGTGGGAGGAGGGACGAGGGACTGCGACTTACCCCCATCCTGGCGGCTTTGGCGTCTCAGCCTGGATGAGCCAGGCTCTCTGGGGAGAAATGCCCGGCAGGCAAGTGATGGATGGATGGATGGATGGAAGGGGGAAGAGCCGGAGCGAAAGAGTGAGAGACAGACACGGGGAGAGGAGGGAGCTGCCGGCGCCCCCAGCCAGGGATGCTGTGCCCACGGCTGCCAGGCACGGAAGGACAGGACGCAGCGCTCTCCGGGCGCTGCTGTCTGAGCCGGGGCAGGCTCGGGAGCCAATCAGCAGCGGCTCCCCCCTCCCCGACCCACCACCAAGCCCCGCCTCTTTTACTGCAGAATTCACCTTCACCAAGGTGGGGGGAAGGAGCCGGGGATCCCCAAGCCTGGCCAGGCAGCCGGCCTAAGCCCCCCCCCCCCCCAATGCAAAGCCCAGAAAGGATGTCTCCAACCCCAAGCTGCAGATGGTGGGGGAATATGTCACCATAATAGGGTCTTCTCTACAGCAGCCTCCAGAGAAACCTAGCCCTATGGCCTCAGCCTCCTGGCTGCTCAGCCCAGCCCAGCCCAGCCCAGCCCAGCCCAGCCCAGCCCCCTCCCCACGCCCCCCCCCCCATGTGCACCCACCAACCCCTGTCTGTAGACAACCTCAAGATCTCAAGGAACATTCTGCCCAAGACTCAACATCCTTTCCCATCCCAACCGAAGGTAGACCCACAAACTCAGTTCCCATGTTATACCCCAGGCCCCGATCCACCGAGTGTTGTTCACTGCACACCACTGGAAATCACCCAGACTGCACAACCCCAAAGCCGCACCTGCCCAATCAGCACAGCATCACTCTGCAGTAGATTCCACAATCACAGCACAAGCCAAGGACATGCTCAAACAACTTATAGGCTGCATTCACACAACCTGTTTAATCAGGTCCATTTCAGGCCTCGGGGTGCATTTACACAAGGGGCCAATTGGGGGCTGCTTTCACCTTGGTTTGGGTTGTGGTTCAATAGGTCGTGAGCCCAGCGTGATTGATTGATTGATTTTATTTATGAAATCGATTTACATAGCCGCCCATCTCACCACAGGCGACTCTGGGCGGTGTAGAATTGAATATATGACACAAGGCAGAAACTGGGTTAATTCAGTAACCAGGTTAAATGTATTATATCAATGCAGCTATAAACCCACACATAAGAATATATAATGTAGCTACAGAGAACTACCAGATATAAACCAGAAAGGAACCACAATGGTAGACCATATGATTTGCCAACCAAAGGTCTCTGTTTCGAAGTTCAGTTCCTGATATTTGCACTTTAAAAGCTCATGGAAGAAATGAGAAAGGATCCTCTACTCCTGCTACTCATATTAGACCAGGTTCATTACTCAGTAGTAATGATAGGATCAGGTACATACTTAGCATTGCTGTAGATATCAAGGATGAGGAGCGGGAGAGGCTGGACCCAGCCAGAAGCAAAAAGTAAAATAGAGGAAAATTTGTGGTCCCAAATCTCACTTTTAGCCTACTTCTTTCTCTAGTCCAGTGCTTCTCAACCTCAGCAGTTTTAAGATGTATGGACTTCACCCCCCAGAATGGGATGAAATATCCTAGAACAGTGTTTTTTCAAACTCGGCAACTTGAAGATGGGTGGACTTCAACTCCCAGAATTCCCCAGCCAGCATGCTGGCTGGGGAATTCTGGGAGTTGAAGTCCACCCATCTTCAAGCTGCTGAGGTTGACAAACACTGCTCTCATCTATTCTTGTAAGTAAAAAAAGAGAAAAAAACCTGACAAATTAATATGTACCAACAAGGAGTTATACAACTTCTCTACAATTGCAGATGTTACTATACCCTGTGTTCATACCAACACTTAAGCTGGTTACCGAATTAACCAATTTCCAGGCTTGTCCAGGAGGTTGAAAACTCACGGATGTAGCTGCTAGATTTCTTACTAATCTTACAATCTAAAACGTGGCTTTATTCACCATTTCAAATTTGTCCCTTGGCTTTTGCAAGCCATTTTTGGATCTTAGTATTGAACTAAGCAGCAGAACAGGGTTTTAGAATCAATTAAAAATGAAAAGGATATTCACAAGAAACAGACACACACAGAGACTTCTGTCTTTGGAAAGTGAAGTTTGGCTTCGTCTCCATCCTTTAAGTGTTCTCTGGCCCAGCAACACAGGAAGTTACCGAAGAGTGACTAGAAAACTTGGGGGGGGGGCAGATTTTCATCATGATGTGTTTGCAAGATAATACCACCCCCTCCCTCCACAATCCTACCCACTCCCCCCACCCCCCCATCAGCAGAGTTTGGTGTGAATTTGGATTTTTGAAGAGTAGCTACAATACAAAGCAATAGATTCCTACTAATTTTTCAAGCCAAGGAAGGCTCCTGTTCTCCAGGGGTGAGCATCAACTCTACAGTCCTAGTTCCCCCCCCGCCCCCGATCTCCACACCATGCTGCTAGTCCCCCAGACGAAGGCAGCTGCCAGAATTCAGAGCATCTAGGCCCTAGCACCAATTCTTCGTCTCCTTCATCCTTCATCCAATCTCCATGGCAACTAGATGGGGGGAGGCCATGTGACCCAGAGTCACTGTGGCAACCAGAAAGAAGGGGTTTCCACAGCAGCAAGGGGAAAAAAAGGAACATGGGCTTTAGGAAAGACTTGCCCTGCTTCTCAATGACTAAGTCCAGCCCACCTGAGATGGAGGAAGATACGCTTTGCTCTGGCCGTCTCAGTGCCTGCAAAATGCTTGAGCAGGATACCAGCAGGAGGATGTATCCTTCCATATCTGGTCTCTCCCCCATCAATACTGCAAGAGCTTCTAAGCTATTAATTGATTGAGGCTAAGTCTCATCTGGGGACAGAACAAAACAGAAGGAGCAATTCACCACACTTGACACCAGGTCTTCCCAAGCTGGCTTCCTCCACATGGCTGGGCCTACATCTCCCATTATCTCACGCAAGGAGAACTATAAGATCCAGGTGGCTTGTAGGATGCATCTCTAGAAAAGCACAGTAGTGGTTTTGGAGAGGTTATGTGTTGACTGTTAGTAAAACATGAGCTTAGCCCAGGAACACAAGAAAGTGTGAGAAAAAAAATCAAGACTGCTCTACCTTGGCTCTCTTTGGTAAACGAGGGAGGGAAGGCCAAACTCGGTCAGGCTTTCAAGATTCTCCTATTATAGCCTATAGCAATAAAGTGGAGTTCTAGTGATTTTTTTGTCATGCCTGTTTCCTGACCTGGCCTACTTCAAAGGGCTGACAGCATCTGCCTCCCTCCCACCCCCCATTGACCTGCTTATTCAGTAATACAACCAAACTACTTCCAAGAAGAAATGGATCACTGCATCAATGAAGAGAGGGAGTAATGGGGCACTGGAGAGGGAAGGGAGGACCCCAGCTTCAACCAGCGTCCTTGGAAAACATTAAAAAACAAGACTTAGAAGAAGAATAGTGTCAGTGAAAGTGTGCTTTGCTGGCATATCAAGAGATTACTGTGGTGGGTTCCAACCCCAGTGATCCATGCTGGAACACATAAAAGACAGATAAAAGGATTATCTAATCTAGCATCCTTTCCTACACTGGCCAAGTAGATGTTTTTGGGAACAGAATATGAGTAGTCCCCCGCTTATGGTCCCCACCAATTGGCATTGAGCAGATATTTCGGACACTGGGGGGAATGCAAATGCATGATTTTTGGAAGTGATTGATAACTTACTCTGTGAATGTGTCTAATACCCTCTCCAGATCATCTAAACTACCGTTCATCTTCATGTCTTATGGCAGGGAATTCAGCTTACCACAAGGTGAAGAAATGACTCACGCCGGCCACTTGGCTTCATCTTCAGAACCTACTAACTTCATATCTGCAATGCATAGATCATAGGAAAAACAAGGTCCTACCCTAGGAAGGGCTGAGACAATATACAGAAAGTGCATGCTGGGCCTCAAAACACATAGGGAATAAGATACAGACAGAGTTAACTACCTTGGCATCTCAGGGTTTCCATGAGAGATGTTGAAGTAAATTTGCCCCTGGAGATTTAAAAGGATTTGACCTTGGCTGGATTTCATGCAGTTTATAGCTTAAGGATTGTTATGATAATGATCTCAGGTTCAGGACCTCCTGGGATGCAATGATGCTCCTTTTTTGCTTCGACCCCTTAGCAGCTTTCAGAGGAGATTTGTTGGGCTATTTATTTATTTAATTTTATGCAAAAGGTTTGTACGGCCGCCCATCTTAAACAGCTCGGGGTGGGTCACAACAACAGTAACACTAATAACTGTAAAACAACCATGAAAGGACCCACAAAAACAGAAACCCTGCGCCCTGATCATCCTCTTTGGGTGCCCTGCAGCAAGCTCCAATTTTCCATATTCCACTCCATTCTTTCTCTTCTCTTCTCTTCTCTTCTCTTCTCTTCTCTTCTCTTCTCTTCTCTTCTCTTCTCTTCTCTTCTCTTCTCTTCTCTTCTCTTCTCTTCTATCCCACCCAGCGCCTGGGTAAAATGCCAGGTCTTGATGGCCTTCCGAAAGGCTCAAAGGGTCATGCTCACAGACTCCTTGGCCTGCCTTTATCTAGCCAAGCGAATCATCTTGCAGCTCAATTTCATTGACATTAGCTGCTTGCTTCTGTATTTCTTCCCAGGCTCTGACTAATTTCTAACCACAGACACTCTTTTTTTATCTGGCCCGTGCTGACTCTTGTTACTGATGAGAGAAAAGTGTATACCATACTCCAGGAGAATTGACCTGGCCAGCTTGCTTTCCATCTTGTTCCCTCCAATCCCACAAAGGGACATTTTTGCCAAGAACTTCCCATCACAGAGTTCTCTCGGGGACTCAGACCGCAAGCCGTAAGCCGTGGCATTCCTCTTCCTGCTTGCAACCTACCCCAGGCTGTGGTGCTGAAGGGACAGCTCTCTGCTTTAATCTATTCTTGCTCAAGGCAAGGGAGGGGGCTCTATCAAACAAGGCTTTAATTATGCAATTGCCTTGCTTCATCCACAGTTCTGCAAAAGCCCCGAGAGTCTATCAGCTTCTGTTTGTATCTGATCCATGTTCCCCACCACCTCTTCCCACATATGCTTCCCACAGAGTGCTTGCTTCCATGGCGTTGGGCTTTGAGGAGCTATCCCACTTTTTTGCTTCACCCATGCATTTTTTTCAAT
Organism: Python bivittatus; assembly: GCF_059951505.1. NCBI lineage: Eukaryota > Metazoa > Chordata > Lepidosauria > Squamata > Pythonidae > Python > Python bivittatus. The sequence goes on from NW_028277054.1 coordinate 4,514,587, forward strand.
GGTAATGAAAAGAAGCAGGAGCAGCGGGGAGACAAAGCACAAGGATGATGGCCTTACTCCATAAAAATCTGGAAATAATGGTTATGCGTGCATAAAAAAAAGCTTTGTTTGGAAGCACTCGTAAGAAAGCCTTAAAGGAAGAAAAAGTTGGAAAGTTCCAGAATGTCTTTTGATTGGTGGCATTAAAAGCCCTTCATCTGGCAATATCAAGGATGGTGTCCACAAATGCATGTCAAAGTCAGGGTCAAGTATTATTCCCATCAAAGATGGATATATATATATATACACATATTACACTTACGATTTGAGGCAGCCTTCCTCAAACAGGCGCACCCCCATATATACAGGAAACAAATACAAGAACATGATGCTATGTGGGGTAAACCCAGTCAAGGAAAGTGTAGGGGAAACGTTAAATGAAATCAACAGTGGGAGATCAAAGAAATATAACAATACTTCACTCTACTTCTTGATACTTGTCTGTCCTTGCAAATCCTCTTTTCTTCCATCTTGCGCATACATCATTTCATACCTTGCCTTTTGTTCTTTAAACTTCTCACTTCTCTCTTCTTTGAGGAGCCCATGAACTCCATCCATAACGTTCCTCTTGACCCATTCACTTTTCTTTGATATATTCATCAGTCTATCTAGGAGTCTGGTTGTGTAGGAGAGGGGCTGTAGTCCAACTCACCTAGAGAACACTTGTTACAGAAGACCAGCTGACGAAATGCCCTCCATGGAAAATGTTTGTGCATAGGCGATTGGAAAGTCCCTGCGCAAAGTTTACCATGTGAGAGGAATCCATGTGTTTTGTTACATGACTACCTGAGTAGGAGGAAGATGGCAAAACAACAGCCAGTGTCACCTTGCCACAATGTGACCTGGACAAATCCAGAGGCATTGAAGCCTTCATCCATAGGAGAATTCACACACTCCTGTTCAGTTAAGTGACTGGGGTTCCTGAGTGAAACAGCCGCACCAAAGCCTTCACTTTCTGCAGAGGCTGTTTATGCATTCAGTCATATTGCACTGAGTGGCGAGAAGCAATGACACAAAGGTGGGAATTAGCCCAGATACAATTAATCTCACGGGCACTTGGTGCCACTGTCTAGTTCAATATAATTAGCAGTGGGTAGCTAGACACTTCCAAGGAGCACACGAGCAGAACTGGTAGCAAAATCTCTCTCTCTCTTTGCCGCCCCACCTCTTATCGTTGATAGCTGTCACTAGCATAAAACACAAAGACAGATGCACATCGTCTAAGACCCCTTCCCAACTCCCATACAGCTTGATTTGGAGAGCACCAGTGAAGAACATCCTTCTCTGCATCTTCATTTGGCAGAGATGTATGCCCTGCGTATGTTGAAGCAGCAAGATTTTGCATTGTCAGGAAGTGCAGGTGGCTTCAGAGAGCAAAACAGAAGGTAGACAACCTGCTTCTCTGTCTCAAGGGAGAAAAAAGGCTCTTTCGTGAAGAGGACTAAAGTAATGGGGCAGTGAGGTGGTTGTAGTCTCCGGAATGAAGGGTCTCCATGACCCTTCCTCTTTCTCAGAAAGTAATGTGCCAACCTTGGTGCATTGGGGGCCTTGCCAGCTTATTCTGCTGAGAGAGATCTGGCCTGAAGACCTACCTTGGTGGCCATAGAGAAATTAAGAACAGGCTGAGGTGGTATCTTTAGCAAAGTGGGACAATTTATCCCCATTTCCATGGGGAGCCTTGTTTTCACCAGCCCATCACAGCCCTTCTTCGCATATCTCCCACCAGCCCTTGGGGTGGGGTGGGGGTCTTTCTGGGTTGCCTCTTGTTTCCCCCTCCTCTCTTTTTTCTCAGCCTGTGTTCTTCTTCCTTCAACCTTGATTTGTCCTTCCTTGTCTCTGGTGGTTGCAAAAGCAAAACAGGGTCAGGAGCTGGAATTCCACCTCTTCTTGGCTGAAGCGACAGAAAGGAAAACGACATCTTCCAAGGATATGCAGCCTCTCCGATCCAGCATCCCTCTTTTGCAAAGTCCCAGTCCAAAGATTCCTCCAGCCCAGCCCCCATTCTATTCGGCTCTAGAAACGGGATGAAGGTGGTGAAATGCCACCTTGCGATGATCAGGTTTTGCTTTCTCTCCCTTGCCTTGGAAAGGGGAGGAACGTCCCCGAGATGCAGAAGTTGTGCAGGCTATTCAACTGGGGAAGGCAAAGGAAAGCAGATTCCAGCCACACACACACACACACCCCTCCCCATTGCTGCATCGAAAGCAGTATGTTCTTTCAAGCTAGAGAAATTTAATTTAAAATATTTGTTAATCTGCTGTTTTTCAGGATAAACATCCTCCTAAAGGGAGTCACTTTAGCATTTAAAGTCTGGATCAAAATTTGGCAGTTCTAGATTAGGGTGAAGATAGAGAACCTTCTATGCTTCCCTAAACTAATATTTCCAGCAGCAGCAATAACAACCGGGATATACTAGAATGAACGACAGTGTCAGTGGTGACTTTGGCTGGGATTATGAGAGTTGTGGCCTGACATCTAGAGGGCACCCAGTGGGAGAAGCTATGTTTTAACATTTACAATCTAGATCAGGGTTTCTCAACCTAGGCAGCTTTAAGCTGTGTGGACTTCAGCTCCCAGAATTCCCCAGCCAGCATCTGTGGCTGGGGAAGATCTGTGGACTTCAACTTCCAGAATTCCCCAGCTAGCTGGAAACCCCTTTTGGACTTTTTGTGTGAAACATAAAAAAGAAAAATGAAATCACGTTATATGGATTTGACAATTAGAAATAATAGTAGACAATAGAAAAAAATGAAAGTTATGTTGTAAACTTAGAGTACAGGCTTAAAGCAAATTTATACTTATATCTGTTATAAAAGAAAGTCGGAATTCATTTTTCTTTTGCTTTTCTTTTACTTTCTTTTTCTTTCTGCACTTTTGACTTTGTTTTCTTTTTCATTTTTTACCTTTTTCTCTTCTGTACTTTCTATCTTAATCATTAGTTCTTGTTAGTTTTTATCTCTTTATCTTAAAAACCTAATAAAGTTAGCCGGGAAAAAAAGATGCATTTTGCACATGCTCAAAAGACTCTACTGCAAAGTTGCACAACCTGAGACTTCAGGTTTATGTGTTTACTTATTAAAATTTAGTATAGCCACGCAGAATAAATGGGAGTGGGTGGCTAAAGTCAATTTTAAAATAATAATAATAATAATGAGCCCCCTCCCAAAAGAACCTTGAATGTGGCACCCTGAGATGTCCAAAATGTTACCAACTTGCTATTTTTAATGAGACAGAACTGGAAAATTATTAAATAGATGATTGGAGAGATATTGTATTCTTATTTATAAACACATGTGAATAAAAAAATAATTTTACTCATGGCCCTGACCACTCCTTTGGACTGTGGTCTGAGCATACCATTTAAGCACCAAGTAGATCTCTTGAGACCTCCTTGTTTTATTGATCATCATCATTCCAGAGTCTTTACAGCCAATTCCTGCCTCAGGTTAAATCCTTGCTAAGTGGCTTAGAGAGAAAGAGTTAAAACAAGTCCCTGCTACCCTCCATCTGTACGAAAGCCTGGTTCACACATTACTCTAAGCCACAATACGATCTGTTTGTCCGATCAGTGGCTTGCCTGAGCCCAGCCATTGTGGCTTGAAAACCCCAACCGTTAATGCTTAGGGCAGTGTGGGGGGAAAAAAAAACACCAATTGGGGCTTAGCCAAACTATACTCTTAAAGTGTGGTTTAGTGTGATGTGCAAACAGAGTTCAAAATTCAGAAACAGAGTTGTGGATATGGCTACTGAAATAGGGGAGCAGAAGTGTCTGCAGGGGAGAGAGAGAAAAAGTCAAGATGGGGTCTGCAACTGCACAATTGAAGCCCCCACCTCTTGTGCAATATGTGTAGAAAAGGGGTGGGGCTTTATCATGCAGTCAGAAGCACCATCCTCACGTGCACACACACATCCCATGGACATTCCTACTCCAAAAAGTCGATTATCTGGTTGATAGCCCCATGATCCTAGCAAAGACAAGTTCACATGATCCTTTACCATCCCCTTGTTCGCCTGCCCAGGAATAACAAAAAAGGAGGAGGATGGGTCTTTTCTACGTGTTATAGAATTAAAAGCTACACATACGCTTTATCGAATTAAAAAGAATGCCCCAGGGTTCCTCCAAATCGCCATCCAACTGTCCCAGAATGTGAGTGATACCAGGCTGAACTACAGATTACTTAGGAGGGGAAGAACCATCCTCAAACTGAATGTAGGAGTAGCTGCAGGCTGGGGTAACTCATGGTTAGAGCATTCTTGATATAGCTGGTCTTAATTCTAGGAACAGCAGTTTTAACGTCTGAAAGGAGAGGCCATTTTGCTCTATGGTCATGAAAAGGAATAAAAAAAGTGGATGTAGTCGCTGTGAATGTTGAAGGCCAAGGGTAGCCTCCATAATTGATTACAAGAACAGGATTTCAGATCATAGAGCAGTGTTTCTCAACCTTGGCAACTTGAAGATGGATGGACTTCAACTCCCAGCATTCCCCAGCCAGCCATGGGAATGCTGGGAGTTGAAGTCCACCCATCTTCAAGTTGTCAAGGTTGAGAAACACTGTCATAGAGGGAATCTTCCTGAATGCTCCATCTTTAAATCAGAGATGGCAACGGATTGATGTCTCTTCCTAAATATTCCTTGTCTTTCCTTTTTAAATTCCAAAGTAGTAATTCTGGAATAACTACCACAATCACCTGTACTTGTGATGATTTCACACGGCTCAGAATTTTCCTGGGCAGGAAAGATCAATGCCTTTTTATTTTCAACCTTTCAGTCCCCTTGGGATATTCCAAAAGAGTTGAGCCGTAACCCGCCAAGCAAGCCCCTTCAATGGTCTTGAGCTAACCTTGAATACTATTCTCCCACTTGGTGGTGAGAGTTCAAAAGCGGGCTTGCAAGGCCGCCTTGGTAAGCAAGCGAAGTCTATCTGGACGTGTATGGTAAGATAAATGTTCTTAATCCACACAGCTTTTGTCTCTGGGGCTTTATAACAATCCCTTCCGAATAAAGCTCCTGTTTTCTTCAACTTGCTTTGGTACATATTGATCATTATAAAGGAGCAGAGAGATGCTCAGCAAAGTAAGCTTTGGATGTCCTAAATAGGATCCCCCTACTGTAGTTGGTACCCCTACTTGTGTGATGGAATGGAATTATGAAGGCCAGGCTCAGAGAGATAAACGTTTTCTTAGCTCGCCAGAACAGCGTGGGAGGAACAAGAGGATGAGACTGGCACCTCCCTGAGGAATTCACACTTGTGGCTGGATGACTTTGGGAGATGGGGTTTTAGTCTGGGAAGATTGATGTTGGGCCTAGCCCAAGGAACTCCAAGAGACAATGCCAATTCAGTCCAGCTATGTTTATTAGCTCCAACCTCTAGCAAGAATTTTCCCAGACTAAAACCCCATCTCCCAAAGTCATCCAGCCACAACAGTGTGAATTCCTCAGGGAGGTGCCAGTCTCATCCTCTTGTTCCTCCCACGCTGTTCTGGCGAGCTAAGAAAACGTTTATCTCTCTGAGCCTGGCCTTCATAATTCCATTCCATCACAACTTATTGGGCAACACACATCAGATTTACACCAATAATGGCCTGTAGAGAGAGATGATTAACAAACGAGTACCCAGCCCTATAATAAACTTTATGATATTTCCCAAATCATGCAGTGAAACCAGAAGGAGACTTAGCTTCATTTTGTGAAGCATTCTGCACTGATACCATCCCTACCACTGGTTTGGATTTAGTAATCTGGAACATCTAACACACTCTCCTGGTTTGGTGTTGATGATTACTCAGAAAAATCAATACACTATTTTCAAGGTTGGAGATCGGTTTATCCCTTGTTCTTGTTTACTATACAGCCCAAATCCAATAGCCCTTAAAACATGGTTTTTCCATCAACCTTGGAGATCCCATGGTAAGCCTGCAAGGTGGCCGTATGGTGTTAAGTGACTGTTGTTCTCCCACAATCTTGGGTTTTTATGCTTGCACACACACACACACACATATACATACAGGATATACCAAAAGACAGGCCCCATACGCCAATCACATTTTTTATTAATTTTTTTCCAAGTGCTATACTCAGGAACCTTGAAAGGTCATGGATCAAATGAATAAAGAAGTGTTTAGGAAAAAACAGCAACCCATTCAAACATTTAATGTCACTGATATCATAAATTGCCTGTGGGGCTTGACTTTGTCGAGGGGGCCTATACTCTGGGTATACGTGTGTGTGTCTGTGTGTGTATAAATAAATATTTGGCAGCATATAAGTTTTGTGGAATAAATAAATAAGCAGATCCATAGCGACAAGCACGTAAGTCTGACGGGAGTATATCACATCTTCTCGAGTTTCCCTGTGGGAAGCATTGCCTAATCTCATTTCCTCTTTAAAAGCCTATTACCTTGACTCTGAGCTCTGTGGGGTTGAGATGGCCTTGGGGACAGTCAATCTAGGGGGGTTCCCCAACCCATCCTAGGCTCCATGCCCTTGTTCCCTTGCTCTCTGAAGGTCATTGGCGGTTTCTATGGCAGCCATTGATCCACAGAGTCTTTTGGCCATTCAAGCATATGGCATGCAACAGACTGAGCTGAGGAGGGGGTGGGAATGACAGGACTTGTCTCACCAGGCAAGTCACGAACGGGAGGAAGCGGATGAAGGTGGCAGGGATGGGAGAGGGTGATCCAGGCTTAATCCTGGCTTATGGGATTCTTCTCCCCACTCCCTCCTCTTGAATTCTTTGATTCTTCTCCTTTGCAGAATGCGAGACATAGGCACAGGAAACACAGTGAAAGGGGAAAGATGGCGAGATCTTGCAAAGAGGCGATGGTGGGTGGTCTTGTGGTGGTGGGCGGGGGCCTTGTTGCCTTTCTTTTGGCAAGGGTTGTAAAAAAAGGGGGGGGCAGGGAAAACCCCCTCCAGGGTGGAAGGAGAGCTGCTTGGGTGACTGAAGGGGACAGATGGTGTGGGCAGTGGGCTATTTCTGGAGACAGAGAGAGAGTTGTTTGATGTGGAGAGACAGACAGAAAATCCACATGTACAGTCTTTCAACACTATTATCCTGCTTTATCCAGTTTTGCCCTAGTTTTGGTTCCCCACCCCACCACTTCAACAGTGATTTTCTTCCAGCTTGGATCCAGATAATTGCCTCTAAACCAGTGTCTTTCAACCTTGGCAACGTTAAGATGTGTGGACTTCAACTCCCAGAATTCCCCAGCCAGCATGAGTTGAAGTCCACACATCTTAACGTTGCCAAGGTTGAAAAACAATGCTCTAAATCTTCACATGCACACGAACGCACCTCTACACACACCTCTACCCTAACGATGTTTGGGATCCATCATCATCATCATCATCCTCACCATTTATTGGCCTTACAGCTTGAAAAGAGTGGTAGAAATGGCTAACATTTCTAGAATCAATTATAAGATAATTAAAAAGACAATTAAAAGCACACTTGAAGAAGCCATAAAATAATTTTTAAAAGCAATAAAACCCATTGAAAATGATCCACTTCCCCCTCTCAGCTAGCTGATTAAGTACTGTTAGGGATTATTTTACTTGAGGAATAATGTTTTAGCTCCATAAATATGAATCCATGTTCTTGTCATCTACATATTGGCACGATGGTGGGGATGGTAGGGGAGAGAATCAGCAAAAAGGATGTGGGGCAGGAGAGAGTAGGCTAGAGATAGGTTTGGGAAGATAGCTAATTCTGGGATGATGAAAATGAATTTGGGATTGCCAAATGACCAGAAAAATACAGCCCGGAGTTTTGCTGGGTTTTCAGCAGGAACATGATGTTTATACAGCTACAAACAGAATGGATGCTTCTTCTCAGCCGTGAAAGAAATATATTTGTTCATCTTTAAAAAAAGAAAGACAGACAAAATCTCCTTGGATTTTATCCTTATAATTCTCTTGGCAGCAGTATGAAAGTGACGTCATGGCTTTCTTCCCCATTGCAATCGCTTGTCACCTTTTGAACATTTCTGTCTCTCCCACAGCCTGGAGAATTCCTTGTGGTCTCCCCCCATGTCCTAACCAGATCCTGACCCGGATTAGCTGTTTCTGAGCACAGCCAAGGTGAGCAAGACCCTGCCAGCTCCTCTGACATTCAGGTCAAGCACGTGCTCAAAGCACAGCTGCAGTGGCCGGTGGGTAAGTTGGCCATCCCAGCTACTCTCTTCCTAGCCAGGGATGGTGGAAAGAGGATCCAGGTGCTAATTCTGACCAGACCAACTTTCTAAGGTGTTTGCATTATTATCCCAAAGTGCCTTGCCACCTGGGATGGGGGGAAACAGGACTTCTGGATCCCGACTGTAAGAAAGGCATGAACGCTAGTGGTTAGAGTGGCTAGAAAATTTTAAACCGAGATCCCCTTTCCCAGAGGAAGACACAACCTTCTATTTCATTTGTGTCCTCCCCTCCAGACTCTCTCCCCAGACCCCTCCCCAGACCCCTGGCCTGCCTCTTCCACTGTCTTGCCCAGGCTGGCTGGTGGAGAGCTCTTGGAATACCTAACTGGAATACCTAACCTTGTCTGCAAGGTCTGGGATCTTCCATGTCATGGGAGGACCTCAGGCACATGGGGTGAGTGGCGGGGGGAGAGACCGCTGCAGACAGGCAGCTGATCTCTGGAGGGAGGCAATGACTTTCAGCCCCCGCCCGCCCTTTCAGCTGCATGTCTGCACTGGTGCATGCACTGTTTACAACTGTCAATCATGCATCAAAGACTGGCAGAAGGGGGCGGGGCAGGAGCAGCTGTAACGACGCCTCCCCCTTTGCCTCTCTTGCATAGATTCCACAGGGATGAACTTGCAGCTGTCTGTCTCCCCCCCATAGGTGAAAGAATGCTCCTTCAGTTCTCACTTTATTCGAGATGGTGGGGGCGGTATCCTTGCTTCTCCCTCTCCCTTTCCCTCTCCTCTCTTTTTCTTTCCTTCTCAAGGACAAGGCCAGGTTCCTCCCGGAAATGTTCAGCTTTGCAGTGGGAAACATCCTTCTGATCCACCTGGTCCAAACTGTTAACTCTGCCACTTAACAAAGGGAAGGGAAGGGAAGGGAAGGGAAGGGAAGGGAAGGGAAGGGAAAGGAAAGGAAAGGAAAGGAAAGGAAAGGAAAGGAAAGGAAAGGAAAGGAAAGGAAAGGAAAGGAAAGGAAAGGAAAGGAAAGGAAAGGAAAGGAAAGGAAAGGAAAGGAAAGGAAAGGAAAGGAAAGGAAAGGAAAGGAAAGGAAAGGAAAATAGGCAAGGTCTCTTCTCCAGCTCCCCTCTCCATCTGCCCCTCTTCCCAATATTCCCAATGGACCTCAAACACATCCCGTGATCTCAGTTGGTTGGATGCAACCCCTGGACCCCAAAGCTATTCTAAGATTCCAGCGCTTATGCCCTCAGCAACCACAAGTGAACCTTTAAAAAGCTAAATAGGGTCAGATCTGGTTAGAGTTTGGAAGGGAAGTCCTAGGGGGGCTACACTGGACTGGGAAATTGAAGCCACATCTTGGAAGAAAGCAGTGGGAAATCTCTTTGGGGTCTTTATCTTTTATCCTCCTATCATATCTACATCACCACTAACACCAAACCCTCCGATTACAAGGGGTGGGTGGGTGTGGGCGTGTGCATTTCTCCTCCCCATCCCTGTGCAATTTTAACCCCTTTCATTCCATTGTCTTAACCCTGCCTGAGCTCAGGAGTTAAGCAGGATCAGGGCTGGTTAGTATATGGATGGGAGAGTTCCCGGAAACAGCCACACTGGAGCTAAAATTGAGAAGTCCAAAACGTATGCTGAAAGAGGGCAATGGCAAACCACTTCTGGACCAGTTAGACTAGTCACCAGAGGTGAAGCTTGACTTGAAGACTTTTTTAAAAAATCATCTTGAAAGTCTGATGACTGGAGAACAAAATAAGACCAAATGGGGACTTGAGGTTGCCCCACGTGTTAATAATAAAAATGGCCTCATGCTGGCTAGGGAATTCTGGGAATTAAAGTCCACACGTCTTAAAGTTGCTGCTCTAGTGGGCCCCTTCCCAGCTTCCTTCAAAGCCGAAACTTGACATTCAGAGAAGAAACTAGGACGTCTGGATGACTACTAGAAACAGCAGATACAGACTTTCCCACCTTTTTTGCAGCCTGCATTTATGCTGTCCAGATTTAGTAGCCCTCAAAAAGCATTAAGATTAAAGAGAGAGAGAGGGGAAAGGTTGAGTGTCTTTCCATTACAAGAGCGAAGAATATGCCCGTTATAATTTGCTTACCAGAGAAACTTAAATACAACTACTGCCCCCATTTGACCGATCGAAAAAGGGCTTGCCATCCCAGTGTATATATTAGAATATTAAATTTCTGCTAGATCAGGCCAAAGTCCTCTCCAAACTCATGTCCTTTTTGTGGAGTCCTTGATGCTCTCTGAGCTTGGTGGTTTGCTTGCAGATGTTTCATTACCTGACTAGGTAACATCATTAGAGCACTGATGGTGTTACCTAGTTGGGTAATGAAACGTCTGCAAGCAAACCACCAAGCTCAGAGACCACCACGGACTCCACAGTTCAACCCTGAGCTACAGAGATTTTCTTCTACTGGAATCATATCCTTTATTTTTTTTTACAATGGCCAACCAAATGGCCTTGAAAAATCCTCAAGGAAACATAAAGGGGATAACACCCCCTTGGGTAATTTTCCCGCAGAACCTTCTGCTCTCAGTCCTGTAGGTCTGATACCATTATCATGACTAGTATCCAGTAGCAATTTTATTCCTCCATGAATGTTTGCCACCCCATTTCAAAATCTTCTAGATGGGTGGCCATCACACCTTGGGACGCCACTTTCCATAAGTTGATCCATCTGCTTGTGGAAACTAAGACTTTCTTCTGTCCATCCTCCTTGATCCAGACTCATACTAGTCTGGTTCATGCAACAGTGAACCTGGTTCAGTGTTGGGAGAAGATTCCAAGGAAATGAACAAATGTATCACTGAATAAATCAACAAATGACCAGCTCAATTTTGGACACACTATGCAAAGCCCTAGCTCTTTGTAGAAGTCTATAATTCTGGGAATGGTAGAAGGAAAGAGAAGAAGAGGATGACCAGCAGCAAAGTGGATGGACTCTATCACAGCAGTGATGGGTGCACCATTTGAAGACCTGAAGGACCTTCCAGGGGACAGATGTTCCTGGAAAACATCTAGCTATGTGGTTGCTACGAGTCAACACTGACTTGATGGCACATAATCAATCAAATCCATCTTATGTCCTCACTTGATGGCTTGTTTCCCAGAACATGCCAAGGGAACGGTTGGGTTCCCACAATAAGTTAAAACACAAACTTCCATTTTAATCTAATCAAGCGTGTTCTATGAACTTGCCCCATGACAGCAGAACTCCTCTCTGTCTAGCTACCGTCAATCCCACTTTCAGTAAATACAGTAATATGTACTTTGCCTTTAGGACAGTGTTGTCCAAACTTGGCCACTTTAAGATGCTGGCTGGGGAATTCTGGGAGTTGAAGTCCACTCATCTTAAAGTGGCCAAGTTTGGACAACACTGATTTAGGATGAAGCTCTGAAATACAGAGTACTTTAATGCATTTTTGGTTTAACTCTGCACCACAACCGTGAGAGGTTGCTAAGGATGATAGAACAGCTTGAAAGCATGAGTAGCAGCATTTTATGTGAATTGGGTCACTACCACCTTAAGAGACAATGTGGTTTGTTTGTTCAGACACAGCATACTCTGTAACCATAACTGTTAACCCAGATTTAAGATGCTGAACCCAGCTGTTTCTTGCAGGAAAGGTGGAATATAAATATAGAGAAAATAATAAATACAGCAAACCAATTCTACTTACTCGTATCAGCTGAAGCTGTTTTTGCTGCTCTGCTGTTGAAGACACAGAATAACTTTGTCCCTTTACAGTATTGAATAGATCCATGTTTATTAACAGAATCAAGACGCTGATAGGAATCACTTTTTCCCAGGGTAGTAAACAGGGCCACCATTTTAATTTCCCAGAATACCTCTCAAATAATGTTGCTTAGAGGCATTGTGGGAAATTAAAACAGCAGCATCTGTTTTAGGAAGTTTAGGAATGCCCATTATACTTTGCCAGAATGCCCTTGAGTTGATGCCCTTAAAGACAGCTGGCGGGGTGTGGGTGAAGAGCTACTGAACTAGAAGCATCTGCAAATCTTGAGCTGGCCCAAGAGACATTTTTCTCCAGATCAGATCATTCGGTTTAAAGCAAATCAAACACCGAGTTGGCTTCCTTCTTTAAGTCACCTCTGCAACCCTCTTAAGCAGTGCTCTCACTTTCAGCCTGTGGCCCACATTTACACAACATATTTTAAACTAAATCCGGGCTCCCAAAACACCCTGGCTTCATTCACATGATATGCTTTGCCCAAATTAAATAACCACATTTTAGGTGCAAATGGTGGCCTGGTTCATGCACTCTTCCATCCCCTATTAGCCTGATCTAGAGTGTCCTCTGAACCCCAGATTAGTACAATTTGATTTGCAAAGGGCTGCTGGTGGATAATCTGTCCTCAGAATATTAGAGGCTCCTCTGCTGCAAGCTTTTGCCAAATGAGGCCAGTTTTTCTTTTAAAGATAAAATGGAAAAAGATACACTCAAACCAGAGAGATGAGAGAGAAGGAATACTCATGTCCTATATTGAAACCTGAAAAATCTTAAAGTACGGTTGAACTAAATAGATGTGATTCAGGGTTTTTTGGAGGGGGGGGGCAGATGCTGCTTCTCTTCAGGGGGAACCATTCCAATTCAGGAAGACTCTGCCATCTGGTGTTAAAACATGGGCAGCGCAAGGAAGCATTGGAAGTCTTGGTTGTGTTCACACCACACTTTAAACTAGGTTGAAATGTTATGGGATGCCTAGGCATTATCTCCGCATTGTTGGAGCATGGCATTTTACATGAACACAGCAACTAGGGCTCTTCAAACCCAGATTTAGGGTGAAAAATATGGGGTGAACCAATCCAGGTCTATGTGACAGACCAAACGCAAGTGAGCGAGTATGTGCCATCAAGTCGTTTTTGACTCCTAGCGACCACATCGATTTTCTCCATGAGAGCAAACGATATCATTTTTTTAAAAAATTGGGTTTATTTTAAGAATCAGCTGTCAGGGATCACCAGGGCCACGGACGCAAGGTCTGATCTCACCCCAGTTCCCCTCTAGTGGAAGTGGAGGGCAGAAACTGGATCGCCTTCCCCACTCTGGGGTCCTTCAGATATTTCTGAATTTCAGCTCTCAAACATTCAGCCAATATGCTGGCTGATGATCCTGGGAACTGCAGCCCGAAGATTTCTGGAGGTTACAAGGAGTGGTTTTCTTTCCAATGACCTACACCTTCATGACTGCAAGCCCTTCATGATGAATCAGGACGATTACTTCCATATGAAAGAGTCACAGGAGTGGCAGAAGCAAATTCCCACGAAGCCATGAAGGTTGTGAGTTATTTTGGGCCACTATGCCTCTCAAATTACCCTTCCTCACAGGGTTGTTACAAGGATAAAATGAGGTGGGGGGGCAAGTCATGGATGTGGGGTTGAGTTCCTACAAGAAAGGCTGGATATATATGCAAATAAATGAAGCTGAACTGAGATTTGAACCCACGAACCTCAAGTAAATGAAGTACGGTGAATCCACAAGATTTTATTTGAAAAGAAACATTTTAAAAATGGGGTAAAATCCTACCTTTTGTCTACAAAAGAAATGGAAGGCAGAAAAAAATGAAAAAGAAGCAATTAAGAAAAAAAACTGAATTCATTTCTTTATGGGACCAAATAATATATTTAGCTACAATGTGCCCTCCAAAGTCAGTGGGGATGGGGAAATGCACTCTATCTTTTACAGAAGTATTCTTTAATTGCAAATCAACATGCTTTAATGGCTGCACCAATCAATAATAAGTGTCAATCCATAAAAATGTCCCTGTTGGTAGTAAAGAACATAAATGAGAACCAGCAAGTTGACTAAAATCAATGGTTTAAATGAAGGTTTTCTTGTTGGTAGAAATCTTAGACAGAACGTCATGTCTGAAAATTGTCATTTTTTTCTATAATCATAATTTTGGACATCCTGTCATGAAACAGCCCTCCGCTATGAGCATTACAGGTCTGCAAAACTGACTGTAAATCTGATCAGCAGTGGGCTTTTAACAGAAGCTTTTAACGTGATTTATCCTGGGAGGGCCGGGGGAGCAACCTGCAGGCAACTCACCAAGCACTGCCAAAATTCCAGAGTTCTCTTTGCCACTCAAAATTCACATTAATTCAAAATTCTAGTCAATCTCTTCATAAAATATATTTCTTGGGCAAGGGGAAAGTTAAGATAAAGTAATTCTGCACCAACCTATCTCACTTTGAATGGGGCATGCCAGCAGTCTGCAATCTTCAAGAGATTTGAAGGACATTCTTCCTTCAGTAGTGCTGAAGAATGTAAGGATGCAGCGCAACAGCTAAGAGTACAAGATCGGTCCTGCCAGATCAGGCCAAAGCTCCTCTTTGTCCACCACTGTTTCTCCCTGTGGTCAAGGAGATGCCTCTGAGGTGCTCAGAAGCAGGAGATACAGACCTCCTCTCTCCCACCACAGCTTCTCCTGTGGACCACAAAAGGAGTTCCCATGTTTGCCTCAATCAGCTAAACATCATAGGCCAGTTCTGTGCAGCAACTACCACTTGGCACAAAAGCATATTGTGTCAACTTCGTGATAGTAATGAAACCATTTTACTTTCTTACCACCATTGTATCCTTGGACAACTCTCTGATGCCAGGGAACCCTTACATCTAGACCTTGACTGGAACCTTCCAACACCTCTTGTGGCAAATTTACCATTCCCACTGGTTTTCATTCCTTGACTGACATAGCTTCTGTGGAACTCCCCAGATCACTGACTGGTCTGATTACTCAGGCTATTTCAGCCACTTCAGCCTGAAAAAGGACCAGGTGCATAGAAGCTTTTATGTGGAGTCCCTTGAGTTCTCTGAGCATGGCTGTCCTCTTGCAAACTGAAGATGTTACCTAGCCGGGTAATGAAATGTTTGCAAGAGAACAGCCAAGCTCAGAGAACTCAAGGGACTCCACAGTTCAACCCTGAGCTACACATATTCTCTTCTATTAGAAGCTTTTAATTAACCACCTTTAATTACAAACTTGGCCTATGTTAGCTTATTTCAAGCTGGACAGGAGAGTGATCATCAAGAGAGAATGATCTGGACCACCTTGAAGGAAGTAAAGCCCTCCCTGGGCCTAAATGAACATAACAATGACCATCCTACCGCCAATACTCACTTCCAGGGCAGTCCAACATTAGGCACTTTGGGAAGAAACAGATTATCTGGATATACTTCAATCCAGGTTCAAGTTGAGGCTGGCAATAAAGAGTTCAGAAGAAATACTAGAGGAGCAGAGTTTCATAGGTTCTCCTCAGTATCTCAGCAGCATCAGGTTTGAGTAACAGCTGCTTCAGTGAAGAACAGAGTGTGGACATGGCGACTACAAGGAAATGTGGACCATAGCAATCATGGTGGACAGGATGCTGAGGAAGATATTAAGACTTCAGACAATGCGTTCGAATTAGCTTTCCCCATCTTGGAGGACATCAGGTTGGGGAAAGCTGATCCCTTTAGCTCTTTGCCTCATTCCATGCTCCATGATTGGACTGATATACATTACACCGGATAGTAGCACTTTTTCAAAAAGATTAAATTTCTTTTTGGACATATAAACTGAGCCCTACAGCTGAAAGTCAACATGCTCTTTGCTAGAATCTCACAACAACTTAAACTAATGTGGTTGCCCAAGGAAGAATATTCAAATGGTCGCCCTCACTGGCATGTTGTAAACATACAGTAATACATTAAACTAATTTGAACATTTGCTTTTTATTACCTTAAAACCAGCTGCATGAGAACAGCCTGCCTTATCCTGCCTGCCTAAAGGCGGGGAGCGCTGTCTCTGAAATGTGCATTATGTTCCTGCATTAAAGCTCTTCCATTTCTCTTTATTTTAATTATCCTTCCTTCTGCACTGGGGAATCAAAGCAGAAGGAAAAGTTTCGCTTCCATTTCTGGGGCTATGAATCAATGCAGATTTTCAGTCACTGCACACTGTTTTTCTCCCAAGGAAGAACATGTACTTTTGAACACATTGGGACATTTTTAAAAAATAGCTTCATGCACCCACACAAAGCTTGCTCAACTGTTGTTCTTTTTTTCTTCTTCTTTTCAAGAATTCCTGTATAGTTAAGTAAAAAAGACAAAACAGCAAACTGTGCAATGAGGGGTGTGTGTGTGTGTGTGTGTGTGCATGCACCTGTGATTGTACCACAAGGTTAGGGAGCTCTCACAATCACCATAAAAAAAAAATCCTCTCCCATCACTCACATAAAAGAATCAAGTATTTTCACATTTATTTGTCTTTCGGGGTTGCCACTAAAGTCTCCAGGGATTTTTTTTTTGTTTTTGTTTTGTTTTGGCTTCTATAGAAATTTATCCCAAAGGAAAAAAAAAATTAAAAGAATGAAACAAAAATTAAAAAAAGACAGACAAGATATTGTGAGGAGGGGGCTCCATAGACCCGACCTCACACCCCACTATCTTCTCTTTGGGGGGTCCTGTGTTGTTAATTTCCCCCTTCCAAGGTTTGGTATGTTGGTCACCTCTGCTCTTTCTTTCAACTGCCCCTCCAGATCTTGGTCCCATGATCTCCACGTGGAATCCACTGGGTCCCCTGAATCCCCCAAAGACAGTTTAGTGGCTTCTGAGCTCAGCCTCAATGCCCAACGCCTATTTTGCCCACACAACCCCAAACCCTGTTTGCCTTAACTGAGGTGGGGAGTGACTCATAGCTATGTGTGCTTTCTGGTGGGGTGGGGTGGGGTGGGGCATTCCAAGCGTGGAAACCACACCACCCCTCTCCCCGCCAAAGGCTGGAGGGCCACAGCCCAGCGTTCCTGAGCCACATGATTCTTTGCCCTCCAGTACAGCTGCCTGAGCACTCCCTCCGGATGAGGAAGGAATGGGGGGTCAGCACAAAGCTGCCTTGCAGAAAACGTGGGAGGGCCAGGATGAGCTGGAGGGAGGCCAGGGGTCCAGAAGAACATGGAGAGCAATAGTTCTGTTCCCTCAGCTCCGCACAGCAAGACTCTGCCCTTTTCCTGTAGTGCCACAGACAGGTGCCATGGATCCATCCACCCAATGGTGAAATTTGGGTGGTGGAGGGAGGGGGAGGAGAGGCATGAGTATCTCTGTCCCATATAAGGAGGGTGGCTCGAAAAAAGGGACCCCCTCCCCATATTTTGGAACGAGTGGTGGACTTCTTTCTCCAGAACATTTGGAAGGAGAGCTGCAAGAATTTCCACAGCCCCCGAGGGCAAGGGTCCCTGTGTGGGGGTGGGTGGGTCCTCCCAGTCTTGGGTCCCTAGTTCAGGGCATACGCACAGCGTACATCTCTAACAGGAGGCACCTCCGCCGGTGAGCGAAGGCAAGGTCAACGGGGGGGTCAAAAAGCAAGGGCGGGAGTGGTCACTCCTGCTCGCTGAGTTCGCGGGGGACTCCCCTTCGTGGAGTGCCTTCTTCAGGCGGTGGGGGCCCCCGGGGCGGTGGGGGGGCTCCCCGAAGTGTCTGGATGCGCCGGCACTCGTGGCAAATGCGGACGTGGGTACAAGGCCGGGGGGGATCTTCCAGGAGGCGCTGAGGGCCTGGCTCTGTCACTAAAGTCCCCGAATAGAGTTTGCCATTGCTAAGGCGCATCTCCCGGACAGATCGCAGCGACAGGGCTCCTCGTGTGGGGTAGTGGCGCCGTCGCCGGCGGGAGCGGGTCGGCTTGCGGCAAGAAACCGCATGACGTAGCTCCCTCAGCATCTCTTGACAAACCGAGATCTACAGGAAGGAAAAGAAGAAGGAGAACAGGAGTGAGACTGAACGTGCATGGGCTGGGGAATTCTGGGAGCTGAAGTCCACACATCTTAGAGTTGCTGAGGTTGAGAAACACTAACCTAGGTCAACCGTCTGCAACCTTGTGCACTAGAGGTATTAGATCAAATTTGGTCTTCTCTTAACCAAAGGCCATGCAGTTTAGCAATTACAGATCACATCTGGAGGGCACTGAATGAAACAGAAACTGCAGCTCACTTGAATTCTCACTACACAGGTAAGAGCACGAGTAGTATTTTTAAATCTTCAGAATACTTTAAAAATTTCAAGCATTATCATCTTTAAAAAGACTTAAATTGACACCAGACATTTCCTGAAGAAAATTACAGGGAAGATAAGTGATCATCAGCCCAGTGAGGTAGGCCAAGTCATGAAACAGACATCACTGCAGGTGGTCCTCATTTAACGACCACTCATTCAGCAACAGTTCAAACTTAAGACAGCACTGAATGAGTGGTACTTATGACCAGTCCTCATACTTACATTGGTTGCAGAATCCCATGGTCACATGATCGCCATTTGTGACCTTCTTTGCCAGCTTCCTACAAGCAATAGGGAAGCCAGCAGGAGGTTGCAAATGGCGACCATGCGATGTCCTTGCTTAACAATGGCACAGGATTTGCTTAATGACAGCAACCAGAAGTGCCAGAAATTCTGGTCCCAATTACTGTTGTTAAGTGAGGACTACCTGTACCCAAACTAGTGCCATTATGAAAGTATCAGTGATGTTCTGTGTCATCCCACAGCAAGGATTTTGATCACATTTTCATAAATTGATGAGAAAATCCTCAAACATGGCAACAATAGATTCACGGGTCTATATTATGCAGGGCTACAAAATCCAGCCTTTGATTTCACTGTTCCCTCCTTTGTCATTGACCAAAAGCACAGGCACGCATCCGCTCCTTTTGCATTTCTAATTCCGGCTTTGCAAGATTCTGTGGCTTAGCTCCTTCTCTGTTGAAGGCCCGTTAATTTCTTGTAAGCCTTCTTTCAGTTTTACTAGCCTTGGCTTTTACTCCCTTCCCTTCCCCCTCTCTGCACCCTCCCCAACCTCACTCACCTCTTCGTGCTCAGCTGAGCGGCGCGTGGCCCATACAAATTCCATGACAGCCACAAAGACAGCAATGATGAGTCCACAGATCAGCACCACGAAGATGCCTCCAATGTTCTCCATACCCAACCCTGGGGTAAAGAACGATGTGTGAATGATACGAGTTGTTAGGCAGAGATAGGAGACACGTGGTCATGGCTGCTTACGTCCCTCCTGTAGAGAGTATACAAACTTTCACAACTGATGAGTTCACGCTTACACACACAGACACACACACTGCAATCCTTGCATGGCTTTGTAGTCCAGTAGATTCTTCCCGAACCATCCAAAGCATGTATTTGATTCGCGCTGCAGCAAATGAGTATTCATTTGCAAATATTTTTTAACATTCATACTGCTTTAAAATGCTCCCACAAGACATGAAAATAAAAGCTGTTCCTAAGAATTGTTTAGGGCTGTTTGTCAGCCCTGAGTTTCTCTCTCCTTTCTGTTACCATGCGGGTATTTTTCAGCTCATCTTCTGCAAAACATGATCCCCAGCCAGCCTGGGAGATGCCAAAAAAGGAATGAGCTAACAATGAGGCACCTCCTTCAGATTTGGCTACTCAACAATAGGACTGAGGGTGTTTCCGTCTTCCCAATGTTCTCAGGTACAACAGGAGCAAGGGGAACGGTAGAGTGTGTACAACTGTTTTGGATCAGCTTGAGGAATATGCCTTCCTCCAAAGGATCCTGATATTTATATTTGACTAAGAATACTAAGCATGTGCAGTCTGAGAAACCAAACCAGACTACATTTCCCAGGGTTCCCTGCAGAAAAGGAACAACTACTAAACTTGACCTTAAGTTTCTGGTGTAGAGATGCTCTTGGCAATCTTTCCTGCCTGCAATCTAGCCTGTTGCCACAAGAGTCCGCTTTCTCAAAACTTACATCTGAGACTGCAAGCCAATCCATCAGAAATCAAAGCCTTCAAAGAACTTCCAGAAATCAACCCTTAATCTACCTACCCCTTGGAGGGCTTACCTTGGGCTGCCAATCCTCTTCTAATAACCTGCTGGCTTCCTTATTTCAACTCTGCTTTTTAACATTGTATGACATAATTTCGTAAGGCATTAAAGACTTGGTTGTTCTCCCAGATATTTGGGCCATGTGGTTAGGTGAGCCCTGATGATTCACGTGGTTGTGTTAGTCTTATGAGTTGATTGTGCTTATGACCCTGAGCAACAGGTTTCCTAAACTATCGTTGTGATGGTTTTAACCCTTGTAGGCCACCCAGAATCACTTTTGGGAAATGGGCCACCAAACAAATGAAATCAAACATATATAAATAAATGTAAATGTAAGTCTCTTCCAAGACAAGATTAACTCTTGGTAGCTATCTAGCTAGGCATGTTATTTTACTGGCAACTGTACAGAAATGGTTTCTCCTGTCTTCTTTTGAGATATTTTTCAAATTCTCAATCTAGCCTAAAGCCTTGGTATCCCCTGGAAACCTCCCATCTAAGTAACCATCAGGCTGGACCCCACTTAGCTTACAAGCCTAGATGAGGCTGGCCAAATATGGCCACCTGCTGAGATGTAGATATGAAGGTCATCCCTTTGAAAAGATGAGTCACATATTGATTGGTCATTTTGTACTTATAGACCACAGTTGGTAACATCCAACACTTCCGATTTTCTAATTGTTAACCTCTGACCTTTGGCCCGATGATCTTCCTCTTTCGGGCACTTGCTTCCTTCCCACCATTTGCGTTTCAGGATTTCCAGTCGGTTGTTTTCCTGAAGCTGCAGAATGGCAAGGGTGATCTCATCCCGGAATGGAGAACCTGCAGGAGGTCAAGGAGGCAACCATGAGACTAAGAAGGCTTCTCCTCTTTAGATCACTCCTCTTTAGATCACTGGAGGATCTCAACTTTAGAGCACTCCTCTTTAGATCACTCTTTAGATCACAAGGTTCAAAGCAGAGGCTGAAATGTCCATTCTACAGAAGATTTCAGAAAGCATTTGATAAGAATTCCCTGAGGGGGGTGATTTTTTCAGTTACTGTAGATTGATCACATTTGGTCAATATTTAAGATAAGCGTGACAAGAGAGTGTGATATTTACACACAAATGTACATATACACCTTCTGGGAATTTATTACCTTTTTTGGTCAAATTTCATCCTGTGTGAGAAGTGACCTGTGTCTAAACAGCCAAGATCCCTCTTGATCAAAGCAGCATTAACAATATTTCTAAGAATATTCTTGTGCATTACATGCCTATATTCACATAACTATTTATGTGTGGATGTATATCTGAAAACCAGTTCAGTGTAGTAGTCAAGGTGTCAGACTGGAAACCAGGAGACCACGAGCTCTCGTCCTCCCTTAGGCATAAAAACTAGGTGGGTGACTTTGAGCCAGTCCTTCTCTCTCAGCCCAACCCACCTCACAGGGTTGTTGTTGTGGGAAAAACAGGGGGCAGGTGTATTAGGTATGCCACCTTGAGTGGTAAAAATAAAGGTGGGATATACGTCTAACAATAAATCAATACATCTATCGGCATGCATATGTGTCTGTGTGAAAAGCCAAGCAAGCATTCTCTGCATTTTTTGGTTTCTGTGCTCCAGTCTCTCGGCTGACTGAAGATGGGTTGCGGTTCTCAAGAAAAATGTTTTATGTACATTCTAGAGTGAAACATCAAATGCACTTGGCAACCATCCATCCTTTCAAACCAACGTAACCTCATTTTCCTGCTTCTAACCACCCACCCACATACCACAGACCTAAGCTGGCCCAACCACCAAGTCATTTTACCCCAAGCCTTCGCTACCTGCCTTGCCTTTTTGGGTGCAGTTCCTAGCACTGCAGGAAAGCAATTCTCATTACAGGTAGTCCTCACTTAACAACCGCAACTGGGACTGGCAACTCTCACTAAGCGAAACATCACATGACCGTGCCGGACTTACATCACTTCCGCTGCAGTTGTTAAGTGAATCATGTGTGGTTGTTAAGCATGACGTTACATAACCACGACTTGTGATTTCACTGCTGGCTTCTCCATTGACTATGCTTGTTGGAAGCCAGCTGTGAAGCGTGCAAGTGGTGATCACATGATTGTGGCACCTTGTGACGCTGTAAACGCCTGCCAGTTGCAAAGTGCCAGAATCTCAGTCATGTGACCATGGGGACACTGCCACAGTTGTAAGTTCGAGGGCTGGTTGTAAAGTTGTTTTGAATGTCATAACTTTGAATGGTCGCTTAACAGGGCAGTTGTTAACCAAGGACTACCTGTATTTGGCATAATGTATTAAGTTTCCAAACTTACTCATCCCTGCACCAATCAGCTTTTTTCTATCTTCCTCCTCCTCCTCCTCCTAAAATCCAAGCCAGAGGCTGACCTGCCCCCTACTGCTGCTCACCCAGGGGCATTCCAATGCCATAGCCCTTGGTATCTAGTAGCCCCCCGATCTGGGTAAGGTTGCAGTTGAGCCTCCGGTGATATTCATTCATAGTGCTCTCCAAAAGAAAGGCATATTTCGAATTCAGCACCCGAGCAATTCCTTCTTCCGTGCTTTTTACGAAGACACTAGGTTGCTTTGAATGCATGTAATTCCACATCCGCTGATAAGTCTGATATCGAGAATTCTGATAGGGAAGAGAGAAGAGCAAAGCGTAAGGATCTGCAATGTGGTAGAGCTACCGTTTTTAGACACTGTGTGTAGGTATGCAATGGAATGACTTGTGTCTTTATTATTTGTCTACTAACTGGTATCCCAAACTTCTTCCCAGGAATTAATGGATATGTAGACTTCTTCCCCCATCTCTAGTTTCTCTTCCCAACAACCTTAGGAAACAGGTACAAGGGAGAGATAAGATCTGAACGTGGATCTTGTGCGATACAAGTGCAGGAGTCTAAACAGCACACCAGAACAACTCACACATATGTTACATGATTAAAAAGTAAAACTCAAAATATACACGTGGGATATTTGTCTAGGACTGTTACCTAACCTCAGCAACTTTTAAGATAGGTGGACTTCAACTCCCAGAAATCCCCAGCCAGCATGCTGGCTGGGGAATTCTGGGAGTTGAAGTCCACCTATCTTAACATTGCTGAGGTTGAGAAACACTGATCTGGGAAGACTGAAGAGCTTTGTTGCACCCTTGTAGTTACTGCAAATGCGCATGAAACCAAATGCTGAAATGTATCCTCACCCCCTTATACACAAATTCCTTTGCTCAAGCATCTAGACCTGGGTTTCTCAACCTTGGCAACGTTAAGATGGGTCGACTTCAACTGCCAGAATTCCCCAGCCAGAATTCTGGGAGTTGAAGTCCACTCATCTTAACATTGCCAAGGTTGAGAAACACTGATCTAGACCACCCAGAACAGCACCTTCACCATTTAGTTTGAGTTGGCTCCCAATTCCAAATTTCCGTGCTGTCCAGCACCCTTCCTCAACCCATTGCCATCCAGAAACCCTGGAGGTATGCAGCACTGGCTAAGGATGATAGCAGCTGTAGTCCCACTTACCCAGATGGCAGGTCAGGGAGGGTTGTTTTTATGGGCAGGAAGGGAGACCTTTAAGTACTCCTTGTAACCCCAGTGATTCAACTGGGCCACAGCATTTATTCATTCCTCACGGACCCCTCTATATTCTCCCCACCAATCCTTGCAAGGAGTTAGTGTTGTTTCTACATCTTCTTTTTGACACCGGTTGACAAATGACCATCGCTCAAAACTGGGGACATTCTCCCCACAAGGTGGTCCTGTCTTGCTTCCACAAAGTTTACCATTAAAATTATGAGCCATTGCCCTTTTGTTATGGCAGAGGCAGAGCATGAAGTAGGACAGCCTTTAGGAAACCCTGTTTTAAACAATGAATTATACAAGCCAAGCTTCTTAAACATCTCAAGGCCAAGTTGGTCTCCATGTTAAAAATAATTGTGGCCTTGCTGACTGCTGCAAGCTGGGCTTTTTGGATCAGGATGAAAAACCAATTTTCAAGGATCTGAACAAGGCAGATGTAGGTTTTCCTTTTCTGTCATCCGGGCCTGCCACCTTGTCCGATGATTGATTTCCCTTCATTAACGTCTCTTGGAGGAGAGACGGCTGCTGTTACTATGGATACAGGTTGCCAGAACAACAAAGGAAGGAAGGAAGGAAGGAAGGAAGGAAGGAAGGAAGGAAGGAAGGAAGGAAGGAAGGAAGGAAGGAAGGAAGGAAGGAAGGAAGGAAAAGGGGGGAGGGAGGGAGGGAGGGAGAAAACAGGGGAAGGGAAGGGAAGGGAAGGGAAGGGAAGGGAAGGGAAGGGAAGGGAAGAGAAGAGAAGAGAAGAGAAGAGAAGAGAAGAGAAGAGAAGAGAAGAGAAGAGAAGAGAAGAATTCACAACAGACTGGCCATTGCCAGTTCGGGTTCTGTTGCCATGGAAACATCCAGTCCTGACCCCACCATCATCACCGTATTATGAATAGCAGCAAGAACCCCCTTTCAGGCCAATATGTCAGGCCTTGTGCCCCCGGTCCCGAACGATGCGGATTTCCAATCTATTTTGTGAAAATTAGACGTTCAGCCCTGTGCAGAGATAGGAGCAGCAGAAGGAAGGGCTCCAGGGGCTCACTCTTCATGCAAGAAGATTCAGGAGACTGGTTTTGATGCCGAAGCTTCCAGCCATGGATGACACGCAAGGTGATCAGAGAAAAAACGGAAGGTCCCCAGCTGTCAAGTCCAGGCAGTGGGTTTGAGGAGGTTGACCTGCCCCTCAAAAATTTCTGGGAGGGCAGCTATGGGGAGCAGTATGAAGCCAAGGGGCAGCTGTTAGCCTAGAGTTATTCAGATTAAAGATCCCTTAGGATTTTAGCAGGGGTGTCCGGGGGGGTTCAAAAACATCAAGGCAGCAGCCGTGACTGTGTGATCAAGCCCCCTCCCCCTGTGGATGCATTAGAGAAGGAAACTGGAGCTGCTGGTTTTGTAGGGAGGAGGAACGTGGCCCCAGCCCACATTCGATCATCCTTCAGGAACCAGAGACTCAAGGTGTCTTGTATTTTCTGCATGGCTTGGTTTGGTCCCAATCCATCCAGGATCAATAAGGATGAAAGGGAGTTAATAGTACTGGTAATAAATCAAGTAATAATATTTATTGGTTGATTTATTTATGAAATCCATTTCTATGCTGCCACAATCAAAATGATTCTTGGCGCCCTCCTCTACAGCTAGTTATATATTCAGCGATAGATACAGGGTCAGAAGTCTCCCGGTGAATCAAAATGGGAAGCTTTCCCCCTCCCTAATTTCAAGTGCAGGGGGGGCTGTTTGGTAGTGAGGGAAAGGCATCTTCAGCTTCATTTTTTGATCCTACACTCTGAAGCTAAGCATGAGTTTGGGCAGCAACTTCAACACAATATTCTCTTGAATGATGGCTAAGATTTATAATGAAATCCTTGAATGGTGTTACCTGTCTGCTCAGCTGATATAGCTTAATGCCCTCCAGATGCCCAGAAGTCCCATAATTCCCAACTAATATGGAAGGCATCTGGTGGGCATCAGGTTGGAGAAAGAATGGGTTAGGGTTAACTTGCCTTAGCTTGAACACCATCAAGTCCATTTCTCTGCTTGTACCACTAGGAAATTTGTCCTAACACTCAATCTGCCTTAAATCATTATTTCTTATCCCAATTTCTGTCATCCCAAGACAGAAACCAGGTCTTGCCTATGAAACAACCACCATTCAAGTACCTAAAGATTATTATCACATTCCCCAAAATTTTCTCTTCTCAAGGCTACATACTTGATTCTTTGGTCAGTCATCCAAAAGCTTAGCTTCCATCCGCTGATCAACCTTGCTATCTTACTCTGAACCTACTCCATCTTATCTAAGTATTTCTTAAATGGTGGCCTTCAGAACTGAACACACCTCAGACAATGTAGAACTACTAGTTAGCACCAGATTTTTCACATCTTCAGGGCAATTACAAATACTCTGTCATACCCTACCACCCTGTAGCCTTAAGATCATCTAAAATTGCAATGGTGTAGAGAAGACAGCCCTCAGCAGCCCAGCTGTGCAAAGAAAAGAGAAAATGACGCTCACCTGGAAAAAGGTCATGGTGGAACCAGCGTGGATGGTGCCATATTCAATGTTGGTTTGGTCAGCCAAGTCATCCGCCGATTCAATAGGCACCTCCATCCGCTGTACGGTGAGGAAGGCAGCAAGGTTGGCCGTGTAGGAGGAGATGATGATCAGAGTGAAAGCCCACCTTTGCAACAGCAACAATGAAGCCCAAGTTGCACCATTTAATGTTCAGAGAGATGAAGAATCTCCACATTTCACATTCAACGTTTAGTTAATCTACAAGTCTTGGCAAACGCATCTCTTTAGACACCTGTCTCCTAAGGCCTCCTGAGACAAAGGCAGTGGAAAAGGCACTCTACACATCCTCAGAAACATTTGTGTCTATCTGTCCTATTCTATTGAATGACAGTCCAGTTTCAGGGCTCCGGGTCAGTTTTAATAGCAAAATCCAGAGCTTAGCACTAACAGATTCCAGCTGAAAAAATAAAGCAAAACCTTTATCTTGAAAATACTTCCATAGCTGTTCTGGCGGTTCACTTCTCCAAGCAATATAAAGTTTGCAGGGTCAGTATGTTCTAGAAGAAAGGGTTCTAGCAGCTGAAGACCTTTGTGAAATCAGTATCAGAATAGGTTGAGAACAGGGTAGCAAGTAAACTCCTACCCAGACAGTGTTCTTAAAGCAGTTGTAGCGTGTGTAGTAAGTGGTAACGATGAGTCATAAAACCCACCAATGCTCATTTAAATCTTGAATGATATTGGTTAAAAAAGAATAATTTCAGCTCTAATCTTTGAGGAAAGCTAGTCTCTTCATTTATGCCAGCCCTTATTACTATATGTTTTGAAATATGTCTTAGTCACACTGAGGGTTTCTTTACATTTTCCCAATGAAGCACAAATATAAATTGTGCTACTTGGAAAATAAGAGTTTACAGCTTCTGGAAAGGATACTATTTATTTATTTATAAATCAAATTTATACACCGCCCATCTCACGATCAGTGACTCTAGGCAGCTAAAAAGAGCCAGAGATATAAAACAATAATAATAAATTCATGGTCAAGCTGACACTTGCTTCAAGAATTCTTCATCAGTATTCTGCTCTTAACTGATAACTCAGTGCATTGAATAAAGTTGGACATCGCTAAAATTAATTATAAATCAAAACATGCTTCTGAGATTTTGAAAGAAAGATGACAACCTACATTCCAGTAAACAGCAATTCCTAAAAAAGAAGACATCATTTTAAAAAATTATTCCCTATTGCATAAACATGCCAAAACCAATATGGCATGTTAATGTACAATCCCACAGATGAAGTGTTGTTCTCACCAATTAAAAATGCTCCCCACTGATTAATCAACTAATGTTTTAGTGCCAATTAAGCTACCAATTAAGGGTTGCAATCCTCATTAGTATTCCTTAAAAAACGTTGAAATTCGTAGGTGCTGGCATCGTGTATTTAAGAGGTGACTCTGTTCCAGGCTAGGGGAAAAAATGCCCTAGACATTACATATTTCAAGGTAGGTGGAAGATGGGGTGCTTATGATTTTTCCAAACCTGTCACAAATTAAATAGCCAATGCAGCCTTTTTGGTGGGGAGTGGGGGAGAGTTTGCCTGAGTGATTCCTCCTCTCCATCATCGCTCTCCTTCAATCCACTTGGTTGTCAGCTACACAGTTGCTTACCAGACCCCGCTGACGCAGCGGGTAGAAAGAGCTCGGGGCATGATTTCTGATCCCTGTTGCATGAAGCCTCCAACTGGGAACCAGAGGCTGTTGCCTAGCGTGTACTGGTTCTCCAGGATGTTATGACGCTCCCGGAGACAAGGATGAGGGTTGTACCACTCATAAGGGCTCAGCCTGTGAAAAGAAGAAGCATGTCAGACTTCTTTGCTGATTACTTCTAGCTTGCCTAAAAGGAGAGGTTTTCTGGATGACCGACAGTGGTACTAAAAATATTAAACAATTCTAAATTATATTTTTTTACATGATGCAATAATAAAACGATACCGTGTGTAATGGCATGTGGGAATGACCTTGGGAGACAGGGGGAAGACTCACAGCCAGGGGAATGGTTGGATTAGAGGCAGCCGAGGCTGCAGAAGGAATGGGGGCATGGGAAGGGACCCTCTTTAGTTTCTTGGACTGTAAATTCGACGGGGGAGAAATGTACTTTCAGACTTGTAAGACTGATATCAGCCTTGCGAAGTAGCCCAGACAGGAAGCATGCCCAGATGAACTGATTTTACTTAATTTAAGGTTACATTAACAGAATCTTGCAAGTCTGAAAGTATATTTCTCCCCTGTCACCTTTGCAGCCCAAGAAATTAGGGGATGTGAGAGAATGTATCTACGAGGAGGAGAGTGATGTGGGAGATCGAGGCTATCAGGAGGGAGGGGGTGCATTCCAGGAGGGGAAAGGAGACAAGGGACAACACAGTCCGCAGGGGGAGCGTGAGAAGACTAAGAGATTCAGGGTAGTCACTCCCTAGAATCTCCTAGGGGACATCCACTAGTTGCTGTAGTATAGATTGAGTTTGGCAAGATTCTGTCTATAAGGAATAAGCAGATAAAGGAACTATACTCAACTGGACTGTTTCATCATTGTTCTTGGGCTGGGCCTGACAGGGAGGGTCCCTTCTAAGAGGTTTCCCATGCCCCCATTCCTTCTGCGGGCTCAGCTGCCTCTAATCTGACCTCTGGCTGTGGCTCTTCCTCCTGTCTCCCAAGGTCCTTCCCACATACTATTACACCACGTCATTTATAAAGAGTGCATAGAACATATAAAGTCCACTGCCCCCAAGAGTTAAATTTGAGTATCTGTGTTTCAGCTAAGGATGGGAGAAGCAATGTTCCACCACTGATTCCCACTTCAACCTGAATTTGTCTAATCTCCTCTTAAATCTGTCCAAGTTGAAGGCTGTTGCTTCATCTTATGGTCATAAATTTCAGCACTGAACTACCTGAAGGACTTTCTCTACACCATGCCTTTTTTCAAATTCCTCCATCATGCCTTCCCTTACTATCTTTTCTAAGATAAAG
Source organism: Python bivittatus (assembly GCF_059951505.1). NCBI lineage: Eukaryota > Metazoa > Chordata > Lepidosauria > Squamata > Pythonidae > Python > Python bivittatus. The sequence goes on from NW_028277054.1 coordinate 4,543,728, forward strand.
ATTCCTATATATTTAAACCTTTCTAAATATAAAGAGTTGCTTGCCTATTCCTACACCTTTTCTAGTTCCATAATATCCTTTTTGAAGTAGGACAACTACCTACGTCAGACTGTTTACTCCAACTGATCCATGGCTTTAGACAGACACTTTTGCATCACTTCTACCTATGCCATCAGTCACTAAAGATGCCGGGAATCAAACCTGCATAATTTGCACACAATGACTATTATTTTACCAGTGAGTGAGACCTCTTATGGTCCCTTCTTCAAGAATAACAGATTAGCACTAAGCAAGATACACGTTACTATCTTATGAAGCAGAGCTGAACCACTGGCAGCCTGTGATTTGCATGAAATGCTCAAAGCAATTTTATCTGGCCCCTGGCTGGTCTTTCAAATTTTAATCAGGGAATGATGAAAAGCTTTTACCCATAATCTCTCTAATAAGGGCAAGGGAAAAAAGGGGTTTCAAGTTGTATAACATTTTATATCCCCGAATGCGAGCTTACTGTTTCTATGTAAAATGTCAAAGGGACAGATTTGCAGGTGGTCCAGTTCTAACCACCTATGGTTCATGCCTTGGAATTACTCCCTGGTAGAAGCCAATGACTTTATTAGAACTTTATTAAACTTAGTCTGTTCCTACCTACTGACAATGGATATCAGAGAACTGAACAGCATTCTGAGAACAAGTATCTAAGGAACCCACACATGCTTGAGATGACACATAAAGTATCATGGAAGCCAGTCTAGGATAAACCTTGTAGGGAGGACTTACCGGGCAGCTAGAAAGAGGACACAGCTGACTGCAAGATAGGCAAGAAGCATGAAAAGCCAAACAGCTGGGGAGAATGGGTCAAGGAAGGAGAAATACCCCGGTTTGCGTCCCTGTTAAAAAAAAAAAGATAAGAGAGGTTCACTGAAGCATTTCTGAGTTTCCCATTACCAAGCATGGTTCCAAAGAATGTATTGCATTAAATTAGTTTTTCCAAACCTTACCAACTTCTAGGTGTATGTGTGCATACCTCCAAATCATTCATGTCCCCTGGCAGCTACATGGACAAGTCCATGCAATTTTCCTGGCAACCTTTTTTTGGAAATGGTTTGCCCTGGCCTTCTTCTTCCTAGGGCTGAGAGAGTGACTGGCCCAAAGCCACATTCGGCTGGCTTCATTCCCAAGGTGAGACTAGAACTCCCAGGCCCTTGGTTTCTAGTCCAGTGTCTTTAATCACTACACCAAACTGGTTCTCTATGGGTGGACTTAAAGTTGCTGAATTCTCAGCAATGGCCACTGGGGAATTCTTGGAGTTGAAGTCCATACATCTGGAAGTTGCCAGATTGAGAAACACTGCATTAAATATAGCATTACTCTCTGCAACTTTGTCCCCAAGTTCTTGTCTCAGTAGAACTAATGGATGGCATAACATAAGAGATCACCACACTACTCTTCCCAGATGATCAGCTAATCTCCCCGTCTTCCTCCCTCCGCTTTAAGACAGAGTTATACCTACCATGTGTACACGGTACAGGATGCTGATCCCCAAGGTCATGAAGGGCTTGGAGAAGTCGATGACCTTCTCTCGTTCAGCTGTGATGGTAAAGGCGGCCACCGCCAGATCGGCTTTCTGGGGAGCAAGGCACAGTGAATGCCAACCATCACACACAGAGAAGGGCACTTCCCAACTTTGCTGCTCTCTATGTTGCCTTTGGCTGGTTGGAACCAAAGCAAAGAAGCACTGCTAACTTTCAAAGGGAATGGGGTCAATCATAGGTAGTTAACCAAAAAAGTGTCCGTTCAGGGCAGAAGCCGTGCAAACAGGAAGAGAAGGAAGTGAGTTCAGGAGCTCTACTGGGTGAAGTACCACAGATGGGGCACCAGATTCCTCTGAAGTCCTCAGCCAAGTTTGGGAGGGAGAACCTCCAATCAGTTTAGATATTTATCAAATTTATAGACCTACCCTATCCAATTGTCTGTGGGGTGACTGACAACAAAAACAGCCAATCAAAAAATTCCCAGCAAGTATGGCCTGAGAAAATGAATAAAACCAAAATATTCTGGGAAAAGAGTCAGGTATTCCAGACTCGGTTAATGGACAGCAGAATCAGGGTGAACCTCTGGGAAGGGAGGGAGGGAGCTGTTCCAGAGCGTAGGTACCAGGACCAAGAAGACATGCTTCCTGGGACCCATTAGATGGCATTGTTTCAAGGATGGGACCCGGATTATGTCTATTCTGCTGGATCTTGTGGGGCAGGCAGAAACTGTGAGAGAAAGGCAGGTAACCAGGCCCTACAACATGAAGGGCTTTACAGGTCACAACCAGCACCTTGAATTGTACCTGGAAGCTTGTGTGGCAGAGGTGCCATATGGGCATACCGGAGCACATCCATAACTGTCCACATAGCCACATTCTGGGCCAGGTGCACTTCTGAGTGGTCTTCAAGGCAGCCCATGTAGACTGCATTGCAGGAGTCCAAACATGAGGTGGTTAAGCCGTAAGTGACTGTGAGAAGAGACTCCCAGTCCAGGTAGGAGTGCAACTGGCGCACCAGATAAATCTGGATGAAGGACCTTCTGGCTACACTTATACCCCCGAAAATTAGAATGATTAAATATTTTAAAGCTTTGTCCATCACCCATATTTAATATCTGAAAGACTCCTGGGTGGGAGGGGGAGGCACCCTGATTAGTGTTCCCCTTTCACTCTTGTTCTTCATCTATGTATGATGGGCTGGAAAAGACAAGTACTCAGTTGACAACCAGAATTCTTGGTTGCAGTCTCTGGTTAAAGCGGGGTTCCTCAACCGTGGCGACTTGAAGATGTGTGGACTTCAACTCCCAGAATTCCGCAGCCAGCAGGGCTGGCTGGGGAATTCTGGGAGTTGAAGTCCACACATCTTCAAGTCACCAAGGTTGAGGAACCCTGGGTTAAGGCATCCAGAGCTCCAGACGAAGGGAGCCCTTTTTACCAATTAATAAGTCTTCTGATTATTTTAATTGCAGTGATTTGAGCTACCAGATCTTGGCTGCAGAAATCTCAAAAACCACTAGAAAAGTGGCAGAGAGATACAGAAAACTCTCTTTGCTGCTTTCTAGTGGTTGTCTGAACGTCTGAGCCCAAATCTGGTTTAACTAGTACTGAATAAGGGTGAGCCTTTTTGTAGATCGCCTTTTGCTCTATCCTCTGCTGGCCAAACGTGCCTAGAAACTGTTCAGTTGCGTGAAGCCAGGTCTGCCGATCCAGATTCTAGAAGCAGAGATGCCATTTTTTCAAACTCCCTTTTGTGATAAAAAGCAAAAACAAACCAAAATCTGCTCTGCAAGAAAAAGCATCATTGGGAAAATACTCTAGCTAAGCCTGCTAGCAAATAGCTTTCTACCTGCAGGGAGCTGTTATCCTATCTGACCCGCTGTCTCTGTTCTACTATGTACTTATTTACTGTTTTCTGCTGCCTGCACAGAGATGATTTTTCTTCAGGGGAAGGGGAAAAAAGCATTAAGCCCTGAGCTTTCTGAAAAGACCAGAATTGAATGAGAATGCAGAATGACCATGTCCACTTAGCTGCTGGTGCACATGCTGTGATATATTGATCTGCCCCAACCTGCACATCTTCTGATAGGATTCTAACGCTGGTTTCTAAAACCAACTTGCAGAAGCCTTCCGCACACAATTTCCAAGTAAGAACTGTCTGGTTAGTGGATTTTTCTGTAGGGGAAAAAAAAAAAAAAAAGGCTGGGGGGGCTTTTCCTAACAGCCCTACCCTATTGATAAGTTCTCCCACCATGCCAGTCCAAGATCCATTAGGTTCAGGGGCCCCATAGAGTCCATCATCCACCAGTTTGATCTGGAAACGGAACTTCAGGATGTCAGCAAGCTCATGAAGCATGTCCACGCAGAAACCTTCATACTGGGCAGGGCCAGACAGTTCCTGGAAGTTTGCCCGACGCATCACATAGGGGTTCTCCTGTAAGAATTAAAGCCAGGGTATAATATGAGGTAGTCCTCACTTACTGATTGCCTTGTTTAGCAACCATTGTTTTTGAAAACAGAAACAGCTTCGCCACCAATCCTTGCATTTACGTCCATTGTAGCATCCTGTGGTTATGTGATCACCATTTGGGCACTTCACAACTGCTTCCAACAGACAGTATTAATGGAGAATGTGGAAGTGAAATCGCAAGTCACAGTCACGTGATGTCTCACTTAAAGACCACAGTGATTTGCTTAACAACGGAAGCGTCGGTGTAAGTCCAGCACAGTCACATGATTTTTCATGTAGTGACCGCTGACCTTAGCGATGAAGTTCCCAGCCCCAACTGTGGTCGGTAAGCAAGGACTATCTGTAGGGCTTTTGACTGTACAAGGAAGGGCTAGCAGATAACAGGGAACTGTCATTAAGGCCTGATATGTTTTTGACAGGAGAATCCCCCCAAAAGACATAAGAAACACCAAGGGAACTTTGGGGTGTCAGAGGCTGCATTTAATGTCTCCAAGATGGCATCAAGGGTTGCACTGGGGTGGATGATGGTGCAAAGTGGTGAGAGCACACCACATAAAGACAAAGCTGGGATTTTTATTTGTCCCTCTTTTTTAACCACAAAACACAACAATTGCATTGTGTTTTTCACTTCAAAAAGATGGGAAGTGTGAAGCTAATTAGCAGCATTCCCATGGGGTGGTTGGAGGAAGCTTCTTCCAGGGCCTCACTAAGTAGTTTGGGGCTATAGGTTTCCCATCTCCGCATAAGACCAACGACTATGTCAGTCAAAAAGTAGGAAATCTTTTTCATTGTTAGGAGTCTGGGGCTATAGGTCGGAGGCAACGGGTGGAGTTGCAGCAGAAAGTGAGTGGGGTTTCCCTTGCTTTCTGCCATCCCTTCTCTCTTTCTCTCTCACTCTCTCTCTCTCTCTTCCCCTTCCCATTCAACAGCCTACTAGAGGACGTATCAATGGTTTTGCCCAGAAATCTGCACTGACCACTTGCAGAGGACTTCTGAAATTAGCTCAAGGGCTACTAGTTCCTGCTTCTATTCTGTCCTCATTATTCTGCTGAAGGTTTCTTAGAGGACCCAGCCGTATCCCTCCAGAAGTTCAAGAACAACACATCATCACAACACAACAATCTTCCCCTTTTGTTTCTCTGTACCCACTCATCTTTAGAAGGACAGCCACCTCTTTTGTGCATGAAAATCACAGTTGCAATCACGGCTCTTCACTAATTTGCCCCATTCTTTTTCCCTCCTCAACTGGAGCAAGCTTGTCATCAGACCATTGTAGGGAAGCACGTGCCATATATTAATTACTGTTTACCAGCCCCCCCATCTTCAACCTAAGATGATCCAGAAGAGTTTCTCCATTTCAAGCAGCCATTTCAGCCATTTCTTGGAAGTGAAGGACTATTCCAAACTGGAGGACGCATTCACCTTCCATGATCATCTTTCTTTACAAAAATAAAAGCAGAAACAACCAACCAAAAACACCCCCATTACATCTCAACCTCTCTAGACCATCCTTCCTTCTCTTTGCCCAGAAAGCACAGGAATGGCTTGATATCTTGCAAGACAGAGCCTGCTCCATTGATTTCTCCAAGAAAAGACTGACCAACTGCCAACTCAAGCTTTTTCTCTTTCTTGCTGTGACAAGAAAAAGAGATGGAATGTGTTTTAAAACACTGAAAGAAGAGAAATAAAGATGGTAGAATAGGGGTAGGAGACCAGCAACCCATACCTTTGGCCAAACTTCAAAAGCCCTCTGCAAGGAACCAACTGAGAGTTTTTGTAAAAATCATCTGTTCCTTCTTCAGTAGTCCACAATGGTCTTGAGAAAGAGGAAGGCTGAGAAGGAAACTCAAAAGAACCCCACCTTGATTTTGTTTGGTATAAGACGGGACAGAGAGGAACTTGAACAGGCTTTCAAGATTCTGCTTCTCTACCTTATTACAATAAAGAACATTCCTGGAATCCCCGCCATGCCTGTTTCTTGACCGGGCCTCCTCAAAGGGCTGACAAGAGTTGAATCTAGCAACATTGAAGGCAGGTGGGCTACATTCAGTTTAGGAATTTATGATGCCTTGACTGAGCAGAAAAGAGGAAATTTCAGCTGTAGGAGGAACTCCCTTGTCTCCACATCTCTAGGGGCCCGGTCATCCTTTCCATCCTTGGTTGACTTGAACGTAGTCACCCAAGCAACTATTTAAATCCTGCTTTTAAAGAGACGGGGAGAAACCACCAAGAATAAGGCAAGGAGTGCACTTACCAAGATGGTGGTGACCACCAGAGTCTTGTTGGCAAGGCTCTCTGAGACATTGATGTCCAGAGTTGTGGCATTCATTGCAAGAGTTCTGTTGGAGTACCATACCCCAATCTATAGAGAAGGAAGCCTGGGTTATAGGTTCTTGCTAGATTTATCCTGTATATGTGAGCGCATAAGAAGGAAGACAATGACTGTTTCCAATTGGGTAAACAGAAACTCCTTATTTTGGAATGGAGTGGGTTCATTCTGGAACATCATTTTGCCTGCAGAAAGCTTAATTACTGAAACTGAGGCACTGTATACATTTCATAAACAAATAAACAGATATTTCTCTGCATAATAGCTCTTAGTGCATTTATTTATTGGCTTACTAACTTTTTATTCCCATCCCTCAAAGCAGTATTTTCCCAGGATAGCTGACAATTATTTTAAAGTCATACATTTTCAACTAAAAAGAGAGCTAAAGTACATGCATTTAAGCTATCATAAGCAGAAAGAAACAACAGAAATAAAATTAAGAAGTTCCACTGCAGCATAAAAGCTAACCTGAAAATATTTAAAGTCTTACTCAGACATAAGTCTCATTGAAAACAATGGTCCTTATTTATTAGCAGACACAAAACCTTCCACTCCACAAGGCTGAGCCATTATATTTTAGGACATTATTAAGCAGGGTTTAAAGCAGTGTTTCTCAACCTTGGGAAGTTTAAGATGGGTGGACTTCATGCTGGCTGGGGAATTCTGGGAGTTGAAGTCCACCCATCTTAAACTTCCCAAGGTTGAGAAACACTGGTCTAAAGAGCCACACAGGCATAATCTTCTTTGCATAAACAGGATGTCCTTAGCTCAGGCTACAGACTCCTTACCTCCCGATGTCCATGACGCGCTTTTTCCAGGATTCTCAAGGTATAATTGGTTCTTTGACCCTTGCTGTTGAATTCCACATGTCCCGTCAGCCCATCATACTCTACCTAGCCAGGGATGGAGAGACAGATGAATGGGATGGAAATGAAACAAGACAGAGAGAACACAGGAGAATGAGAGTGAGGCATGGCCCAAATTGGAGTATAAGTTGTAATCAGCTTGAGAGGGGAACTCTGGATCTCTGCATCTCCCAAATTAGGGATGGGACTACCCAATGTTGTGCCATAGAAATGGGTTAAAAAAATAGCCATTTTCAGTGGGGGCTTTGAGGGGGCTTTTTTCTCCCCAAAAATGGGAAATCGGGGGGGGGAGGCTCTGAGAGGCACCGTCCCATTTTCAATTTTAAACTCCCAAGTATAAGGAGTTTGCCCGCCATACTGACTGAATAGTTCAGCTTATTAAAATAGACTTTCTCTCCTTACTCACTGGCTAAGATTGTAATAATGTCACAGAATATGAGCAAACATTCCCATTCTTATTGGTCAGACAGAAACAAGGGAAAGACGGTCCCATAGGTAAGCAGGAGCCTACCCGTGAAGGGCTTAATCAGTGATGACCAACAACTTGAATTGCTCCTGGAAGCTCACCAGTCACCAGTGCAGCCCATACAGCAGTGGTGCTTTATGGGAAAGCTACTTATGCAGCTGAATTCTGGACCAGTTGTAGCTTCCAAGTAATCTTCAATAATAGCCCCATGTAGAGCACATTACAAACTGGAGGTGACTAGGATATGACTGTGAGATGGGCCTTCTGATCCAGGAATGGATGCAATTGGTGCACAAGATGGACTGTGCAAAGGCCCTCCTTGCCATGGCTGACACCTGCTTGTTAAGCAGGAGCTGAGAGTCTGGAGGAGCCCAAATTATGTACCAGTTCTACCTGGGGCAGTCCCATTCTGTTGGGAACTGAAGATGGTTAAGTGCTTCAACTTAAGAAGGTCCTTGAAACTGGCAGGTCCTTGAAACCTAGTCTTGCCAGGGTTGAGCCTAACCTTGTTCCTTCCCATCCAAATCCTTATGACCTCCAGGCACCACGCAGAACCTCTGCAGCATCACTTTTTGGCCCAGATTGATGTATAAAGCTGGGCATCATCCACAGAGTGAGATACCTGAACCCATGCCAGCAGATGACCTTACCCTGTAGATTTTAAATAAAAGTAGGGAGAGCATTGGGTCCTGTGGGACCTGAAGAGGTCTGGGTCTTGGGCTGGATCCCTTCCCACCTATCAATACTCACTGAACAGGTCCCAAAGATGGAGAAGAACCACTACAAAACAGTGCCCCTGACTACCAACGCCCAGAGACGCTTCAGAAAGATGCCATGATTGATGATACTGACCACCAAGAGACCTGACAGGACCAGGAGGGTCAGACCACCCCTATTTTGGTCCCACCAAAGGTCACTCACAAGCACAATCAATGCTATCTCTGTGCTGTACCCAGATTATAATAATGGATGGTGAAAATGCAGACACTTGGTTGATAATCTTTAGAGGTTGGCAATCTGTGTTTTGGCTGTGTTTGCATAACACAGCTAACAGAATCAGTAGCTAGATTCACCCAAGATGCTAAATTTGGATAGTTTTAACTTTGGTGACTGAGTTGTACAAATCCAGTTTGTTTTGTAAATTTGTAAATATAGTGTTACGAGATCAGAAAATTCAGGGGCCACATTTCTCTTAGGGAACCTGGAGGCAGTTTCCATATTTGCTCCAACTGAGAACATCTGACCTTTGTTAGGGCAAATCTAACCAACACAGGCATCGACAGTAGTCAGGACACTCACACAATCATGCGAAATATTTGCATGTTTTGTTAATTTTTTAAAAGGGGGGGGCTCATTCTAGGAGAAGCCAGGTCTCACCATGCGCAAGTAGTTCATGAGGCTGGTCCCATGCTGCCAGATGTTAGCTGATGTGCAAGCCAGGGGTTTAACCCCAATCTCCTGGCTACGGTTCAGCTCCCGCACTGCACTTACGACCACGTGGACCGCGTCAAACATGAGTGCTGCTGACAGCTGGAGGGGAACAAAAATAATTCCGTTGCTGCTAATTCTGGCATTCGGCTGGGGGGGGGGGGCACGGACGGGGCACCCCCTTGCTCTCCTGCTCCTCCAGAGCTATTCTTGCTTTTGCTACCACACTGAAACATCTGTGCAGTTGCAGAACAGGAGGCGGGTTGGCTGAGTCAGATAGTGAATGTGAATATGCACCACAAGGCTGAAATCAACACAATCTCAAACAATCTCAACATTGGGGGGAGTGCTTATCCTGAAGCCCAGCTTAACAGAAATAATTTTATTAGGGAAGCAGTTAGGAATCTACGCCTCCTCAATTGTCTTCAGCTGCCTTCGTCAACCCAACATCCTTCAGATGTTAAAACTGCCAGACAACATTCCTTCCAACTGTTAGAATTGCCAGCCAATGTCAGAAATGAAGACCACACACATCTGAAAGGCATAAGGTGGGGACGACTCTTCCAATGAATGTCCCTGCAAATAAGCCCTTGGTTATTTACTATGTCATATTAACCTCCATCGTCAAGAAACCAGGCACGGTTTTACCAATTTAGAATTGTTTGCTCTCCCTTCCCTTCTCGCCCTGTTAATGAACTATAAATTATGACATTTGATGGATAGAGCAAAGCTCACTCAAACCTCAGTTCAATGCAAAACAGAGGCTTTTTAATTTTTTACAGGCTTTTTAATCTGCCTACCAAGCTCATTAAACAATATTATAGGCTCAATTGATCTCAATATATGAAGAGGCTGCCTGCCTAGAAACAGAGTTAGGGAGGTTTGAGGCAAACGATCCTATTGTCCTTTGGGCAGAATTGATGTTGGGCTCCCAAACAGACATTTAGAAAAGTGGGTTCTTTTCTATCAAAATAAATAGTGGTATTGTCGCCAGCAAGTGGTAAGGAAGGGGACAGACCCATTGCAGATCTGCAAACATTCCTTTCTAAAGCCCCTGAAGGTCACAATTCCCCAAAGATACGTGATGGTGGATATTCATTTACCCCTAAACATGACAAATATGTGGAAGAACCCAAAAAGAGTCTTGTCACTCTCTATGATTGCTGTCCTGTAGCTCCATCTGCAAGAAGAGATGCACCACCTTTTAAAATCCTGTTGTCATTATTTATCTGGATCACCCCTCCCACACATGCACCCATATAGCAATCTCTCCTTCCTTGCACTGGGTTGCCCCACTTACCGCCGGTCCTGGGTAAGGATTGAGTTCACAGTTCTCCCGCCAAGACATGTTGAGGCTACGGACAAATTCCATGTAGAAAGGGTGGCTGGTGTTAAACATGGAGAAGCCCAGAACATTGGAATGCTCATCCATGATCCCATCCAAGTGCAAGATTGGAAAATCCTGGAAGGATTGTGAACATATTAGTGGATCCTTCCTCTTTAGCATACATTCGAAAAGGTGCAACTGACGTCAACCTGGGAAAAGGCTATAGAAGAGAGACCCCCAAAGAATAGGCAGAGGAAGCATGGAAGAACCTGGAGATCAAATCAGCACCATGATGTCATTCTGTTTATTACACAATTCCTGATTCATCAGGATCACTCCAGGAAGGAAAGTGATGTCAACGCAGCAACAGAAAGGGGAAACAATTGCAAAACAATCAAACAAATAAACTGCTTGGAGTCCCTCCAGATTAAGGTGGAGATATTCCATAAATAAAATAAATATAAATAAGTGTCCCCTTATCTTAATGGATAAGAATACTGGTGAAAATGTAATCAGAATAAATGGAAAACGTTAGTTTTACATTACACCAACGATATCTAGACCTGGTATAACATTTAATTGATCTATAATGTAACACCTGGTAAGTGGAAGTGTTTCAGACAGCCCCGTCCTGACCACATATGCATTCTGGGAATACCTGAAAATTAAAATAAATTGATGCTCCATGTTACTTTATATTGAGCAAATCACAACAAGGTGTGAAGTCCAAGATGATCCTCTGAGAATTTTGTTCCAACATGTGAAAGGATGACTAGATAACAGTGATATAAAAATGGTTGGCAATCTGCTTACAGCTTCCAGATGAAATTCATTTCATTTTTAACAGGGCTCAACAATCCATGTTTTGATTCCACCAGAAGAGGCTGGAGATGGATTGCCCCCACCTAGGGGTAATTCAAAATCGCAGCCTATAAGAAAATAACAGTTTGGGATGTAATCAGACCTGACCCTCCATCTGCTGCATCTGACTTGAGATGGTCTCATCCCGGCAACTCCCCAGATGTTTCTCAGTGTAAATCCGCTCCATTTGGTGGGAGCAACCAGCTAAGTTTGCCTTCTCCCTACAGACAGTTGTTGGCCTATCCCAGTGTGTCTCAACCTTGGCAACTTGAAGACAACTGGAGAGAAAAAAGGCCTTTGTCTTTACTTGATTTATTTTTACACTTGAAACCATTATGAAGATACATACAATAGATTTGCTAGAGGAAACTGAATCATGGGAGAATGTTGGTTAAAAATGGATGGCATTCAGAATGGTTTGGACCCAGATTTTAGGTTTAGAGCAATTCTAAATGGGGTTAGGGAAATGCCAGCGAGAGGGTACTTCCATCTCATTCGATCCCATCCTTGGACACCTATTCCAGGAAACCAGCTTCACTCTGCCCTGCCACTATCCCATTCCTGCTTACCTGGGTGTAAACATCATTTACATCAGTGGGATTTCTGTATAACAGCTGATGGTTACATAGTTTTCCTCTTCTTCACACCTATTAATATTTGTGCATTTATCATCAATAAGTCTATCATCCTTTATCTAGGTTAGCTTTAATAACTACGGTAGGTACTATTCTGGGCAATAACATGAAAAAACAGTACTATGAATGGTGCATAATTTCTTTCAATATATCAGTAGGTTATAGCAGTTCTATATCTTTGTGTCATTTCATAATAATCAGTTGCCATAATAAAAATAATAAAAATAAACCTGCAAAAAATAAAATAAACTCCAATAAAGGACATCAGAGAGATGGCAGCATTTTAAGTCCTCTGAAAGGCCAAATCATCCTCAAGTGACAATACAACTTCAGATGTTGAATATCTCCATTGCTTACAGCTAAAAATATTTTTCTTTCCCCGACAAATGAAAACATAAAATACTTTTTCACTCTATGGCATGAATTTGGTAAGATCTTCAGGGGTCAAATAAAAGTAATTGGCTAGACCAGTGTTTTTCAATCTTGGCAACCTGAAGATGTGTGGACTTCAACTTCCAGAATTCCCCAGCCAGCCAAGCTGGCTGGGGAATTCTGGGAGTTGAAGTCCACACATCTTCAGGTTGCCAAGGTTGAGAAACACTGGGATAGGCCAACAACTGTCTGTAGGGAGAAGGCAAACTTAGCTGGTTGCTCCCACCAAATGGAGCTGATTTACACTGAGAAACATCTAGGGAGTTGCCGGGATGAGACCATCTCAAGTCAGATACAGCAGATGGAGGGTCAGGTCTGATTACATCCCAAACTATTATTTTCTTATAGACTGTGATTTTGAATTGCCCCTAGGTGGGGGCAATCCATCTCCAGCCTCATCTGGTGGAATCAAAACATGGATTGTTGGGCCCTGTTAAAAATCATGGGAGGGGATGGTCCTTTTGCCGAAACATGGTGCACTTAAATGTTGGTAATACATTCATGGAGGCCTCTAAGGGCCACCCCCCAAAATGCAGGCAGCCTGTGATTTGCCCATAAGGGCTTGAAAGAGGCGTGCAAAATGCTTCATGAGAAAAAAATACAGGAGGAGGAACATGTAATGGTCTGAGGGAATGACCTTGTGAGACAGGAGGGAGAGCTGCAGGCTAGGCACCCAGCAGGTAAAAGATATCTCAGCCCACAGAAGGAGGGAAAGCATGGGAAATGTTTCAGAAGGGACCCTCCCCAGTTTTCCGGAGAGTAAAAGGAAAGGAGGGGAGGAATACTTTCAGCCTTGCAAGATTCTGTTACTGTAATTTTACAATAAAGATAGAGCTAGTACTAGGTTATGCTTCTGGCCTGAACTACCTCGCAGGGCTAACAGGACAGGAGGGAGGGGACAAGATACCATCATATAGGCTTTCTGTGAAGCAGTTCTACGCTGGAAGAGAAAAAAAGTGGGCTGTCTCCACATGGCGAAGGGTGACAGAGAAAGAAAGCTGAAGATGTACGAGAGTTTTTTGGGGGGGAGGGGGAGTCACTTTGCAACAGTGGAACGTTTAATTAATAAATGAAAGAATCATCTTGCTCAGGATTCAAATTATTTAGGCTCCCAAGCAACTGATGGGAGCTTCCCCATTTTTACAATACTGATTTTAATTTGGGCTCTTGATTTTAACTGCATCAGTTCTACAGGTTAGTTTGCATGCTTTCGTTGTTGTAAGCCGCCTGGAATGTTTGCCGAAATAGGAAGTAAATCTCAAAAAATGAACACCTAAGAAAAGGAGTCTCCACCATCCCTTTCGGCTGCTTCACCAGCCAGGAAGCCACAAAAGAATATTTTAAAGGCATTTTTTTTTTTATGTTGCTTTTTTTCTGCACTAGGAGAAGTGGTAGACAATAAATCCTGAGGCAGGAAGGGAAAGAAGGAAGGAGAATTTAAAACACTGCCCACACTCGTGAGCAGAACCAAATTTCGCATCCAAATCGATGGCTGCAACCCAAATAATAAAGGGTCTGTATTTGCAAGCATAAGGAGATTGTAATGGTATGTGGGTATGACCTTGGGAGACCGGGCCAAGAGACGCTGCAAAGGGAATGGTCAGATAAGAGACGGCACAGCCCGCAGCTGGACAGTGGGTGGGGCAAGAAGCTCAGAAGGGACCCTCCCTAGTTTCTCAGGGTGTAAAGCAGACAGGGAAAGATTAGTACTTTCAGACTTGCAAGATTCTGTTAATATAGCCTTCCCACAAAGTAGAATTAGCTCATCTAGTCGTGTTTTCTGTCCGGTCTCCCTGGTAAGGCTGACAGATATTGCCTTATGGGCGGTCTTATTTTTTGGGCCAGATCTTGATTAAAATTTGGCAAGAGTTCCCAGAAACTGGACAGAAGCATTTACCAAAAGATCTGCTCCTTGTGCTTCTAGTCAACCCACCACCGCTTTCACCTTCAGATGAAAAAAGGGAAAAAATTAAAAAGGGGCACAAACATTAGAAAACCCGGGGCTGCACATCCCATTGCTGTGAAAGGCTGAACCGCATTTTTGATGGGACATAAGGAAACATTACCTACTTTTAGTTGAGGTTCTCCAGGCTTAAGGAGATAAATACTAAAGATCACATTCTTCGAGTGTGGGAGTAATTATAATAGCTATATTTAATTTAACTGTAATTAGGTTTAAATAGAAGCATGAGTTAAATCAGGCTATCTGTCACTGTCCCACACATTTCTTCAACCTGCCCCCCTCCTTTCTCGAGGGTGGATCCCCCATGAGACTCCAGGCTAATCACTGTTGACCTGCTGTGATGGATCATCTTTGCTCACTGTTAATTAATTAATTAATTAATTAGTCATAAAGCATATTAAAGAGATAAGGGCTGCCATTTTCATTGCATCATTTGTAGCTTTGGCCCACTCTGCATCTCAAAGGGAAGCAGAGGACCAAATCAGCTATTAAGACATTGCAAAGTCGGAATAGCATGACTTGTAATCTCTCACTTTCATCCACTTACTTTCATCAAAATGTGTTAACTGTATTTCCAAACATAAAATTAGATACATACACAGAGAGAGAGACACACACACAGAGAGACAGAGAAACTAATACAAACATATAAGGGCATAAATATAATTTAATTCTATTAAGATACTATTACTATTTGTCAGTGCGGATTAAAAAAAACAACCCAATCCCTACCCCTGAAATATAACAACATTTATAAGATAAATGTAAAAGATTACAAGGTCATATGATTTTGCTTTTCAGGGTTTTTTTAAAGCTTTCTTTGGAAAAGGGATAATCTGAAACACATAGGAAAGAAAACAGAATAAATGAAGCTTCAATTTAAAAAAAAATCAGACTTTACATTTCTCTGCATTGCTGATTAGATCAGAAATCGGGTTTTATTTAAATAAATTGGAACTTATTTAAACAGTACAGCATCCCTCCTACACTGCACCAAGCAACTGTGCATTTGTCCACATGTCATAATTCTTGCTGGTTGCTTTCATCTACTTAACAATGCGGGCAACCTTAGCTCCAAGTCACCCATAACTTATATATTCTCCTCTGACATACTGCCCGGAGCGATGAGTCTTGGAAAGTCTTCTAGAGTTGTCTCTTTTGCAATGCTAAGTAGAGCTGTGCAGCACTTCGGATGCAATCCCCAAAGATGCTTAGGAACACACAGGGCACGAACACAGCATCTGTCTGTAACTCCTTAAAGCAACTGCCTCTTTTCCTGGGAAGATCCTACGAAAAGAGGCAGCTGCTTTAAGGAGTTGCCAACAGGTACAACCTACGCACTCTCGAAATTTAACGTGGGCACCGCACAGACTGAATACTGAGGGAGCAGTGAAAAGTAACCATCAATCAACTATCTGTTTAAGGGACTCTATACCATAGGAGATAGTCTAGTATTGAAGCGGGAAGAGGGAAGATGAAACTGAATGGGAAATGAGACCACGCCATGTATCGTGGTGCAATATACTGGTGCATCTACCTAGTTCTTTCTACACTATGCAATGAAAGCATCTATGGCAATTCTCCAGCTGCTGAACTATGGCAATTCTTAGCCACGGAACTAAAAGGGCTGTTGTTGAACCTGGAGTCAGGGTTAGCCAAGGACATATTGCTGCCCTTGGCAAAGAAGATGTTAATATGGGTCCAGAAGCGAAGTAGATCAGCAGTTGATTTTTTTGTCAATCCTGATGATGGGCCAAGTCCTACATCCTATGGGAGATCGCCATGTTCCCTTAGGTCAGTGTTGTCCAAACTTGGCCACTTTAAGATGAGTGGACTTAACTCCCAGAATTCCCCAGCTGGCTGGGGAATTCTGGGAGTTGAAGTCCACTCATCTTAAAGAGGCCAAGTTTGGACAACACTGCCTTAGGTGATAGGCTGTTTGATATACAGCCATCTCCTCTAATGCCTTGTTGCATCTCAACACCTCCCACCTAAGAATACTTCACTTTATTTAATAGTGAGATCAGACCAGCCAGGGCTCTTCTGCATAGAAACCATGAATCCTAGCTCCTCCTCAGTGTCAAAGATGGGATCAATACAGGGTTGTATATACACAAACAGAGACTCCTTCCACAAACTCAACTTTGTCACAATACTAACCATGGTAGTCAGGATGTACTTGTAGAAGGCAGATGTCATCCCCAACTCTGAAGCCTGGAAGAAAGGCAATTCACAAGAATCATCAACGGGAGGGTCTCAATTGCTTGACAAACTTGCAATGGCTGGCCAACAAGAACACAAGAAAATGTGCTGAGCCTTTGAGAAATTTGACAAGGATGATGGGTGGGTTCTAAAACTGGCAAGGTCACAAGTTGTTGGACTGGTCTGGACTGACTTACACTCATTTCCAGTTGTTTTAAAAATAACCAGGTGAGTAAAATTTTTATGTATTTCAGGCTAATGCCATATAGGTACGAAAATGTTTATACCTTAGTCCTCCTAAACAATACCAACCTTGCAACAGATGATATTTCCAGTGGTGTCTACCATAGAAAAAGTCCAAATCAGGAAGTACGTGCACACACACACCATCTTTTGGATGTGCTTGTGATGTCAAACCACAAATGGGGCAGGGCTTGCCTCACAATGCTCCAGCCTTGCGCTTTCCAATTTTGACCCCCCCGCTACCAAAGACGCCACTGGATATTTCAACTTGGGTAGTTTAACAAGAGGAAAAATCTCCAGTTTATCTGTATATGATCCCAGCAGCAAATTTACTAAGGTTGATTTACTTCCATTTTTGACAGCCCTCTGGATTTCAGAGTGGAGCTGCTTTGTATATATTTGTTAAAATCCCCACGCTGATTTGTTTATACTTACTGACTGCCTTGTTTAGCAGCCATTCAAAGTTACAACAGTGCAAAAAAATAACTTTGCGATCAATCCTCACATTTATGACTGTCGCAGGGTCCCACGGTCACGTGATTGCCATCTGCGTGTTTCGCAACTGGCTTGTGACAAGCAGAGTTACTAGAGAAGGTGGAAGTAAAATCGTAACTCGTGGTCACATGATTTTTTGCTTAGCGACTGGGGTGCTTAGCAACCAAGTTGCTGGTCCCAATTGTGGTCGCTAAGCGAGGACTACCTGTATTAGGGTTATAACTATGAACAGATGACTAGTTCCGATTTATGTTGGAAACTATTGGAGGGTTTTTTGTTCTTCCACATGTGTTCTTCGCCCACATTATTTTTTTAAAAAAACTTATCTATTACTATACCAATTACTTTGAAAGGTGATTAATGAAAAAATGCCAGCGGAAGGGGAAAAACCACCCATAGCTTTCCCATAGGCAACTCTGCAAACAGTGGAGGGCTGTGATGGCCCCCTCCCACCCATCAAGCATTATACATAGTCCTCGACTTATGACCACAATTGGGACCGGAACTTCCGTTGCTAAGCAGTGGTCATTAAGTGAGTCACACCCAATTTTATGACTTTTTTTGCCGTAGTCATTAAGCAGATCTGGCTTTCCCCATTGACTTTGTTTGTTGGAAGCCCCCTGGGAAGGTCACAAATGGCAATCATGTGACCCCGGAATGCTGCAACCATCATAAATACATGCCAGTTGCCAAGTGCCCGAATTTTGATCATGTGATCACAGGTATGCTGCAGTGGTCGTAAGTGCAAGGATTGGTTGTAAGTCATTTTTTTTCAGGGCCATCATAACTTTGAATGGTCGTTAAACAAATGGTTGTAAGTCGAGGACTACCTGTATTTCCAAGGAAATGTCGAAGATGTGAGCATATTCCAAAGAGGCAGTCACAATAGTCCAATAGTTTGGGGGCAAGCCAAGAGAGACCTTCACCCATTCCTAATCAAGGGATGCAGTTATGACTCCCCAAATACACAAAGGATTGTCCGGATCCATGCAACTCTAGTCTTCCCAGAACAGAGTCCATGTACAGGTCCAGCAACACTAGGCTGGTAATACTGAGAGACTTCTGACCCATCTGACAGAACATCATGGTGCAAATTAAGTTGCTTTCTCTGCCCTTGATGGCCAGGCTAGAAACTAAAACTTTGTGTCTCTGCCACAGTTTGGCCCTGCCAGCCTCTCTCACCTTCTTCAGGATGAGGTAAGAGATGGAAGCATTGGCATCAATAATAATGGTTGAAATCTTGTCGTCTCGGATCTCCTTGAGCAGCGGCGTGGGATCATTGGTGTCATCCAACATCCGGATCGACAGGGTTTCCTTGGAGATGAGGAACTGGCGCACTAATTCCTCCAGTCTCAACAGGCCTGATGGGTGGAAAAGGAACAGCAGGTTATGCCAACTTTGTCTTCAAGCCAGACTCCAGTCCTGTGGTCTGGCTTCAAGGTTTGCAACTTGGCCCTGGAGTCATTCAATCAGAACATAAAAGCTTTTGCACTGAAATAAACACTTCTCTTGTTTAATAACTTGAGTCTATTAACTGAATCCAAGATGTTCTTTGCCTTCTGCTTTTTGGAAGACTGTGGATATCAAAACATGGTGGTGGCTTGAACCTCACAAGGGGTTTCCCTGTGCCCCGTCTGCCAAGAGTCAACTTTGAAGGAAGAAACATTTTATTTTTTTTTGCATCTGCTCACCCTAGACTAGAGACAACTAGACGTAATACTAAATTGATTTTTGCATTTAACATGTCTGCTTTTTTCAAAATCCAAAATTACAGCCACAGGGAGGTGTTGATAATTATCAGGAGCCCAGCAGGCTGATAGGAGAGATACAATTTTCACTACTGCAGTCCTGAATAAAATTGCTCCAATTTTAGCTGAAGGACTGGTATTATTAACACCATTCTGTCCCTCTCCTGGCTGCTATAATTTTAATAAACATGATCTTTGCTCACCCCTACATCACCAGCCATCACTATTTGCATGTTTTTATGTGCAGCTTGTTAATTTATCTAGTTTGATTTCTAATGCAGATTTAACTACCTGTATCTCAACCTTCCCAAACTGGTACTCTTCAGATTACAATTCCCATCAATTGCAAAGGCCAAATTGGTGACTAGCTCTGAAAGCAGCTTACCCTGTCTGATACTCCACCTAAACTCAAAGGAAAAAGAGGGTCTCATCCTGCTAGTTTTCTGGGAACTAATGGGGGGGGGGAGTTAATTTCCTCTCCATTCAGTCCTCACCCCCATACTTTAAAATCACTCAGAGAGAAAAGTCAGAACCCACATGCTTGTTTCAAAGTACTTTCTGCTTTCTTCCGCTCCCCTCCCCAGCAATTTTTCTTCTAGTTCCAGTACTGGCTACATCAAGTCAACACCAGAGTCAGGTTTTATGCTAGCTTTGGCAAACTGAGTACACTTGTACTTGATCAGATGTTTTGTTTCAGGACCCCAAGGGTTAGCCAAGATTATGGCTGGCTGGGGAATTCTGGGAGTTGAAGTCCACACATCTTAAAGTTGTCAAGGTTGAGAAACACTGCCTTAAAATTAGAGCTTTCTCTAGCCTCTGCACCTCTGCACCATGCACTCCTACTGGAGTTCTCAGCAAGATTCTGTCAAAAGGGCATGACTTTCAGGCCGATGTAATTCTGGCTCCATTTTTGCAATAAACCAAACATATATGGAGCACTCCTCCCACCCTATGCCAAGCGTCCCAATCCTCTGTTCCTTGCCAAACAGCACAATTGTGTTCCTTACACTCAGCCTTGGCACAGATGAGGCTCGCTGAGGGGTAGTTGAAGGACTTCAGGATACAAGACACCGCCAGGCTGACGTCCTCGTTGCTGGGGTAGAGGCTGACTGAAGCAAAACGCAGGTACTGCAATTTGGGTGTTTCCTCGGGACCCACCTTAACGTGGGGGATCTAGAGGGGAGAAAGACGTTGTTTGTGTTTCTTGACAATAAGGCTTTTCTACGCGGGGGACTACGGAAGCAGGGCCAACAGGAATGTTCCCACGGGTCAACATTCTGTAGAAATAATCCTGCCTATATTCACAATCTACATTTAGCAGGCTGAATTTGCAAAACTCCTCATGGTCCTGCAGCGGTTTTTAAAATGGTGAGCAAAATTATGCAGTCATGAGGTCTAGAAGTATCCTTGTGGTTTTCCAAAGAAAGGGAGAAAGCTGGCATTCTGGAGATCTAACAGGAGGAATCAGAGGATCCCAGCCATGCAACTGCCTAAACCAGTGTTTCTCAACCTTGGCAACTTGAAGATGGGTGGAATTCCTTGCTGGCTGGGGAATTCTGGGAGTTGAAGTCCACCCATCTTCAAGTTGCCAAGGTTGAGAAACACTGGCCTAAACTATTGCCTCCAGAGAGAAATCAACCCCCACCTTTGAAGCAAACGCAAGTCCAGCACTTTTAAGACTACAGTGCATGTCCTCCATTGCTACATACCTTTCTGAAAGAAAGGTTAGAACTCAGTCCCATCGTTTTTTGTAGAAAAGTGGGATCGTATCATCAGAGAGTATCAAGGATGTAATGAATAGTGATGATCAAGTGATCACTCACCTCTTTTTCTCCACAAATGTGGCTGACGATGGAAGCAGAGGCTGGGCTGGACGCCGGACCCAGAACTGAAACTACACCTTTGGGCAGAATCTGACACACTATGAAAAAGAGAGGGTGGGATGAAGATCAGGCAAACTTCTCTTGCACAGTCCAAGTTTGGTGCACCTAGACAGTTCAAGCAAAATCATAGCCTTTGTAAACTTCTATTGGGTGACTTCCCTTTTTACTATCTGCCAATCATTCCATAAGTACAAAAAACTGGAATTCAGTAGCTGGTCTAGAAGCTTGTTAGGTGTTATGGCCTTGTCCCAGTCTATCTACCTCTGACCTTGATCAAATAACCTATACTGGCCTTCCAAGGCTTCAAACCTTGACATCAGCTTCCAAGGCTCTTTTATGAAAGGTCCCTGAGGACCACGCCTGCTCAGGACCCATAAGCTCAGCACATACTTGCATATTTGTGCATGGAAGCTGTGGCAGGGGGAAAGCCCTCTAGTTTTTGACATTGCTCCTTCTCATTACCAAAGATTTTGTAGGGCTTGTCATGCAAAGGAGAACCCAGAGCAGAAACAAGTCCCTACCCACAAACCCCAGAGATAAGGATGCTGTTGTTACAAGCAAGACTTTCCAAACTGACAGGTTCAATGCAACATGCAGTTGCATCCTGATGTGGGTTTTGTACAGTTAAGCCCACTTTGACTGATGGATAGAGCCAGCTCAACATATTATAATTGATCCCTCCTTGCAGCGGTCACTCCTTAGCTTCAAGAACTCCACCTTCTCGTCTTCCTGGTCTCATGAGTTGGGAAGACTATTCATGCCCTGCTTTAGGGCACCCAACGTACTGGTGTCGGTGGTCTCGTACTGGCTGTCCCGCTGCAGTTCAAAGATCTCCACCTCCACCCGGGCTTTGGCGGGCACTTCGATGATGCTATTGATGTGTTCACGAGCCAAAGCTAAGGCTAGTCGCTCCCCGCGGCCACACACTGTCTGGTCATCCAAAATGGCAGCTGGTCATGGGACAAGAACAGATGATGGGTACAAAAAGAGAGAGAAAGAAGCCTATCACCATTCGCTTTGATCCCTGCAAAAGCAGCTTTCTTCTGCACTGTTCCCTGATGTTAAGACTCTTGGGAGCACAGAAGTTGACTTTCTCACCCACCTACACAAGATGACTGTCAAACTCTCCAAATGTGCTGAGTTGACAGCTCCCAGAATTCCTGGCCAGCACAATGAACAACTAGGAATGCTGGGAACTGTTACTCCAATCCATCTGGAGGATGTCAGATCAGTGTGGTCCAAACATGCCTGGTCTGACCTTCTTCATCTTTCTTTTTTAATTGTCTTCTTTTGTATCCTTGCAGATTCCCTGACTCTTGTCCTTTGTCTACAACCATAATCGAACACCAGGCCTGGGCAAACGCTGAGGCTCTCTAGCTTGGAGAGTAGAGCATCTTCAAGCTGTGTAGGTCCTTCCAAGGAGCAAATCATGGCAAAAAAACCAGGTTCTGCCATTTTTCCTGGAGCCATCTGGATGAGCTGCTGAACCACGACTGTCACCCCTTCCGCAGCCATTGTCATGCCCAAGGTCAGGCTACCCTGAGTCCCTGGCTCTCTGCCCTGGCTTGTGCTACCTTCTCTCAGCTTCAACCCCCCTCAGCAGTCTTGAAGTGCATCTCCTCAGCAGAAGCCTTCTACTTACCCATGCGCAGAGACGACAACATCTCCAGGCTCTCATGGGCGAAGCCGAGTATCAGCAGCAGCAGCAGCGCGGGCAAAGCCGGCATCTTCTACCCCTCCTCATGGAGAAAGTTCGGCCGTGGCCTCTGCGCTGCCACCTGCAGGCAGGACAGAAAAATGTCCCCCTCTCGTGAGTACATGGAACAGGTCTCAGCAGATGAGGGTGTCTGGCCAACTTTGTCCAGGTTTGGAAGCTAAGCAAGGTTTAGTCTGATACTGGGATGAGAGACCATCATAAGATCCCAGAATTCTAGGCTGGATTGCATCAAACCCTTTTCTGTACCGTTGCCAAGGGAACAGCACGGATAGATAGATGTGGAACTAACCATTCTACTGTCATCTTTGGTCATGATGGGTGAGGACGATAGGAGGCCAAAGCCAGCAGCATCTGGAGGTTCATAGGTTGCCGAACTAAATTCTTACATGCACTAAGTCAGCTTACACCCTGGTTCTCCATCAATCATCCAGCCAGCACTGCTCCGTAAATGGCAGCAGAAGGTGGATGAAAGCACAGGAGGAAGAGGATCAGAGTAGTTGTAATTCGGTTCTTCTTGATGTATTTGAAAGCAGGTAAAAGCAGACAATCTGCTGATTGTGCCAGCAAGCAGCAAGATCAAGCAGATACTTGGGTTTATAGATGTTTTTAAAGGGTTTGCTAGGGGCGATACAACCCCTCATCTGCAAATTTAGCTGAATCAAAGGAGGTCAAGAACTGCAGTGTTGAAGCAACAATGCAACGTCTTGCTGCAAGTCGGCCTTAAACTGCAGGTTCGTGCTTCGCTGGTTTCCCGTGCATTCATAAAGCTGCCCATCCTTAATTTCTCCCCACCATTTTATCGGTTCACTACATTTTTAATTAACCCAGGCAAATAGATATGGTTCTCCAGACCATCCGTTGTTTTATTCTCACAACAACTCTGCAAGGGAGACTAGCTAGAAGATCATAAGCATGATTGAAGGCAGGAGGGCTGGAAGGGGTCTTCTTGATTCATACGGCACCGCTCTTTAATTACTATGCCATCCTGGCATTTCATCACACCAATTTTCTGCTCCAGTGGAGTGCTGTCCGCTATTCCATATCCTGATCTAACAATAGGGCTCTCTAGTAGCACAACTGCCAACCATTGTCCACAAGGCGCGAATGGCCCTCCAGCCCCTGAAAACTATCCAGAGGAATGACATAACATTTGCCATAATTTCCTCTTGATTTTTGGTCGGAAACAGAAAACAGAAAAACCGGAGAAACGGGTGAGTCAAGCCTCAAGAGAAGCTAAGGAGGGCCAGATCAGGTTAGAACTTGGATGGGAGACTTCATGGGAATTCCAGGGGTGTTAGCTAGAATTGGGAAGTGGAAGATGAATCCCAGAAGGCAGGGGCAAGCTACTCCTGTATTCCTGCCAAGAAAACGCAATGGATGCAGTTGTTTTATTTATTTATTTATTTATTTATTTATTTATCAAACAGATTTATACGCCGCCCATCTCACTATGCCTGTGACTCTAGGCGGCTCACACATAAGAAGCATAGAAACAGGATTGACTTAAGGGCATCTTTATAAGCCTAACTCACCTAGAAATGCCTCTGGAACACGTAGCACACCCGACAAAGTAAAATAAAAGATCTCCCAGAAATCTTGCCCGCTGTCTCCTATAGCAGTGTTTCTCAAGCTTGGCAGCTTTAAGATGGGTGGACTTCAACTCCCAGAATTCCCCAGCCAGCCCTGCTGGCTGGGGAATTCTGGGAGTTGAAGTCCACCCATCTTAAAGTTGCCAAGCTTGAGAAACACTGTCCTATAGCATCACTACATTACTGCCTTATTGGTAGATAAAAGTACGGCCTGCCAAACACTGGTTTTCTTGCCCCCCCCTTTTGCACACTGCTTCCCACACTCTCCTCTATCAACTGCCTTGTGCCGTACTGGCAGAGACACAAAGTTTTAGTTTCTAGCCTGGCCATCAAGGGCAGGGTAAGCTATTTAATTTGCACCACGATGTTCTGTCAAATGGGTCAGCGGTCTCTCAGCGTTACCTGCCCAGGGTTGCCGGACCTGTCCGTGGACTCTGTTCTGGGAAAGCTAGAGTTGCATGGATCCTGACAATCCTTGGTGTATCTGGGGAGTCAAAATTGCATCCCTTGATTAGGAGTGGGCAAAGGTCTCTCCTGGTTCGCCCCCAAACTACTGGACTCTTGTGACTGCTTCCTTCGAAGACGCAGACATCTTTGACATTTCCTTGGAAATAATGCTTGACGGAGGGGAGGGGGCCATCACAGCCCTCCATTGTTTGCAGAGTTGCCTACGGGAACGCTATGGGTAGTTCTTCCCCTTCCCCTGGCATTTTTTTCATTAACCACCTTTCAAAGTGACTGGAGTAGTAATGGATCAGGTTTTTTTTAAAAAAAAATAATGTGGGTGGAAGAACAATAAAAAAAAAATCAATAGTTTGTAAGATAAATGGGGACTCGTCATCTGTCCGTGGTGATAAACCTGATCTAGAAGAGGCCTCCCATACACACTTTGCACGCCCCTTCCTGCAGTGTCTTCTGCCAAGGGCCCCCCCTTTCTACCAGCTTCACAGAGCTCCCCCTACAGGCCATTGCGCACTCTGCTACCCATTTGACACTGCCTTTCACTTCGGCAGTTCCCTCCTTTAGCTGCAAATCATCCTTTGCCTCCAGCCAAAAAAAAAGGGGGGGGGGGTTCAATGCCTCCTTGTGGCTGCTAACTCCGGCCTTCCCTAAGCTCTAGGCATCTTTCCAACCGCTGATGCTGCAAAAGGACCGGCACCCTCCCGGTTGTACATGACACCTGTCCCACTTTGTGCTGAGTCAGCAACACTTCATTGTCCGAGCGCTGTGTGTTCACCTTGAGCATTAATGTTTATTTTCCATCCATCACCGGCAAATAGGAGGGAGGGGGGATATCGATGTTGGCCTCCTTGCTCCCCACTCCTTTGGTCGAGAGGAGGCGAGGAAGAAGGGTCAGCGCTAAAAAGCAGGCTCTCTACTCTAAAATCCTATTTGGGGGGAGGAAAAGTCCTACAGACGATAGGTTAGCCCAGCCAGAAAAGAATTAAAAAAGGAAAACCTCAGATAAACCAGTGAAGTGTTCTGAAAGGGAAGGCATGATGCATGCTTCAAGGCATAATGTCTCTGAATACTGGTTGCTGGAGGCAAACAACGGAGAGAAAGGGCTTCAGCCTGAAGGCCCCACTTCTGGGATTCCTGAGGGCATCAGGGCATTTGCTAGTGGGGGAAAAAAGGCTGTTCTAACCTTCTTATCTGAAGTGCCCTGGCTGGAGCCAGCGAGCCCGAGACAGACACCCTTTCCCCAGGACTTAAACGTGGCTTTTCTACCACCGTAACACCGTGAGGGCAAAAACCAGCAGCAAATTCTCTCCCCTGGGTGCAACTCTGAATGTTATAGGACACCAGCATGAAACGATCTGCAAACAAAGAGGGATGTTGACATTTGCAAATCCAACCTTTGGCTCAAATTAAAGAAGAGGTGGGAATCTCTCGGTTGCCTTTTCCCATTTAAAGAAGACAACCAGGCTGTGGAGAAGAGGGGAAACCAGATCAGGATTGGGACCCAAGGGTGGAAGGGATGTCGCTTTTTCCTATAGCTGGCACCAAGAACCAGGATATTCTGTCTCATTTTTCTGTCATATGGATTTTTACAGCTCAGATTCTGGTAGCCCTCCTTTCCTTCCTGTCATTATTGCCAAACTTCTCTTTTCTCCACTGCCCCAAATGAAAGATGCAGGCACCGCCATTTTGGCCAGGAAAATGGTCCCAGACAAGTCCCTTCCCCATGCTGCAGTCATGGAGAGCCCCTCCCCACATTCTGTCACAGAAAAATGGGAGGTCGAAAGGAATTATGGAACCTGCATATCCAAGCTAACTTGTCCCACAAAAGATAGGAAGACTTTTGTGTCTTCTTCAATGTTCCCCATCAACCCTGCGGGCCTAGACCAGTGTTTCTCAACCTTGGCAGCTTGAAGATGTGTGGACTTCAACTCCCAAAATTCCCCAGCCAGCAGGGATGGCTGGGGAATTCTGGGAGTTGAAGTCCACACATCTTCAAGTTGCCAAGGCTGAGAAACACTGGTCTAGGCCCACAGGGTTGCTGTTTAACAGCAGACCAAACTAGAGACCAGTAACAGGAAATGATAGCAACTCTTTGGAATCCAATATTCCATTTCAGTCTCTCAGCGCTTTGCAGAATAAGAACTCCTGTTCTTCCGACCATCAAGCGCTGGCTCCAATTAAGGACTGTGCCTCCCAGCAGGCATTTGTGCTGTTCAATAAACCAGTCCTTTGAAAACGCACCTCGAAAATTAATTAGAGATTCATTTAGCAAAAGCCTGCAAACTGAATTCCAGAACCAACTTCCAGGAGTTTTCACACCAAGCCTTTTTTAAAAAATGATTTCTTACATTTGCATGCTGAGCGAAGAAGATGAGCCTCTGGCTAAGCTCGTAGCATCAGCAGTTGGCACTGGGCATTTGCCAAGATGCATCGCTCAGCAGGAACCCACCATAAATCTCCCAGCCCCTCCCAGCCCCACTGCTCTTCCCTCTCTGTTTTTGAGGTCTATTCACCTGGCCTCTTGAGTGAAGCACATCCTAACAGCTTTTGCAGATCCCATATATTTAAAGCTACCAGATTGTCTTCGTCCCCAGTGAACTCTTGGCCCAAATTCTGCCTACAACACTTCCTTCCTTCCCCACAAGCAGGTCTTCCCAGAGTGGTATCTTCAGGATGATGGAAGGTGAGCTCTGTGAGGTGTCCACGCTACGGGTCAGCAAAGTCAAAATGGCAGCTGTTATTGCTTGACTGAAGCCCTAGCCCTTTAATTTCGCAGCCTTCAATTGCGGGGTTTCAATCATACAACTATGGACATCATCTTGACTTTTTTTGACACCCCCCCCCCATGGCTGCCCTTGTCCCAAACATCTGAAACATCTGAAAGCTGGGATATTCCTGGTTGGTGGGGTCTCACTGGCCTTGCTATAAGTGAGCATGTGCAGAGTGCCTTTTTATCACTTTGCTGGTGCCCCAAAATCTCAGAAGAGGAGACATGGTTGCCCCAGGCATCAAAGAGGCCAAACGCATAGCCCATCTTAGCATTATCAAGGACCAAGCTTTATACCAAGGCAATCAAGTAGGAACTGCTGTGGGCAAGTTCTCCAGCCTGGTTCGACTAATGAGGAAAACAGCATCTTTGCACCATGTGACAACTGTTGCCAGGCAACAAGAAGCTGCTAACAAGGATGCCATGGTTGCTAGGCAAAGCCATCTGCAGTGCCGCTGCCCTTCCCAACTGAGTTGCCCCTTCTCCCCACCAAGGGGAGAGAGTTTCTTCAAAGAACGGGAACTGGGCTCCACCACAAGGTTGGAACAAGAAAGCAATGTTGCTACTCCCCTTTCTCCTTTGCCTTCCCACCCCCTGGGCCCACCAAGGGGCACTGATGCGGAGTGATGGGGAGAAGAACTTTAAGTGTGATTCTTTTTTCTCATGGGTCACGTCTTGCGTTTCCACCAAGAGTCTCACACGCAAATATATCTTGCATATTGTCACCTTTCTTGTCCCAGTCCTCCCGTCCCATCTATGGAACACCTCCCATCTTCTCTTTGCCAGATGCTCCTGGAAAGGAATCCAATAACCCCCTTGAGGAATCCTGACCCATTCTAGAAATTTCAGAGCTACATTGTTTGGTACATAACACATCAGCTAGTCCTTACGCCTTCCAATATGGCCCAAACTCTACAGGTAGCTCTGGAGCTAAAGTTTATTGGGAGCCATAGGACTGCCCCCAGCCCCCATTTGCACACCCGCTTCAAGGTGCCGCCAGACTCTCTTCTGTGTTTGCAGTGTGACCCACACAGCTAATACTCCCGGGATAATGAATAAAAAGATCCTTCACGTGGAAAAATTAGCAACATTCTCTCTTTCTGTGCAACTAAGCCACATCTCACAATGAAAGGGCGAGGAAGAGGGCAAAGATTTTGTGCAGGTCCAACAACCCCATTACAGCTTTCTTCTTTTATCCTGTTCAGCGAGCACTCTTCTCCGCCCCCATGGTTTTTTTTTTTTTAACTTATGGGTGGTAATTCTGTATTCCCATGACCTTTTTATAGTGGACTAGACCAGGGTTTCTCAACCTTGGCGACTTGAAGATGGGTGGACTTCAACTCTCAGAATTCCCCAGCCAGCAGGGGGAATTTCTCAACCGCCAAGGTTGAGAAACCCTAGACTAAGACTGTGCAAGTTTTTCTTTCCTTTTAAAGGCTCAAGAGCCTTCTCCCCTGCATACACTGCCTCAGGCCAGCCTTTGCCAACAGCTTGGAAATTTTGGACTCCGTTTTCAGGTGCTGCTTAACAGAATATTTAAATGTCAAGCTCTCCCTCATTGACTTGCATGAGCGCCATTCATATTCACAGCACATTTGAAAAAGAATATTTGCATCAAAGTTCAAACAGCAATAGACCGATTCCACTTCCTTTCCCGCACCCACACCCTACGCTCTGCCACTGGCAGGTTAACAACCCTGAATGTTTTTTTTAAGTGCACATAAACAGGACCACCAAACCAAAAAAGAATAATAATAATTATCGAGCACATCTAAATACCCTAACTTTCCAATTTCTGAATATTTCTCTCTGTACCTTGTTCCCAAAAGACTCAATAAAGGCACACTTTGAACGGCTCTCTGGATCATGCTAACACATGCTTTTTTAACCACGAGTATTAAACAAGCCACATCACGAAATGGATTCGTGCAACATGTTACGTTGAAGCGGCGTTTTACAAACCATGGTGGTTGGGTTCACCAACACCCTAAGCCAAAACAAAACCACATAAATTCTAGATCAGTCTTTTTTTCAAACTTGACGACTTTAAGAGGTGTGGGCAACTCTTTGTCTTTACCTTGTCTTTACTTAATTTAATTTGTGGTTTTTAATGGCTTTTTGGGGGGGTCTTCTTCTTCTGTACGCCACCCAGAGTCACTATGTGAGATGGACAGCTATACAAATGTGATAAATAAATAAATAAATCCCCAGAATTCCCCAGCCAGCATGAATGGACTTCAACTCCCAGAATTCCCCAGCCAGCATGCTGGCTGGGGAATTCTGGGAGTTGAAGTCCACACATCTTAAAGTTGCCAAGTTTGAGACACACTGTTCTAGACTCTAGCTTGATACAATATATAATCCTCCACACAGACAATTCTAGATTTAGTCCCAGTAGCTCCAAGTAGGGTTGAGAAGGATATCTACTCAAACCAGTGTAGCCATTACTGACCAGTATAGGCAGTACTGGGATAAGACAGACTGAAAGGAGTACATTCAATTGTTCATTTTCTTGATTTATGCAATTTTCTTCATAATGCATTTTTTAAGAGGGGAAAAGTTTGCCGTTTCAAAAACTTCCTATGAAGGCTCTCGGTGAGACTCTCAGAACGAGGTTATATGAAAGACAAGGGCTACCTATATCCAGCCAGGACTTGATTAGCTGCCTAGAAGGAAGAGCAGAAGTGAAGGGAAGATTGCAATTTCTTTTCCAGCAGGCCTGCTAGGTCTTTAGAAGCTGTGTAGCAAAAATAAAATAAATAAATCAACAGGTGTTCTTTGTACCAGCAGGAAACTGCCATGATGAGTAAAGTGTTAGATGTAACTCTTTGCCAGTCTACAGGTATTAAAATATAGAAGAATTCTGCCAGGGGAAAAGACAACAACTCCATTGGGCATCAAAAAGACACAACTGCAACTCTATGTCTGTGCACTCCCCCTGCCGCCATGTTTTGAGCACAATGCTGTGACATACAAATAAGGCTGGGGTGGGGGAGTATAGCCCCCACCCCCATTTTGCCTGGAAGTTGAAAATATGAAATGTTTCCCCTTCTGGCTTCTCCCACAAGACCATCCATATCTCCAGCTTTCTGATGCAACGTTTCCACGGCCCTCCCCAAAAGTGCAGAAAACATTGGCTAATACGTTGTCCTCACACAACCTTACAAATCCATTATTATTCCCCCTTAAGTAGGCTCCTGAAACAGAAGGACTCCGCAGCTATATATGGAACAAAATTCAGCCCTCTCCATCTTTCAGGTCCAATTTACACATTCAGCAAAGAGCGAAGAGCAGTGTTTCTCAACCTTGGCGACTTGAAGACGTGTGGACTTCAACTCCCAGAATTCCCCAGCCAGCAGGGCTGGCTGGGGAATTCTGGGAGTTGAAGTCCACACGTCTTCAAGTCGCCAAGGTTGAGAAACACTGGTGAAGGGGCTCCCAGATTAACCTGCACCAATGCAAATTTCAGAGAAAAGCCTGAACGGCTGAACGTTCGCCCATCTTTTCAAAACAAAGTCTACCCACCTTTAAAAAAGAAGTGTGTCAGATTAAAGGATTCCATTTAATGTCCTTAGCGGTCTTCTTCCCACTCAAGAGGGGGATAATCACATGTGCAACCCCCCCCTGCAAACTTGGAGAGTGAAACAATGCAATGCGCACTACGCTTTACTACCGGAAAAAAAATATGACAGAGCCTACCGATATGACGCACGAATACACCCCAACCACACACATTTAACTCAGGCCTTGCTTGCAGCTTAATTAAGGACTTTCTATTAAGGACGGCGGTCGTACAAGTAAGAACCCTCCGTTTAGAAAGACAGTGAAACGGAGCAAAAAATTAAAAATAAAGAAAGCGAGGAGCTGCTATTATCGTGAGTAGGTGGGAATGAATTAACATTCTTTGACATGTTTGTTTTCTATTTATAATGCGCTCTTTGTTGTTCACCTCCTTGCCTCCACCAAACCTTCCAGGTCTCTGTATTTATTTGACGGTTCGAGCGTATTAACTGTACTTTCAGCATATCAAATGTTTCCTGGGCAAGACACAATTAGAAAACGGAACAGCCCGCTAAGCTTCTTTGGAATCAATACATAGCAGGGGAAAAAAATGAGAATGAAAAGATAATAAAGCATAGCAGATTAGCCCCCCCACCTCCTCCCAAGTATCCTGGGAGCCTAGAAAGGTCTTTATCTGCTAGGTGTCTGGCAAGTTTCCCCAAGGAGAACATTTTGAAGGAGCCAAAACCAAAATAGCTGATTTAATCAAGAGACCTTCAGAAACAGCAAAGGGCTCCTTAAATCTGTTTTTCCCTGTACAATGAGCTGATGGCCCACGTCCAACCACTAAATTTTGGTACACGGGTAAGCAAGCCACGGAGGGTGCCAACAGAGCTTCGAGGGGGCACCTCGCTTATGCCTTGGCCACACAACGGATTCTGCTCTCTCAACAAGGAACCCCAAAAGAGACTTTCTTGGGTTCACCCTGGCAGGGTTAGCCCAACACGCTTTTATTTTTTTAATACAATTGTTATTGAAGAAAGGTTTAACAAGAGAAAAACAATACAAATATGAGAAAAGAAACAAAGGAAATAAGGAAGAATAGTGAATAAGTAAGAAAGGAAAAAGAAAAAGCAAGGAAAAAGAAAAAGAAAGAAAAGATGATAAAGAAGCAGCTTCCGATTTTGACAGCGGTTATAAATGCATTTATATTTTATCCACTCTAAGGTTACATCATCATTTCCTTCTTTCCATAAACTACCCTTTCTAATAATCAAACCCATATATCACAAGTTCATTTTTTTCTGTTTTCAGTAAAAAGTCTATAAGGGATTTCCAGTCACTGATAAACGTAGTTGTTGATCTTTCTCTAATCAAGCAAGTTAATTTTGCCATCTCTGCGAGTTCTGTCATCATCACCAACCATTCCTCCATTGTGGGTATTTCAGAATCTTTCCATTTTTGCACATATAATAATCTCACAGCAGTAATCATATATAAAAATAATCTTCCATGGCTCTTTTCTAATTGACTGTCCATTAATCTCAGCAAGAAAAGGTCTGGTTTCAGTTGAATGTTGATCTTTAAAATTCTTTGTATCATTATATGTATTTGAACCTAGAAATTTCTGGCTTTTTTACAAGTCCACCAGGCATGATAAAATGACCCTTCACATTGTCCACATTCCAACATAAATTTGAAGTACCTTTATACATTCTAGACAATTTTTCTGGCATCATGCCTTGTTAAAGTACTGATTCAACCTGTTTCCTGGGCTTGTACAATGCCCTAACTCATAAAGTAACCCATCAGGCAGGGACTGCAAAAACAGCTATCTAAGCTTAACACGTTGCACAAATATAGCCACTAGGTGTTTAACTGACCTGGTTAAACATGTACTATGAACCAAACATGAGGGCCCTTGTGGTCTATCTGTCTAAGATTCAGACTGTACGAGGTGAGCTCTTCCAGAGCTTCCTTTGCCATTCCATTGAAATAAAAAGGAGCCTTTTGGTCAATTTTTCATTTCCTTTGGTGGACAGAAGCAGTAAAAAACAGCCATGTACCTTTTGGGAGCCTGACAGCCCCACTTTGCTTTGGAGAGGCGTGACAAGACCCACGCTCTAAAAAGTAGGCAGCATCAGGACAAAGAAGTGAGCAAGACCAAGACCAACATAGAATGTAAAATTAAACACAGTTGCTAGGATTACTTTACATCTATTG
Source organism: Python bivittatus (assembly GCF_059951505.1). Taxonomy (NCBI): domain Eukaryota; kingdom Metazoa; phylum Chordata; class Lepidosauria; order Squamata; family Pythonidae; genus Python; species Python bivittatus. Next base: position 4,576,863 of record NW_028277054.1, read on the forward strand.
AATAATCTTCTTGCTCAATCGCATTGAACATTTCAATTCATGGCAAGTCATTCACTGGGAGCCCTACCCAAGGCTCAGGAGGGACATAGTTCTAGCATTTCAGCTGGTACCCTCTTGCTATAAAAATGTTTTTTTTCTATACGGAACTGGACTAAGGTCCCACATGGTTGCAGAACCTTCAACCACATCTGGATGCGGCAGCTGCAGAAGAAAAATACCAGTAACTTACGATGGTACCCGGCAGACTCAAACCATGGCAGATCTGCTTGAGGATGGGCAAACTCACTATTATGTGCAGCTCAATCTTTTGCCACTCCATGGAGCAACCACTGCCTGCCTCATTGATTGGGAACCTGGATTATTTCTCCTGTCATATGTTAGGACGGCCGTTCTTAGTAGGAAACCCTGATTAGCCGCAGGCAAAGCCTTACTAAGAGTTTAATGGGATCAAAGAGCTCCTGCCTGCAGAGCTACAATGCCAGCACGGGGAGGGTTGCTGAGATAATCAGCTTACCAAGATGCTGGTTATGCCAGCTGCCGTATGCTTTTCCGGATCGAACACATACCTTGGCCGAGCAACACAGATGCATAAAACTTAATCGTAATAGCATGTTAACTTACGGTGAATGAGATCTTCCTCAACCTTGGGGTTCAACAACTACTGAAGCATGTCTAAGACCACTTTGCCAATGCTGTTCTCCTTCACTCCTGTTCTAGCACAGCAGCTGATGTCATGCAAAGTGGTCAGAACTTAGCAAGTCATGTTGTCCAAAACTTCTGTTCTTTTCAATAGCCAAAGCTCTCCTGACACCCCTGAACCAAAAAAATTCTTGAGATGACGGACCATTTGTAGCTCAACTGTCCTACAGATATAAGCCTATTTCTGAATGGTGCCACAGGGAAAATTCCAGAAAATCTAGTTAACAGGAACAAAGCAGTGATAAAGAAGAACAAACATTTAATCTGTGCTACACAAGACTTTATTACATTCTGACTGATGGTTGAGGGAGAATAAAAATATTGCGGAAAACATTTGGTACATCTCATTATCCCTGAAGTCTTTCTTTTCTTAGTTCTTCAAAGTAGAGACTGACTTGCATGTATTGTTCAAATCCCAGCTTTCCACCAAGAACTCAACTGTACCTTCAGATCAACCGCGAGAGTCAGGTTATACCAAGAGATAGTAACACACCCAAGTCAACTGGTGAACTTCAAAGAATGGGGATTGGAACTTGGATCTCCTCCCAGTTCTACTGCAACACTCAGGATGGAGATTTGTGGCCTTCTAGAAATCACTCCCTACAGTTCCCAGCATCCCTCTGTATTGGCAATGCTGGCTGGAGCTCCTGGGAGTTGTACCAACATCTGGTGAGTTTCAGATTCCCAATCTCTGCTACATCTAGTCAGAGTCAATGCTTCTTCTACTCCACACCAGACTATATTTCCAGGATAAAGTACCATCCTATGACAACATTCTCCTTCTTCACAACACAAACAGAACCCCTGATTTTTTTTCACAATAGGAGGACTATCCTAAAACAAAATACGATACTATACAACAGGCTGCCTTTCCACCAAAATCACATTGTATGAAGCAAATATGCTCTTTTAATCTTCTATTATTTATCTACAATCCATAGGTAATGTGGAAACGGAAGTGTGCAATACTTATTTCCCCTCCCCAATACCAAAATCAGGTGCATGTTGTAAAATATTCATTTCTTTGTCCAATTATTTTCCTTAGATGAATGGAAATCTTTTGTTTCTGAAACCTTTTCCTCTTTGGACCAATAAAGTTCTTTGTACTTTGCTTTTTCCTTGAGGAGGTTTTCTTTTTTTTAAAATAAAAAGTCTGAACACACAGAATGTTGAAAAGGAAACACATCTCCCTCCAAAATACCTTCCTACGATCTCCCAACTGAGGCGCAAGATCCTCTGAGTAGCAGTGCAAAATTAGAGGGCCCAGCACACAAAAATTTAACTTCCTCATTATTGCACTAAACACTTATTTAACAAGCATCCCCACTTCCTCACAATCACTCCTGTCTATTCATACCCCATTCTGGCCTTCTACTACTGATTTCTTTGAAATCACAGCCCACGTCGCCTTGACTCTCATAAAATGCTGTGTATGGAGATACTCCTTGCACAAAAGGGGACTTTTACATCTTGCTGCAAACCACTCCAGCTTCAGGAGCTGGTGAAGTCAAAATGGCAGAAAATCTATCTACTGCTGCAAATGAACTTTAACTAGCTTGGTATCAGGCCCCAAATGGTGTGAACCTGGCTTAAAAATTAGCCTCTGAGCTAAATGACACCTTTTAGAAGTGTAGATAGATGGCCCTTTAATTTCCTGACAGCCAGGCATACACATTTTCCTTTGCCTTCTCCTTCTCAAGCCATTTCACCACACAAACAATAAACAACAAGAACACCCCACAGCCCAAAGGATTGGAGGAGCCCACCCTTTTCCACTCCACTTGCGCTCTCTTGGAGCCCCAGGAAAACTCTGACACCAAGGCCTTGGCCAATCTGCTCTAACTGTCACACCAATTGAGTTGTTGACTTGGATCCATCCCTGTCTTCTTCATGGAGCCTGATGCCCTCTCCGGGGGGATGGAGAGAAACTAATCCAAACTGGCAAGAACAGAACTCTAACTTCGCCTCCTCCATCCTACTACTGGTAGCCCCAACAACTGCTCAGCTGGATGTTTTGGGGTGCTGTGTTCAAAAAGGAAGGGACACAATTTGGCAAGTCCTGATGAGGAGGGAGCTGGCTGGACATAATACGTAACAAGACAACCTTCCAATTAAACCAAGAAGAGGGAATGGTGTGGGATATGGGAAGAAAACTAAATGCAAGAAAAAAGCCCCAAGCTGGCTGAAGGAAGTAGGGAATCTTCACTTCCACCCACTATGGAACCTTTAAATTACCCATCATTTTCTTTAGTCCACTAATAGCCCTTAATCTGCTGTTTTACACTAGCTAAAAATAGCTGGCTCTGGTAGGTAAAAGGAACAAAGAAAGTAGGCGTTGCAGAGGTGGCTTAGCCCCACAGAAAGACTACCACCGTATCCCAAACAGGGAAGCAAATCAGAAATTGCCTATCATAGAGCAAATGTGACAGACATCACATTGAGAAGGTGGTGACTTCCCCCCATGGGGATCTGTGGAGAAGGAGATGGGCAAGATGGCACAAGGGTTGGTTCACACCAAGGAAGTCCCCAACTGGATCTGGCTAAGAGCCAGGGAGATGGAGTTAGGGTGATTAAGAACAGAGTCGTAGTTGGAAGAGGTAGTAGGAAAATAAGCAAGCATCAGTACTGGAAGGAAAGTTCCATGAAGGCAGGAAAAGATAGCCTATCTAGTCGTACTCCAATTATTCACAGCTCAACAGAGGTGTACGTTGTGATGACAGCCCTGCAGGATAACCAGAGGTAGAACAGAACATGGCCTCTGCTGTCTTTAGCAATGCTGCAGAGAGAGAATTTGTCCTGTTGTCCTATAAGAAAACAGGTGATAGAAAAGCAGCAGCCACTCACGTGTCCTCTTCCAGATATCTACTCTTCATCCAAAACCTCAGCCTGGAGAACTGGTTGCTTCAGACAGATTTGTAAAGATAGGAGATTTCTCTGACAGGCATACCGTACTAAGATTGGGACAATGATTCAGGATTAGAGCACAAGTTGGCTGGTGGGAAATTCCAGGCTGAAAGCCAGGATCTCCAGTTGAAAGAGGATCAGGTAGCACATGATGGGGAAGATTTTGTCCTCAGTATTTCCTAAGCCAACTATGGTAGAGATCCTGCTCAATTTCACAGGCAGGTAATCTGCTCCAGTGGGCTGGGCCAATTCTGATGTTTCAGAAGCATCCGAGTGGTTTGTGTGTGCAAAATTCAGAGAGGGAGATATCCCTGTCGTCACTGTCCACTGTTGTTTATTTTAATGGGAGATTGAAGAGAGCAACAGGTTGTACTTCTACTGTTTGGAGATGGAGAGAAAGTGTGTGTGGTGTGTGCGCGCGCGTGTGTGTGTGTTCCCTCTGGGGCAGAAAGTGGAACTGTAAAGCAACAGTTCCCGTGGTTGTTCAACCAAAAATGCTGGAAGCAAAGAGAAAGGAGGAAAAAGGGTTTTAGCTTTAAGAGAAAAAAAAAGGAAGCAAAGAATGGGCAAAGGAGCTAGCTGAAAACAGGAAACATATCCAAAGTTTATTTCTAGACCTATTGATGTAGAAATGCTATTACTGTACTACTGTGAGTAAAGCAATGATTCCCTTATAGCAGAACGGACTGGGAAATTCTGGGAATTGAAGTCCACACCTCTTGAAGTTGCTCAAGGCTGAGAAACACTGCCTTATAGCGTGGCTGTGAAGACTGTCAAAAATAACATAAATTGCACCTACGGAATATTGTTAGAAAGGTTCTCAGGACCTAAAAAAGAGTCCTACGAAATCTGGGCCTCCGAACCCCACCTTCTTTATCCAAAAATGTGTCCACCAGATCATTTTTGAAGTCTATAAGCAGGATGCCACACCCTGTTGGTCTCCAATACACAGTATAGCTAGTATCAATGGGTGCTTCCAGATAAGGTGTTTATCGGGCCCCATTCATAGAGCAACACAGTGCTTTTGGGCTGGTAATGCCAGGCACATTCTGTCTGGAAGGATCCAGCGGTCGCCTCCCTTTTTTGATTAAGCTAGCCAAGTTGGTGGCCATCCCACCATCTTGTTTACATGGGCATTGGTGGGAGAAGGGGCAAGTGACATCACGTATGTCACAACTTCATTGTGCACGTGACACAGATTCTGTAATTTGCATCATTTGTGTGATGGTATCATATGACATCATGGGCACGTCATGATGTGACTCATGGTTAGTATTGGGTATCTCTGTTCATGGAAGTAAATTCCATGGTTTATGTAATCAACGTGCCATCAAATACTTCCCTTTCATTAATTAACTTGAATCCCCATCATTTAGATTCACTGGATTATCCCATTTTTTAACATTATGAACAATGGAAAAAATCTTTTCCGTATCCACTTTCTTCATGCGTAATTGTACACGACTTTATCATGTCTCCTCTTCCTTACACACGTGACAAATAATAACAACTTTTCTAAGCAAAAAAGTTGCTTCAGCCCCTGAACAACTCTTTGATGAATTTGTTAACACAGAGACTGGCTTCAGGCTTTCTATTCAGTACGTTTAATCATGATTTATCAAATAAACCAGAACCGGCTGCATTCAAAACAATACATAGTAATATATTCTGGTTTAGAATCACACAAATTGGCTTCCTGCCACATACTAAGCCAACATCAAACAAACCACTGAAAGCCTTAATGGGATGTACGAACCAGGCCATCCATAAGGATTCCCAAGAGGCACAAAAAGTTATGGATAAGGGAAGGGTGGATATACAGACCACAATCAGGGTGCCAAGAAAAAAAGGCCCCAGTGCTTTGGAACAAAAGTTTTGGAATGTGAATTAGCTTTTTCTTTTCTTCCTAAAGCTTTCGATATATATTAAGGACTGGCAAAGGGAGAGGCGATCCAGTGAAGCCGTAAACAACACCCCTTTTCCCCCAAATGCAGCTAGTAACTTGTGCTGATTTATTTCCACCGCTGAAGAACAGTAAGCAGAGCTGTGGGAGAGGCTGAAAAAACTGCAATAAAGGAGATAAGGATCTAAGAAATGCAAAGGATCCAAGACCTCCCTCATGATGAAGGTGGCAAAAAGTAGATTTTAGAGATGGGAGAGATATTCCAATCAGGACTACTCCAGCAAGGAGTCTATTAAGCACTAAACTTTAGGCCTAAAAGCCTGGGAAGGTCTTAAAACCTTTTTCTCTACCTTCACCAGCAACCCTTTTCAAAAATCCCTCCTGAACGTTCAGGCTACTGCAATGGAAGTCCTGTTAATATCACCATCTCAGCTGGAGTCCCAGTTAGAGTCTGCAGCCTTTCCAACGACCCAGGTAGGCCAGCCAGAGGATGGGAGGCCCAGTCGTGCTGACGCTGGGTGGCACGGAGGCCCCTTGCAAGAGCTTAGGCCAACTGGGGAAAAGAGAATGGCTCCCCGGCCTTGAGGGAGGAGGGGGAAGGCCAGGGGATGCGAGGGGAGAAACCGAAAGAGTCCTGGGGTAGAAGGTTGCTGTGAGCTGGCCTCTTCCAAAGGCTCAATTGTAATCCTTCCTAGCTGTGCCCATGGGCCAGCTGGGCAGGCAAGATGAGAAGGGGACGGGGAAACAGAGGCACGGATGGTGCAGGAGGGTGGAGAGACAAAAAGACATCTGCCAGGCTGCCCCTCCACCCGGCATATTTTCCCCCTGCGAGAAATCATTTTGCCACCACTCCATCCAATCCCTGTGAGCTGCTAGGGGTTTCTCCCTTGTCCAAAACCAAGGAACCCCCTTCCTAAATCTGCCCCCCCAGGAGGAAGTCAACCTTTACTTTCTTTCCATGCCCCCCATCCCTACAGGCAAACCTTCCTTGTTCTCATATGCACCTATACAGGCCTTCGGGCTTAGAGCAACCAGGCTCAATAAAACTGGAGAGCCCCCCCCCAAGATAACAGCAAAGTATTTCAGACTTACGGAATCCGTGAACTGCGCCCCCCAGCCTCCTTCTCCTTGCAACTCCTTTCTTTGCGGGGGGGGGGGGGGAGGGTGGCAGGGAGCTCACTTTCCTTCACAATCTTATTGTTGGGGAGAAGCCAAGATTCCTCTTGCCAGTCTTCTCGCCCCCTTTCGCTCTTTCTCTGGAAAAGAAAGCCGTAACAGCCCCCCAGCCAGCACACACACACACTCACTCACGCGCACAGACACACACACAGACACACAAACACACTTCCGTGCAATTCCTCTTCAATGGAGAATCCACGAAGAACTCCCGGCTGGCCTCTCCATCTGGGAACCCCCAGCGCCGCAAGGCTGGAAAGGGGGTGAAGGATGGCGGGGGAGGGAGACCGGAGCGGTCCCGGCGGGTCTCGTTTCTTCCCCCTGCCTCTTAAGGCCAAACTGTGGGGCACAGCGAGTTAGGGGGGGCGGGGGGGGGCTAATCAGATGTCTCAGGAGTCAAAGCGCCACAGGCCCCCTTCAGTCCAGGGGGAGAGAACTGTCCGTAAAAAAGGAAACTCCCCATGTCCGACGCTCCAGGATGCTGCATCCCCCCTTTCCTGGGGGGCTAGGAGCCCCCCTCCTCTTCCCCTGCCCCGAATTGAACGCGATCGCCTTTTTTCCCCTTCTCCTCCTGCTGGCGAAAGCAAATGTTGATCTTCTGCGAATTGGGTGGGGAGCGACGCAGCGCCCCCCCCCCTGCTCTCCCTCCCTCCTCGCTTCCTTCCTTCTCTCTTTTCCTACGCTCCGGCGGCGAGTCTTCCCGATTCCGCGGCGGCGGCGGCGGCAGGTCGAGTTGATGGCGAAGCTGTAATCCGCGGGTCCACGTCGGGATCGCCCGGAGCGGGTGGCGGGAAGGGCTCGATGGAGAGGAAAGGACGGGAACCGATCTTGCTCCGGTCGCCCCTCCCCTCCCTGGTCCTACCCCCCCATCTCAAAGCCAAGCGGGGGAGGACGGAGGCTGCGAGGGGGGGCTGCCAAAACCGCAGCAGCCGGAGCGCTCCTCGTCTTCCGCCTCCCCGCGACCATCCCCGGCCAGCTGCGGCCCCGGGGAGAGAGAGGGACGGCGGGCGGCGCGCGCGGGCGGCGGCGGCGCTAAGGGAGGGTCCCTGCCTGGGGGGCCGGGGTTGGGAGAGGCGTTGGCCGGCGGCAGCCTTTCTCTTTTTCATCCGGCTCCCGCTGCCGGGGCGGGGGCGAAGGGGGGAGCGCGGCGGCGGCCGGAGGGGAGGGAGGGAGGGAGCGAGCGGAGAGGAGAGGAGAGGAGAGGAGGAGAGGAGCGCATTAGCATGCGCTGCGGCGCTTCGCCGGCGCGCACAGAATCCTGATGAGGCGCCGGCCCGCTGCAATCCGGACTCACTCCGGCGGGAATCCCAGGGGGGCTTGGCTGGTGTCCAGCAGCCACCTGTTGGTTGCGTTCCCCGCCCCCGGGATAAAAGTGTAGCCATTTCTGGGGAGGGTGAGAGGGTGAAACAGGAGCGTGCCTCTGAGCATGTGCAAAGCTTCCAGCCACTGGGTTGCAGACTCGTGTTCGCAGGCCAAGTGGAATACCTGCGGATGAAAACAGGCCGGTGCCCGTATAGAAAGGAACTAGGATTCCCCGGGAGTGGGAAAGTCGGTGGCCCTCCAAATGCTGCTGGACTACAGCTCCCGACAGCCCCAGCCAGTATGACCAATGGTGAGGGACGCCGGGAACTCTTCCTCACTCTGATGGTCTCAGCTAGCGTTTCTCCATCTCACTGGCTTTCAGATGTGTGGACTTCAACTCCCAGAATTCCCCAGCCAGCATGCTGGCTGGGGAATTCTGGGAGTTGAAGTCCACACATCTGAAAGTTGCTGAGGTTGAGAAACGCTGGTGTAAGTGATCCCACACTTTTGCCCCCAAATTTCCACTTGCATCTCTCACTCCAACCCCATCCTCCCCTTCTACAATAAGATATTTGAGAATGGAGACATTTGTGCCCCAACAAAGTATCTTTATTTTAAGGTATGTTCTACCATCGTTTGTATATCGTACCCACCTACTCCGTAGAGCCAAGCCAGGTTACAATACAGAAGCACCAAAACTTACAGGTAGGTGAGTGAGCAGCCTCTCCCCAGTTTAGCTACCAAACCAAAACATCTGAAAACCTGCAGAAACAATTAACGTCACCCAGCCTCGGTATATGAGAGCCTGTCTTACTTCAGGGGATGAAAAGGGCCCCAACTGAAAATATCCGCGTCCTGGTTCTGACTCTTGTGCCTCTCAAACAATTGGGAGCCTAAGGATCTTCTCTTGGTGACCGCTCCAGGTGGGTAGAATCAGTTTGGAAGAGATTATCATTCACTTGTTAGATTTCTATCCCAACCTTTCATTCGAGAGCCCATGGCGACAGAGAGAGCACTCTCTTCTATTTCCCCCACAACAACATCCCTGTGAGGTAGGCTGGGATGAAGAGAGAACAGCTGGCCAAAAGTCAACCGGAGAGCTTCCATGACAGAGGGTGAACTAACACCTGGGTCTCCTAGTCCAACACCTTTGGCAGTCAGAAACTAAGCCTGGGCTTTATAGATTAAAACCAGTGCTTTGAGCTGGACTCAGAAATCTTTTAGCAGCCGACGCAGTGATAACACCGCTGGTGTTCTGCTGCTAAAAGGGTCCGTTCCCATTAGCAGCCGGGCTGCTCCGGTTTGGGCCAACTGTGGTTTCCAAGTCACCTCTGGAGGCAGCCCCACGGACAGCATTTTACAGTAGTCTGAACACATGGCGAGGAAGGCGTGAATCGCTCTCCAGAGGTGCCTCAAGTAGAACGAGCCGCAACCTGTTAAGCCAGCAAGGCGGGAGCAGAGAGGCCAGGAGACTCCTTGCCCAAGCCATGAACCTGCTCCTCCAGGGGGACGATGACCCCGTCCAATGCCAGCATTTCGGCAATTAAGCTCAGAATCCAAATTCCCAGAGCTCCGTTCTGAATTATGTTTTCAATAGCAGAGCTTCTGGAAAGGGAAAGAACAGAATAATAAACACGAGGTCTCCCAGCATGTGTAAAATTCTTTTCTCTCATTAGCAAACGGCTACAGCCTGTCTTTATATGTGTGATGTGTCAGCAATTCAAAACCCTTTGAATACATTGATTATCATCTCATTCTGAATGTCCCTTTCCACAAAAATTGCATCCAAAGTGGCTTGCGATATTTAGAAACAGAATGAGGACAAAACATAAAACAGCCGTGCAAAAGGAATGTGGGCATCCAGTTTTGAAGAACTGGATAATCCTCTGGCTGGAAGAACTCTTCTTTGTGGAAAACATTTCAAAAAAAGGGGTGGGGCGGGGCTATTTGGTTGAGAAAAAAGATGAGAAAAATAGAAAACATGAAAGGGATTTGAACTAAAAAATACAGTCAGGAGGGGAAGGCATTTCCCCCCCATTTCATTTCCGTCTTTCACAACATCTATTATTAATTTAAGAGAAGCAAAAAAGGAACCACTACACCAAACTGCTTTCTGTACCCATGGCAAAATAAAACATGCAGGGCAAATTTACACACGATACTCAGGTTCTCTCCTGCCTCTGCTGAAATAGGCCTTCAGCTGGGTTCACACAACAATCTTACATTGGTTATGGAATTAATCCCTGGCGGGGGGGGGGGGGGAGTTGGACAATACATAGAACTGTAAGCTAAATGGGCAATATGTGTGTGAGTGTGTGTGCACATGTGTGTGCCTTCAAGTCATTGCTGACTCCTGGTGACTGCCTGGACAAGTCCCTGCAGTTTTCTTGGCAAGATTTTGGAAGTGCTTTGCCCTTGCCTCCTCCTTCCTAGGGCTGAGAGAGAGGGACTGGCCCAGGGTCCCCCAGCTGGCTTCGTGCCTAGGCGGGACTAGAACTCAGGGTCTCCTGGTTTCTAGCCTGGTGCCTAAAGTGCTGCACCAAACGTCGTTTCTATAGCTCAGATTTTCTCACCCTCGCATGCTGTCTCAACTCACTCAATTTCTCTCTTTTGCTGGCTTATTTCATCCACTTTATCACCCGCTACCTCTGTTGCTCGCACGGCTCCCCTGCTCATCGCCTGCTGCCTCCATCGCCTGCTGCATCTTCTGTTGGCCCCATTGCTCACTCCATCACTTACTCTTCTTCATCAGTCTTTTGATAACCAGAGATTGTCCAAAGGGCTGGTCTTCCCAAGCCTGCCCAGTGAAATCCAACTCCTTCTGAATCTCTGTCTTCTAGGTAACACAAACTGGTTGCATTGTATTTTTCATTCTTTGAGGGCTGGATCTTCCGCATACAATATTTGAATTTCAGCTTGCATGGCTCTGCTGGTTTATTTGACAAATTTCAGTGTAACGATGTGTTTTTTTTTAATCAGTTGTATTCTCTACAGCATGTGCTTTTATGTTATGTCATCTATAACTTTGTGTAGGTTATCAGAAATTATTTTTAAGAAATACAAGCATAAACTACATGATCTAGGCTTATGAATGCAGACATCGTGGTCCAATATTTCAATGCAGAATTTCTCAGAAGAGAGAAGTACTACATAAGAGAGTCACTTCTTTCATTTCCCTCGTGAAACTAAGCATGTATATATAAGTGGAGAAGATTGAGAGGCAAGAGAGAAAGAGCATGTAGGCAAGCAAAGATGATATCCAGTTTAGTATGCAGAGCATGTCAGAAGAAGGTGAAGGCACAGATCTACCCTGAGAAAAAAGCTTCAGACAGGATATGTTAAGCACTGCCATTTCTAAAATCCACACACTGCTAAAAAGGCTTTCACATTTGGGATTGGTCTTGCTCTGTTTTGCCCCGCTTGGCTGTATATTTTTGTAAATGTTCACCATTTAATCCAACATACATTTAATCTGTGGAATTCACTGCTGTGGGATGTAGCGATGGCCAATGCCTTTACGGTTAAAGGGAATGTGTGGAAGAAATACCAATGGCTATTAGGCATCACTGATCATAAGAGAGGCAGTATCGTGTAGTGGTTAAGGAGTGGGGAGATCCAGGTTCTAGTCCACCCTCAGCCACAGAAGAGAATTTGGACCAGTTGCTCCCTCTCAGCCTAACCTGCTTCACAGGATTATTACGGTGGTGATGGGGGGGTCATGTCCTGCACTTAGATATGAATGTATAACAAATAAAATACTACAGCAACACATCCAATGGAAACTCCATGCTCAGAAACTGTTTTCCGTTCAACAACTGGAGTAGAAGGCTGCTGTTTTAATAATCAACTAGTCAAAGCACACATCTGGGTTTTGACATTGTAGGAAACCAATGCTGGGCTGAATGGACTTCGGCCTGATGTGGGAAGATAGCTCTGATGCTACAAGTCCAGAACAATTAGCCATAGTAACACTTAACATTTCTGTCATGCTTTAAAGCAGTGTTTCTCAAGCCTTAGCAACTTTAAGATGTGTGGACTTCAACTCCCAGAATTCCCCTGGGGAATTCTGGGAGTTGAAGTCCACACTTCTTAAAGCATGCTGGCTGGGAATTCTGGGAGTTGAAGTCCACACATCTTAAAGCCACTGAGGTTGAGAAAGACTGCTTTAAGGTGCTTCGATTCACCCTAGTTTGATCCTTACAACCATCCTGTAAAGTCAGTGTTGTTATGACCCTGGTTGCAGTGTAATGGTTGAGACAGAATATTTATTTATTTATTTATTTATTTATTTATTTTATTTTATTTTATTTAATTTGTCCCCGCCCATCTCCCCACAATGGGGGACTCTGGGCGAATGTTCAGGTTCAGTATGAAGCTTTTTAGCAGATAGGTTACACCAGTTATGCTAACTCAATGGTCCAAAATAAGTATGCAATTGAATGTCCCCCGGGGGGTGGAAAATAGCAAGCTCTACTGCCTTTATGCGGCAAGGCACCTGATGATGTACTATTAGAAAAGACATTGAATTTGGTGGCTCTGGGGCCTGATCCCAGCAGGACTTTGTTTATGCTTTCTGCGTGTCTGCTTTATAAATAACTACTTGGCTAATCATAATGAGAGTGATCAAGATTATCTCTGAACCACCAATAGCACAATACAGAATCCAACTACATATTATGGGAGCTACGGGTTTAAACATCAAGAGAAAGGGATTCAGGTAGAGGCGGCAAGAGAGGGAACCTAGCCAATGTTGACTGTTGTTTTTATCATTTGTATTTATTTCTAGGGTCTCTTTTACAATTTTAACCTGTTATAACTTGCCCAGAGTCTTTTGAGCTAGGCAGGCTATAAAATAAATAAGAGCCAGTGGCTGCAAACTGTGACCATCTGGCTGGTCGTTTACTGGATAAAATTGTTCATATTTGCTCTGAGCTGGAAGTTGGCTGGACAACTGGATCTGATGAGATGACAGAGATAAGTGTCTTATAATGGTATCTGGGAAGTTTTGACCCTGAAAATCTCAAGGAAGTGGCCAGAGTTCTTTGTGATCTTAGATCAGCCATTGGTGGACTTGACCCCTGTCCCTCCTGGGTAGTTAAAGGGAGCAGGCAGGGAGATGGGTCTATGCCATCCTGAAGGCCCATCCTAATCCACTATTCCTGGCTAGCTACCATCCTATCTCTTACCTTCTCTTTATGAGGAATGTTGTGGCAAAAAAAGTGGTAGGGTGATCATTGAAACAAGAGAAGCAGACTATCTGGACCTATTGCAAACAGGTTTCAGGACCAGCCCTGGCTCTATAACTGCAATTGCCTCATGGATGATCTTAGGTGGGAGTTGGAAGGAACACAGCCATTTATATAGCCGCCTCACCTTGTGTGAGTTGGGTGGCTATATAAATATGATAAATAAAATCAATCAATCAATCAATCTCTGTGCTACTGGATCTCTCAGTGGCCTTCGAGGCTGTCAGCCACAGTATCCTTCTGAGCCACCTTTGCGGATGGAGAGCAAATGGTGCTGTGTTATGCCAGTTCTGCTCCTTCCTGTGTGGGCCAACCCCATCGGTAGTTACTGGAGGAAAGAAGTCTGGCTCTTGGGCATTGCTTTATGGGGTGCCCCAGAGTTTGGTCCTCTTTTGTTGAATGTCTGCATGAAACAGCTGGGAGAGATTATCCAATTGAGCTGAGTTCAGTGCAATTCAAGGTGCTGATATCAGACTGCCTGTGCTGGAGAGATTCTGTCCACGCAATGCAAGCAAACACTGAACGCCTGTTGGAAGTCCAAGAAGTAAAACAGGAGCGGGGTCCAAAACAGGCATTCTGTTGTAACCCTTTGTAACAACTTCCCTGCAAAGGTAGCTTCCCCTCCCTCCTGCCCCACTCTCATGGCCTCCAGAAGCTCGTAAAAATGGCTATCCAAGAGGCTTCTGGGAGCTGATTGTTTTATAGTTGTTGGTGCCAGGTATGAATGTTATTACTACTACATAAAGTTATGCTTCGGTTTTATGGTAGGTTGCATTGGCTCTGGCGCCTAGACTCCTCGAGATGAAGGTGGAGGGTAAATAAATAAATCAGGGGACCCCAGAGCCGTCCTTGTCAAGAGGATGGTGTGTTTAATCGTAAGTGCGCTATTTAAACAGATGACTAATAGAACAAATAGCTTGACTCAAAGTAATTTGAAAACCCTTCTCTTCCCTCTTCCTTCCCTTTTCAAGGCTTTTGTATGCCACAGGGGGACCAGGTAAGGAAATAAGCTAGTCCAAATGTTAGCAAAACATGGCTTTGGAGGATTAATTAGCCAGGTTGCTGAAAAGGTAGGTAACAAATGAACAGACACAAGAGCAGTATTTCTAAGAAAAAGTCTAGGCTAACCAGTTGGACATATACAATGTTTGGCTGAGAAACTCACAGCCACACTGAGCTTTCTGGAACGGCATTTTTACTTCAACAGCAGCCAGATAGCCTTAGAGACGAGATATTTCAGGCTAGCAAATGGCAAGGAAACACCACATTCCCGGTGTTTCCTCAGAGCCCATGTAGAACCAGTTCGGCTACTGGAAAAAGGGCAGATGATTATACCCCCTTCTCTACCAAAACCTTTGCTAGTTTATGTTTTGGTGGGGAAATTATAAGGCTAATAGGATACAAGAGTTAATACATGCAATCATTTAATTGCACATTTGTAAGTTCTTAATTTTATGAGAGCCAGTCTGGCGTAGTGGTTAAAGCATCAGGCTAGAAACTGGGAGACCATGAGTTCTAGTCCCGCCTAGGCACAAAGCTAGGTGACCTTGGGCCAGTCACTTTCTCTCAGCCCTAGGAAGGAAGCAATGGCAAACCACTTCTCAAAACCCTTGCCTTGTCCAGGCAGTCTGTGAGAATTGGACACAACTGAATGGATTGAAAAAAAAAAGTATATGCACATTCTGTCAGAATGGTATATACAGAACTGAGAGAAGATGGACTGTATATACCAGTGTTTTTCAAACTCAGCAACTTTAAGATGCATGGACTTCAACTCCTAGAATTCCCCAGCCAGCATGTTGGCTGGGGAATTCTGGGAGTTGAAGTCTACGCATCTTAAAGTCGCTGAGGTTAACACTGATCTAAAGTACAAAAGTCCGTAAATTCAATTCCTGGGAGAGGGCTGGAATCCCATAGAATAACATCTTGGTTACCTATGTCTGATGAGTCCCCAAATAGGATGAAACCAGTCACATGGTGCCTGCTTCTTGGTGGTCAATGTAAATATATGCATTGTCATCCATAGTTGGTCCTAAATAAGGCTCTTTAATATTGGTTAAGTGGAAGTGAGGAAAAAAGTGTGGATTGTTACCTAAGGTTACAGTAGTATTTTTCATGTGACAAACTTGGCGTTATCTTCCAATGAGGCTCAAATCTAATTAAATTCCATGGCCCGTATAGCCCTTCTGACCAACTGTCTGGTCCAGCAGGAACAGAGTTTTACTTTTCATCTTTAAATTTTGTATGTTGTCCTTCAAAACTAGAGTCGTAACTTTTAATAGAGTGCAAAATGAAATCTTTCCAAGGAAGAGTTAAGAACAGTACACATCCTGATTAAAATCTGTATGTGTAACATTTACCATCAAGTGGTTTACAGCTGGTGCAGTTAACCTGTGCCATTTCATTAGCATCATTAATCTAATAGGAAATACAAAGGCAGAGAGGTTGGGGAGATTAAAAAAAAAATTAATCAGCCTTTCTCGATGTGGTGGCCTTCAGATATAAAGGCAACTCTCATCACCCATAGCCATTACATCTGGAGAAGGCAGTTTGAGGAAACTGGGTTGTGTTTATGCAGTTTTGTTATGCCTGGCCCACAAAATTTGGGGGAGTTATAGTTCAGTAAGGATGTAGTTAGGCCTCACTCCCCACTCTTCTGTAGTTTAACTAAATCTTTGACAGGCAACATGAGGTGAGGAAGCCCATCCATGGTTGCTCTAAATCAATGGCACGGTTTCCTGCTATTCTGAGGCAGGAAATACATGAAAACTGAAGTGTAAATCCTAAAATAGTAGAGACCTCCCCAAACTTGCTTCCAAATCCACTTGTATGGCATTGCCATACCAATTGTGCATCCACACTTTGCCCATTGCAGCCCTCACTCTCCCCAAAGCCATTCAGCATGGCAAAGCGTCTAGGCCTATTCCTGCCTAAACAGATGGAATAACAGGAAAATCAGTTTGCCTGCAAAAAAAAAAAAAAAAAAAAAGTGGCATGTCATATTATGAATTCTGCCCTTCATTGATTTGGGTAATTAGAGCCAGTCCTGATTGCAGAAAGGCTGAAGTCCATGTTGTACAGTCTCTGACATGAGCAAGGAGAGGCCACCTGGGATACCGCATTAAGTCCAGAGCTATCACTTCACTGTAGGTCTTTCAATAGCCATTAGCACTGAGCTGTATGGAAACCCAAAGAACCCATTTGCAGCAGTGCTCTGAACAGTAATGTTTTGTCCCTGCCTTCTTCCTACTTGCTTTTGTTTGAGGCGAGATTCCTATCTTAAATGGGCATCAGGAGCCATTGCAGGATTCATTCCCAGCAAACTGAAACACAATAGTCTCTCTTCATTAATACAATGCTGTAGGCTTACCTCCCTCCAACTCAGAGGGCATGACTAGATCAGAACATATTACAGAAATGCAGACAGAGATTTTCTGTCCTTACTAAAGAAACAAGATGGCAGAATTGTAGCAACAGACTTTTGCCCAGGTAAGGTGGACTAGATCAGTGTTTCTCAGCTTTGGCAACTTGAAGACGTGTGGACTTCAACTCCCATGCTGGCTGGGGAATTCTGGGAGTTGAAGTCCACACGTCTTCAAGCTGCCAAGGTTGAAAAACACTGGACTGGATTATCTCCAAAATCCTTTCAATGCTACATTCAATGACTCTCTAAGCTACAAAGCATATTGCCTCATTTTGAGGAATGGAGAAAAAATACCTCAGCGAGATGTTTAGAAATCACGGCTGGATGAAACATCCAAGGACCCGTTCCTCTCATGTTCTTAATTATGTGATTGAAAGGAAAACAGAATATACTGTCTGTATGTGTGAGTGTAATTAATACACACACACATATAGTAGAAAAGAAATCTAATGTATTATATAAAGAAAAGAGAAATGAGAAAAAAAGAAAAGTCCCCAGAAAACAAACAAAAAACCTTAAATAAAGAAAACACCAAAGAACTAAACAAAAGTAAAAGCTCAAAATAAAAATTAAATCTAATTCTAAATATATGTAGGGAAAAAAACTATTTAAAAACAAATTCTATCACTATTAAAATTAAGTAACTTCAATTTCAACATAATTTAACTTTTAGACAATGCACTGAACCCAGACCAAATGGATTCATATTGTCCAGTTTTGTATCACATTCAGTCAAATGAATTCAAAGGCCTCTGAGAGTTGACAAATTTTGTGAAGCCAACTTTTAAAATCTGGAACACCTGCATTCTGCCAGGAGACCATAAATCACCTTTTTCACAACAGTTCAATCTTGATATATCTGAAGTCCTTCATAGCCTTAAGGACTTTAAGACACTTTAAGTCCTTAAGGCTATGAAGGACCAGATATATCGATTCCAAGTGTTTGGAATATAGTTTTTTAAAAAAATATTTAACTCCCTTAACCCTTAACTGCCAAGGCTGAACAAGCTGTGTAAGAGCTGCCACCTTTCCTGAAGTGAAAAAGATAAATTTCTCCCACAGGGACCGTACATATTCATTGAAAACTTTGCTTCAGTGACTACTTCTAAAGCATGTCTATTTCTTCTGTAAACTCATCCATCATCTCACCTTCTCTGGGGTAATGGCCTAAAATCTGTCCCAATGTTAGGATATTTCTCTGTATTAGGTACTCAGTTATTGTGTACACTACTACAGTATCCTTTGGGGGGATGAAAAATAGTCTATGTGTGCATGCACATGCCTTCATGTGTGTATACAGATAAAAACATGTATATGCTTGTGTACATCCCTTAAAAAAAAAAAAGCTTCTAAATATTGGAGAACATAGTCCTTCCTTCCATGCTTAGTAACATCTGCTCCAAAGTATTCCTTCCATAAATCCTTAATGTGTTCCAGTGAACTGGAAGGTACACTGACTTGTGGAAATGTATAGAGGCATAAGGTAAGGGAGCAACAGCAGGAATGAGAAAAATGACCAGAAGGGAATCCTTCCTCTAGCCACTGTGACAAAACTGAAAGCATATCATCAAAAAAGCACAAGAGGAACTGCTCTGCAACCCCAGGAGAATGGAATACTTGTTATATGCAACCCCAAAGGTGAACGTTCTTTGATCCAATCCATATTTACATGACTGAGCCTTCCTGTCTGGTGTCCTCAGCACCATGGCCAGCTCCTTAACTAGCCAAACCACTAAAGAGGAAAATGTTAAGAACTCCACCTTAGGGCACCCCATGGCATAAAGCTTTTTCTACCATTCTTGACATCCAAGATTCAGGGACCCTTCTCCTCCCACCTATACCCATTCATCTTGGGTGTGGAAATGGGAAGAAAGGGTAGGAGAGGAAAAACATCTGCTCCAAAGGCCACAATCGGTCTGAGAAAGGAACTGCCTCTGGGGGAGATGGGCAGCATATAAATTGAATAAATAAGAGAAATTGTGCTTTGCAACCTAGAACAACTCTTCTGATCCTAAAAACATTTAATTTGGGTTGTAAAAGAAACAGGTTTCTGGCTGTATTGCCACTTTGCACTTTTACTTAGCCCCTCAATTTCACTGGCTCATCATACTTAAAGTAGGGCTGGGCAATTCTAATTCAAACTTTATCTCTGTATCCCACCTCTAACTCAGCCCCTTTACCAGTTTTTTTAGGAATGGCCATGTGTTGAAATTATCAGTGTGATAACAAAAAGCATGAACAGTAATTATAGATAAAATGAAATCCCCATATTCAAAGCTCACACAAATGGGAGAAGACACCATGGAATGCCCATCCTGCTTCTGATCTCTTCTGGGGTACATGACTAACTAATGCTGGAAGTAGATTGCTGGGCGAAACAATTTCTTAGTAAAATTCAACAGGACAATTCTGGTGTACAGGCCCACCTAGTGGACATTATGTCAAACTGCCCTCCTCCCCAAATAAATAGAGAAGGGCCTACAAGATGTATTCATCACAGCAAATTCTTTGCCAGTCAAAAAACCCTCACAATATGTAGACAAACCCTTACGTTTCTCACACCTCTTTATTTTCCATTAAAGCCAAGACTATCTAACTAACACTTCAGCTGATTATATCAGGAAGGAGGGCACAAATTGTTTCATTCAAAGTTTAATGGCACTTTTTAGTGTTATCTTAAACTCTAAAAAGGAAATACTGTATCTATTACTTATTTACTTATTTATATTTCGAATTTAGACACCGCCCATCTCATGAGGAAGTGATTTCTTTCCAAAAATGAATGACAGCTTTTGCTTATTTTTTACTCTCAAAAAGACACTTTATATTTAGGGTTAAATGAAAATTCTGCAGCTGGGAATATTTAATCTCAATCAAGATTTCTTCATGTATAAATAAATGTTATGACAGGCACTACCTTGCAATAAGTTTCCCTCTTTCAAGAGCAAGATGGAGGAACGTCCTTTTTAAAATGGTAATTAAAATAATTAACTGCTTTCCAGTTAATCAGGGACACTTTCCTAATTGATCAAACATTTCTCATCACCATAATAACTAATTAGATAGACATATTTGTCTTAAAAAAAACTCACTGATCAGTTAACACAGATGATTACAAAATACACTAATAGGTTGATAGTCTCTTTTTATACTCAACCTTACTCAATCTCCATTACCACATTTCACTCACCCTGGGGTTTCCTCCTTCCCAAAATAGAAAGAAAAGCTACACTCAATTAAAAAAATCACAAGTACTTTAATTTCTATTTTATTTTAATATGAAATAACAAAACACTCCCACAGCCATGGGAATGAGCCCAGTTAGCAAGAAACAAAATAAAAGAAGCTATTATGGATCATGAATGATATCTGAGAGATGGAGACCAACAGCAAACAGGGAGAGAACCCCACAGTGAACAGAGCACTCAGTCAAGAGGTATTTACAACCCAGCTTGATCCCAAGTAGGAAGGGAACCAACAACAACAACCCTCCCACCCCCCCACACAAAAAAAATTAGCATTAGAGGGATGCAACTGTGGAGAAGGTTGCCATGGGCATTGCTAGGGCTAAGGGTTGCCCAAGTTGTAAGAGAAAATGTTCCATTCTGCTGAGTGGGAAAGAACTGCCCAACACCAACCAGAAGGGAAGGGAAGCATCAGACCACACAATGGCATGGAGTGCCCAAGCCAACAGCACGGCTATCGCAGGAAATTGAGTGGAAAGTGTGTGGGAGAAAGCGACACCAGCTCATCTACAGAACTGGTGAAAAATAAAGGATGCAACCCCATTCCAGGAATGCAGAGAGCAGCAGGAGTATGGATCAAAGGCTGAGAGCAGGAGTTGTGGCAGCTACACCAAAGCCTGGGGAGGGGGAGCCAAAGAGCAGCAGCTCCCAGTCCACATCACGAGACCAACTGCCCCTCCTTACTCCCCCCAGCCCAACTCAAACTCCCCCAATCTGGACATTTTCCACTTGGATATTCTCAAAGTGAACACCTCCATCCGTTGGGTAGATTTCAATGGTCTCCACAACAGGGATGGTCTCCATAATGGTAACAGTGTTGCCATAGACTGGTTCGCTCGATGCCGCTGAGGCAGATGATGTTGCTGTTGCAGCAGCTGCTGCAGCTGCAGCTGCTGCTGCAGCAACAGCCTCTGCCATGACTTCCTGCTCATGCTGCAGGCGCTGCTGCTGATGCATTTTACGATGCTTCCAGAGATTGGAGAAAGAACGGTACGCCTTGCCACAAGCATCACAATGGTACGGGCGTTCTCCAGTGTGAATCCGCTTGTGCTCAGCCAACCGTACAGCAATAGTAAACGCCTTCCCACATTCGTCACATTTAAAGGGCTTCTCCCCAGTATGCAAGCGCCGATGATCCTTGAGGTGGGTGGACTGCCGGAAGGCCTTCCCGCAATCTGGGCAAGGGTACGGACGCTCACCAGTATGGATGCGACGGTGGACCTGCAGCGACGTTTCTGTACTGAACAATTTCTTGCAGTCGCTGCATTCAAACGCCTTCGGGCAGGTGGGGCGGCGGGGGCGGGGTGGGGGGGGTTCAAGCACTGGCGGCTCTTCTTCTACCCCTTCAGGGATTTGGATGTCCCCGTGCAGCCGTTCATGGGCTCTCAGTTGCACCGTCGAGCCAACCTTCTTGCCGCACACAGAACACTCAAAGTGGCGACTCATCTTGCCACATTTATGCTCCTTCAGCTGCTCAGCAGTGACAAAGGCAGCTCCGCAGCCAGAGGTACAGCGATGTGGCTGTTGGCCGGTATGGCTCAGCTGGTGAACCTCCAGCAAACGGCGAAGCAAAAAAGAACGACCACAGGTCTGGCACTTGTAGGGATACTCCCCGGTGTGATGATAGCGGTGCATAAGCAGGCGGTAGGGCCGGTGGAAGACACTGCCACACTCCTGACATTTGTAAGGATAGTGGCGACTATGCACCAGGAGATGCTGCTGCAGTGTGGAAGATTGTGTGAAGCACTTCTGGCAGATGTCACAGCGGTAGGGACGCTCACCCGTGTGCGTCAGGCGGTGGCGCTGCAGATTGGCCGGTGAATTGAAGCTCTTGCCACACTCCTTGCAGTGGTATGGCCTTTCCCCAGTATGGGTCAAGAGATGGTTGCGCATGTGGGACTTCTTCTTAAACATCTTGCCGCATGTCAAGCACTTGTGGCGGCGCTCCATCTTGTGGGCAAAGCGCTGATGGCGTGACAGCTGTGTCTGTTTGGGAAAGGCCTTGCTACACATCTGGCACTGGAACTCATCGGACTTCTGCTCCTGAGCACTGCCATCAATTGATGTGATAGTGTTGTCCACGGAACAAATGAGGGCCAAAGGGACCACTTCTTGCTTTTCTTCTGATTGCTCTGAGGCTTCTGGTGGCTCTTCCTCAAGTGGCTGGTCCTCAGGAGGAGATGAAGGCAATTCATGGGTCTGTGTTGAATTGGCACTGTGGGAGCGCCGATGATAGAGGAACTTCGTCATGTTGATGAAAGTCTTGCCACAAGTGCAGCGGTACAGGGGGTTTGAAGAATGAGTGCGTCGATGGGACAACAGCACTGCCTCAGTGCCAAAGCCCAAGCCACAGTCCACACAGAGGAAGCGCGACTCCCCACTGTGCTCCTCTCGATGTTTCTCAAGGGCAGCTGGAGATGGCAGCACCTTACTACAAAGTGGGCATTTGAAGGCACCCTGCCGATGACTCCTCATATGCAGCTGGAGCTTATGGGCTGATGGAAACAGCTGGTCACACTCAGTGCACAAATATTCTTTAGTGGCCTGCTTCATTTTGCGGAGTGGCTGCTCCCCAGGGTTGTTTTTAAGTTCATAACTGTGATCCGTAGCTGTGACACTAGTCTGGATTTGTGCTGGCACAGCACCGTTTTGTACACCCATTAAACTTGGTGGCAACAACTCCTTTGGCTCTGCAGGGGAAGATACAGGCAACTCTCTCATTTGTGCCCCTGGGGTTGGCTGTATCACTTGATGTGAGGCCTGGTGCTCTAAGAAGTCTGTGGTTGACTGAAACAGCTGGAAGCACTCACCACACTCATAGAGCAATAACTGCACAGTTCCACAGGAATCTCCTCCATCCTCTGGCTTACGGTATGAATGCTCCAGGTTTACAAGCGCCTGACTCTGAGGAGGAGGAGCTGCTGGTCCTGGTGGCTTGCGGTGGCTCTGGCGGTGGGCAAGCCACACATCCTGACTTGTAAACAGTGCTTTGCATTCTGTGCACTCATAGTGGATCTGACTGGAACTCAGAGGTTTGACCAAAGGTTCTGGTTCATGAGTAACCATTTTCAAGTGCATCTCCTGGTGTTCAAGCAACTGACTTGGAGACATGAGGATCTGTCCACACTCCAAACACTGGTACTGGCTTTCCTGCACAGTCACTGTTTGATAGAGACCAGCCTCGCCACTTGCCATCAACCCAGCTTCTGCCAACCCCACTACTTCATACTGCTGCTCTTGGGAGCACATGTGGCTCTGCTGATGCACCAATGCATCCTCTAAGGAACTAAACTGCTGACTGCACTCTGAGCAGACATAACGGTGCTCTACATACAACAGAGTTTCTTCGGCTGATTCAGCCATCATGAAAGATGGCTTCCAGTGTGCTGGGAAGAGAGAGAGAAAAAATTAGGGAGCTGATTGGTTGAGACTGTGCTTGGAACATCTGGTTGATTGATAAGAACGATTAAATTATTTTAAAAGTGCTCTCAGTCATGCAGACTTTTAAAACGACCATTTGTAACACAAGTACTTTCAAATCCATGGGTGGCAGGAAGCTACTCAAAAGCATTCTTCTCTTTTGCACAAAATTGCAAACTGCTGTGATAAATGAATCTGTCATCTTTAAACAAAAAAAGAAACCTTCCTCCATTCAATTAATGACCAAGATTATACGTATTATGAAACAGACAGTGTAAAGGTCATTGACAAATTCCCCAGCAAGAAGCTTGAGCTGTAAGAGCAAAAACTGCAAGCAGCGCTGTCCAATATGGACTGTCCCACTGGAGTTTACTCTCAAGTAAGGGTATAGAATTCCAGTCTTCATCAGTCAACTATGGGTTGCAGTTGGTTAAAAGGGAAAACCATTAATTATCACTTGGTTTATTTGAAAAGGTTGTTTGGTTTATCTGGTTAGTTTGGAAGGCTTACTTCCATGCGTTACTGTTTCAGGATATGAAAAATAAAATATTAAAGATGTCACTTCCTTGTAACAAAGACTTCCAGAAAGTGTAACAATGCAATAAAGAAAAGAGAACATTATTTGATTCCTGTTCAGGTTATTTGTCTGCCATATCCAATATTGTTTACTGAGACTGACACTGTCTCTACATCTCATTAAACATACTACTGCTCCTTAATTTGGGATTGTCCTCCAACAACAATTAGGTGATCAATCTGAATGCCAATCCCATTTCAATTTTATACTAAATTATTCAGGATGATAAAAACTCATGGAGGGACTGCAAAAAGCTCCAAAAGGAAATTTCTAAGTTAGTAAATGAATTTCAGGGCAGGGCTGTCAGCAATTTATTTTTAACAGATTATAACTGCAGACTTTGTATGCATTGTTTTCAGATTTTATTTTAACACCTAGTTATTTTAATGACAGAAAATTCTTTTTAATACTACAATGGAATCATTTAAAAACCCACAAGGTTCCCTTCTCCCAACCAGCTGTCTGAAGACACAACTTTATTTTCTCTAGCCTCAAGGAATCATAATATTATATGCTGAAGAGACCTTATAGGTTATTTAGCCCAACCTCCTGATCCGAGCAGGAATTTATTAAATCAACCAAGGCAGGTGGCAACCCAGTCCATATTTGACAACTGCTAACAAGGAGGCATCTACCACTGTTCTAGACTAACTTTTCTACTTCTTACCAATTCTTACAACCAGAAATTACCTCTAATATTCAGCATGAATCTCATTTCAACCCCTTGGTCTTTCTCCTATTCTTAGTTTCAACAGAGAACAAGCCTGTTCCCCCTTGCACATTACATCCTTTAAAATAACTGTACACCACTATGTCATCTTCCTTTAGCATTTTCTTTTGCAAACTAAACAACCCAACTCTTTTAACTGTTGGTTTCCAGACTCTTATCAACTTGACAGCAATCCTCTGGCACCCCCTTCAGCTTCTCAATGTCCTTTTAAAGAACAGTGCCCAGTAGCAGACCCAATGCTCCAAATATGGTCTAACCAATGCAGTTTATCTAGTTTCTCTCACATACCTTCCAGGCCTAAGGTCAATGAGCAGCCCAAGAAGGACTTGTGGCCCTAGAAACTCATCCAGTCTGGCCTCTTTCAGCAACATGCACCTCGTTTCGTAGCAGAAGATCCTTTCTGAAAACTTGAGTTTAAAAGACTACAAAGAAGACAGCAGAGAAGGTTGCAGATCATTCATCCACCTCAGGCCAGAGCTTCTGACCCACCCTTCAGAATCAAGGAATTCCACTCCTCCTTCGATTCTTAAGCTACAGCATGAAGCGGAAAACCCAGCTCTCACGTCCCTTCACCTCCACGCCTTTACAGTTAGCATGGGCTAACTGTACCTCACTTTCAAAGACAAGCCCTCTCGCTTCTCCTGCAATGAAGAGCCCCCCCGACGCTCGAGGCTCACTCATTTGTGGCAAGGATCCGAAGCCACATCCCCAGATGCAACCCCCACCCGGCCTTGGGGCCTGTTCCCCCGCCCTTTGCCTACCGGGCTGTTTTGCCCAGGGGCACGTCCCCTTCTCCCTCTGCCGACTTTAGCCCCCACCCCACTCCCCCTCACGGAGTTCTGCCCCTCCCATGCACGCAGGAGGGTTCCTACTCCCACAGCCTTGCAAAGGAGGGGGAGAGCATCTCTCTTCCCTTTATCGCTCACACCCTCTCACGTTGCGCGCTCCGAGCTCCCCTCCCCCACCCCGGCGGGGGGTGGCGGCCCGGCTGCTCAGCCGCCCTCCCCTATAGGGTGGGGAGGGCTCTAGCCTCCCTCTTGTCTCCCTCCCCCTTAGTTCCCCCCTGCACTAGGGGCGCTCTCCCCCAGTCCCCCTCACCTCACCTTTTTCTCCCTTCTGTCCCCCACAGCCCAACCTTCTCTCTCACCCTCCTGCTCGAGCAAACCGTCTCTGTATTGGATGACAGGACGCAGCGAATCCGGAGGCGGCTTACTCAACGCTAGGCCAATCGGCGGCCCCGTTGGTGCGCGGCGCGCGAGCCTTTGCCCGAAGCCTTCGGGATTCGCATAGGGCGATGTCATAATGACGTAGCCCTGAGGCCAGAGCCAGGCGGCTCCCTTCCCCTTGAGAAAGTGGGCGGGGCGAAAAGGAAAAGCGAGGGAACCGGCCGGCTGGGCTGTACCAACGTGAGCGGACCGGGGGTGGGGGCGTAAAAAGCGGCGAAGAGAGTGGCCGTTGGGCCGAACCAAAATGCTGGGCGAGCGTGAAGGCGGCGATGGCCGTTTCAGCGGTCGGAGGAGCGAATGCGATCGTATATATATTCGTTCAGGAGATTTATCCCGCCGTCTCTCTCACGCACCGACACGGACGTTATCACTTAAGGCAGGTCGACAGAGCTGGCCCGGACGCCTGGCGGTCAGCGGCTCCGACGGCCTCCCGAACCGCCGCCACGGAGGCCGGAATAGCGCGCGGCGAGGCTCCCGGTTGCTCCCCTCCTCGGACATGGATGTATTACTAATAATCATTAAATTAGGAACAGGTACACCCCCGTGGCAGGCGACTCGGTCTCCGTGCAAGGGGCCGTCGGGTCCGCCGGGGCAAAGGGCGGGAGGCGACTTTTATTCGGGGCTGGGAAACGTCCGAGAGCTTCCCCGGCAGTCTCCGCTCACGGTTGGGAACGGCGCCCGGTGCAGAAGACCTTAGTGCAGCAGGGCCCCCTTATCTTCTCCGGCTGCTGCTCTGATCTTCTTGGAGGAAGGAAGACAAGTTCCGTTAAGAAGGCCCTTGGCCAGATGTTTCCTCTTTACCTCTCCAGTTGCAGCTCTGAACTTCTTGGAAGAACGGGAAGGAAGATGCATCCCGTTAAGAAGACCTTTGGGCAGATGAGCTCTCCTGACGTGCTGCAGCTGCTGCTCTGGATATGGAGGACAGGGAGAAGGAAGGCAGGATCCTCAGCAGGATTTTTTCCCCCGGCTTCGTTGCACAACAAAGGTCCTGATAAGCATCGTGAGGGAGAGGCTGAAGCAACCAGAAGAGGAAAGAAAAATGATGGGTAAAAGCAAGGAGGAAGGGCAAATGAAAGCTCTCAGAAAAGAGGAGGAAGATGGAGGGAAAGTGAGCGAAGGGACTGCTTAGAGAAGGAAAGATTGGAAAGGGAGATCCGAAGATCTGACCTGGTGGAGAAGCACTATGAGGTTGTCCTACTAATGGTGCAGTTTCAGGTCTCCCAAGACAGAGAAAGAGAGGGAGAGAGACCCGGCATGCATTTCTTGCCATTCAGTTACCGTATTAGAAGTCTTCCTAGAGCACAATGTTTAAAGTAACTTTTCCCTTTATTGTATATTCTTGGAGCACAATACTTTCACTATGTACTTTCCCATTACTTCCCTCTTCCTAGCAGATTAATTTGCGGCTTGGATGGACTGCAGATCCAGAATGAACACACTCGCTTCTTATTGCTCTTCAGAAATGATACCCCTTGACATTATGCAAATAACTCCTGCCTGGCTTCCAACAATCTGGGCTTGTACAATGTCAACTTATGGCTTATCAGCGAGTCTTTCCTCCCTGTCTTCTCATCCTTTGCAAATTAGTGAGGCTTAATCTTTGTACCATTCATAGTAATTTCCAGAACTCGGAGCTCCTTGACCTTTGTAGTAACTAAAGAAAACCTCACTTGGAGACCCTTTTCTAAGGATGTGTATCAGATTCTGGCTTGAATCAGTTTTTTTCCCTAAGATCCTGTGGCACATCAGGCCAAAGCAGAGTGATAAAAACTAAACTGAAATACTTCCAACATTTTGGGAAGAATTGGTCATATCAGGGCTGTGAAACAACCAACACAAATATGTTTAAAAAGCAAAAAACTAATCTTTGCCTTTGTTTTTTCCACATACAGAAAATGCTGTGTTTCAGGTGGGACAGGAGATGAATGATAACCAAATCTGTCTTTTAATCATGGGGAATGGTCTAATAGGCTTTCTCCAATCACAGAACTCAGGAATACAATGTCTCAGTAGTGCTGCATACTTTCTCTACTATTGATAATGTCTCTTTTAATACTGAATGTTTGAAAAATGTTTTAGTCTAGGGACATCTAGTTCGGGGAAGGGCAAACAGGTCAAGATAGTGGCCACGGCCATGCAATCAAAGACCTACCTTTTTTTATATATACATATCACATATGTGATGCACATAAAAAAGGGTGGGCTTTGATTCCACTGTCATGACCACCATCCTGATTTTTTTGACTGAGTCAGTGAGAAAGCAGAGGTTTCTTCCACCGAGTATTATTCCAGCTTCCCAGTTTAGCTATTAAAATCTTTCTTCTGATCCAATCCATTTGTCTATATTTGTGTTCCTTCTTCAGGAGTAGGAATAGTCAGTCTTTTGTTGTTGATACATTTTAAAAACATTCTCACTTCCGTATAAATATTAAAGATGCAAGCATCTGCTGATTTTGGATCAGGTGACTATAATTAGATGGATATTGACATTTGTCACTGCAAAATTTAAAGTAGCAACATGGAACAGAAGTTGGATCCACACAGGCATTGTCCTATCAGTGTGTTAACTGTCTCATTCCTGGCATACGTGATGCGTGCTCCAACTTGTCCTCCTGACATTGCGGTCTACCACATTATCACATTACTGTGGCTCTGCTGCTAAACACACACATTCCAGTTACAAAGCTCCATTAGCAAGCCAGCAGCAGCACATCAGAAACCACAGGAAACACTGATTTCAGAAATAGCAAGCTTATTTCCACCCCCTCATTATGTGCTTCACAAGCAGGTGGAATGAAATTTCCTGTACGTTCCTCCCATGGTCGTGGGTTGTTTCTCTTTCATTGGAGAATTTGTCTGTTGCACACCCTATTTCCCAGCTCTCATTCTCAGGCCAGCCTGAGGAAAAACAGTAACAAGATGAGCTGCTGCCATGCAACAGCAGGCTCAGAATTCACAGCTTGCTTAATTGCTAGCAAGGAGACTTGTCTGCCGTGGCTCCCACTAGCCTTTCAAGTGCCTTGGCCTCCTGATACAACCCAACCCTTTAATCCTCCGTTGGTGAGAACCGCCTACAAAAAAGCACATTGGGCGTAGAGAATTTATGAACAATTTGCAGATTACTGTACTTGAGCTGGGGCGTGACAGTGTTCACTCCTTTCCCTCAAAAATCTGTTTTTCTCTTCAGGTGCTTTTATGATGAGCTTTGTGCTTGACCTTCTGTTCCACTTTGCA
This sequence comes from Python bivittatus, assembly GCF_059951505.1. Lineage (NCBI taxonomy): Eukaryota > Metazoa > Chordata > Lepidosauria > Squamata > Pythonidae > Python > Python bivittatus. Next base: position 4,605,949 of record NW_028277054.1, read on the forward strand.
TACTAATCCAAAATGCACGTCTCTCAGTTCTCATCCCAATCAGATCCTGAATGCATCTAGAACATAGCTGCTGGTGGGGCAGGAGATGCAATTGGCAGTAGTTGCCTGTACTTAAATCAGGGACCGCTTCCATTCCATCTGCCTCTAGGGCACAGGAAGACAACATGGCAATGGTTTCTCTGTGAGCTGCCAGGATGTTTGGGTGGTTTGTCTGAAATGAGGCCCAACCAGACTGCAGCCACTAAAGCAGTGCCAGAGGTGTGTCCACCTGCAGAGGCATCTTACCACTGTCCATCTGATGGGGTTCAGTACTTCCTGGTAACTGGAACTTCCATGCACTGCCCAATATAATGGACTTCAAAGCTGAAGAAAACAAAATTGGTAGAAGTGATCAGAAGATGTGTTTGTTAGGACACCCTGTAAATTCTGTTTTTGAAGCAAGGCAGTTGTACGGAAAAAGCCTCGTGTGGAGACATTCTTGGGGAAAGTGTCTGACCTGGGTTACTTTCACAACCAGGGGCAGGTGGAATTAAAATGACAAGACTTTAAATAGCTATCAGGTTATCCACTAATGCCGCTCTGTTGAGACTAGATCCTCTTTTTAATGTTTACTCATCTGCAAGCACAGTTTAGCAAAGGTTCTCTGCAATTAAGTTTCCCCTTGCAGGTTGTTCCTGTTTCATTGCTTTTCTGTTCAGTTTGCTGAGGGATTAGTGGTGATTTACCACTTAATTAGAGTGCTTCTGTTCTCTGCAAAGGGGGGGGATGGCAGCTTTAATTACTTGTTTCTTTTATTTTTTTTTCCTCTTTATTTTATAATGAGAAACTGCTTTTTCACAATAAAAGAAGGGGGGGAAGGAAACCAGTTATTAATCCCCAACCCTCAGCAGGAAAGAGAAATTGACTAATTGATACACAATGAATCTCTAATCTCTACAGCAGCACTAAAACAAGAAAAAGGGCAGCTTGTCTAAGGAAGAAACTTTTAAACTAAAGATAGAATAATCTTCAGTAGTACTTTAGTCCATACTGGAAAGGCTGATGCTACAACTGGATTTTACTGTAAAAATACAGGTTTACACCTAGGAGGGCACATATAACACCGCTGTTACATGAGCTGCATTGGTTGCCAGTCTGCTTCTGGGCCCAATTCAAGGTGTTGGTCATCACCTTAAAAGCCCTTCATGGCACAGGACCAGGTTATCTGAGGAGCTGTCTCGCCCCGGTTACTTCAGCCCGCCCCACTCGGTTCAGCAGAAGGGGCATGTTGCAGACCCCACCAGTCAAGGAATTTCAACTGGTGGGGCCTAGGCAGAGGGTCTTTTCTGCTGTGGCCCCCGCCCTATGGAACAATCTGCCTCCCGAGGTCTGGTGTGCCCCCACTCTCATGGCCTTCAGGAAAGGGGTGAAATCCTGGCTGTGCCAGAAGACCTGGGGCCAGATGGGGGCTCGCACCAGTGGAGGTGGCTTGTGGGGTGATTGACCTTGCCCCCCTCCCATCATCTTGAATGTTTTAGTATTTATGTACAGGGTTTGTTGTCTATATTTGATTTTTAATGGATTAATTTATTTTAACCATTTATGGGGGATTTTTAATTGTTGATGGGTTTTTTGATTTTAGCTGTGAGCCGCCCAGAGTCACCCGTTGGGGGGAGATGGGTGGCATACAAATTTAATAACACACACACACACACACATTTACAGGGTGAAAAAATGGAGCAGCTTATAAAATGCTGCCATGCAAAGATTTAGCAAAGTCACTGACTGGATTTTTCTTTATAAGGTGAGTGACCAAAAGATGGTAGGTCAGGAATAAAGAGTTGTATGGAAGCAACTGTTGTGCCTTAAAGGTCACATGGAGTCCTTGAAAGCCCTGAAACTGCAGCTCAAGTTAGAAGTGGGATTGAAAAGACCCTTCAGCAGAACCTTTCCTATAACAATCATGAGACAAGAAATGTCTATGTTCTAGAGGGAAGAAATCTCTGCCTTAATTTTATATGAATACACTTTTCAGTTGCGTTTGCATGAAGCACATTTTTAAAAAGCTATTAAGGAGGTTGCATGCACATGATTTTATCATTCATATATATATTGCCCTCAAGTCATTGACTCCTGGTGACTGCCTGGACTAGGCCCTGCAGTTTTCTCAAGTGCCTAAGGCCGTTGGCTCCTAATCCGATGCCTTTAACCACTACTCCAAACTGGCTTTTACCTAATACTCCCAGCTTTTTAAACAAATTGTATGGCTAATGGGTATTGTCTATACCAAAACAAAAAACAAACCCAAACCCACCAACCACAATTTTGGGTTTCCAGAAACCAGGATATGTAGTTTACGACAGATGTTTTAGGATTGGGTGAGATGGTGAACCACAAAACTTGTTTAAAGAGCCCTGCAGAACAGTTAAAATCATACAGTAGTGTCTGCATGCTTGTTAAACAACTTGAATTTATCATATACCAACATGGCTTCATATGCCAGTGTAGAAATTTAATCTGGATATAGAAACATTTGGTAGAAACATTCTTAGAGACTTAGGCCTATGTTTTAAGTAGAAAAGAGCACATTTTCAAAGCTTGCTCCTTTCAGATCTAATTTGAAATATCTGGAACTATAACCAAGAATGTAAACACTTTTTTTCTATTTCTGTTTTCTTTTGTTGTTAATAATTGTCCTTTTAAATTTTTTAATTTTCTGGGCACTTCTGCAAAGGCACAGTTACTTCCCAAATCCAGAGGGCCACTCTGCAAAGCTCCACCATCATTCCACGGCAGCTGTTGCCAAGAACTCAGAATAACCAAAGAGCCCTCTCTCGAGGTATCCATTACAGGAGCGCCAAGTCAGCCTCCAGCCTTCAGGTCCACTTTCTATCATCAGTTGGCTTTGCAGAAAAAAAATAAACAAAAATCATGCAAGATGTTAGCTGCAAAGCTGCCGAATAGCCTAATGCAAAAACTCTGGTGTGCTACAGCAGCATAGGAACTGGGAATGTCAGAAGTTGATGATGGGAGGTAAGATTGGCAGCATTTTCCCCCCAATACTTTTGATCCTTTAGAACAGGGGTCCACAATAGTTTTGGACCAGTGAGCACAAATTTGAATGTTGAGTTGTTATAGGCATATCCCTCTCATTAAAAAAATGGCTATGGTGGGAGTGGTAAATCACAACATACCCATATATTAGAAGGCAAACAAAGCAGTCAGCTGTAGATCACTTTATTTTCCAATAATACCTTTGGGATCTAAGTGGGGCCTAAGGCATGTTTGAAAATACAGGTTATGTTGAAGGCTCGTGCTTTGTTACTTTCCCATTTTTATTAATTAAAAGAATCAAAACAAACTAAGTCGGCTTCAGAGCTGGGCGGGTGGCAAAGACATTATCAGCGGGCACAGTATTGTTTCCAGGTGCCATGTTGCTGATCCACGAATTAGAATGTTTCCCTTTCATCCTGTGATCTGCAGCTCTGTGCTGTGAATTAGTCACCATGACAGATTTTCAACTTCCTTTCAACTCATCTTTGGTTGCAAGATTTTTATTTTGTTTTTGTTTTTTAATTAAAAAAAAAAGACAGGGAAAAAAACACAAAACCACGACAGAACCAAATGAAAGAACAAATTAAAAAAGCACTCAGAATATTTGTTACATTATCATCATCATTATTAATTTTTTTCAAGTCACTTCTAAGCCCCACAGTTACAAATAAATTAACAAGACAGGATCAGACCCCGGAAGATTAAAAATTTTTAAAAAAATGAATACTAGGAACTAACTACCTTTGGCAAAGTTATCACACGATTTTTCCACTGCTCCCAGGTCGGCTACAGCAACAGGCCAGTCATGTTGGGGTGGTGTTGGCAAGAACTTGGGGTCTAGTGCAGCATCCTTCATGCAAAGGCCAGCCCATTTGATCCACTCCTCTGGGGCTATCAAATTGACCAACAACCCTCCTGGGCATATAAATGGTATTCCCTTTTCTCATAACCTCAATACTGGTCAGAGTTGATAGAAAGCAACCTGGAGAAGGCAGTTCAGGGAAGGGAGAGACCCTCCACCAGACCTTAAGCATCACCCCAGTCAAGATTTCTTAAGGAGATTCATGTCCCATGTAAAACAAAGCCCAGCTTCAACTTCCTTGGATACAAACGTGCTCTTGCACCACAACTGAATTACAGCTATCCTCCAATTTACCCTGGTGTACAAAGTGCCCATTACATCAGGGCAGAATACTATGTAAGCAAGGCCCACAGAGCAATGTCCAGCCCCTAGTGTGTGTTTTTCCACTTCTTTGTGGACCCAGTCTTCTGTCCTTACCGTGGTTCCATCCTAACCACGTCGTCCTTTTCCAAGTTGACCGAAACAGAATATCCACAGAACCCTAGAAGCTGAACTGAATAGAGCCGATTTCATCGGACCTGGGCTGTCCTGCTGATTTCCCTCTGTGGGGTGAGAGGATGCTGCGCCTGATCCCCACCGCCCCAGACCGACCTGTACGGCACACACCCTTAATAAAGCTTTTCTATTTGGTTTATCATTAAAGTATATGAGGTATATGGCGGGCTATCTCCAAAGAGCCTTGTGGTGGATGTCTTGGCACTGTAAGGAGAGGGAGGGGGTTTAGCCTGCCTCCCCTCCCTTGTGCCCCCCCAACCCTGGGTCGGGCACTGGCACGGAGGCGTGTGAGCAAATATTTGGTTTTACAGCTTTGGTTTTACTTTATTTCCTTCCTCATTCTAAAACTCCTAGGAGTGGGGAGGTCAGCAGAACAAAGAGATGCAACTGTTTTCCAAGAGGAAGGCACAGCATCTTCTAAGTTTTTTTGTTTTTTAAACCAGCCAGTTGAAGAAGTATATGGACTAGAGAGGTACAGATGGTTATGGATTTTGAACTATCACGCCACATAAAATCATTAGCCAAGTTAGAACTAAATATCAGCTAGTTTTCTTCTGGATCAATCAACCTCAACATATCCATCCCCATACCAAGATTAGTTTTACGTTCAAAAGCCTTATATAGTCACCAATCTGGGAGGGAAGGGGAGATAGTGATGTCCCCATGGATTATGTGTAGTTGTAACCTCCCGTATCTCCATTCCTAAAGCTGAAGCTAGACAACTTTGAAGAGATGTGATCTGAAAGAGACGCATCACTTCTACAACCTGCATCTGCGTATTTCCTTTTGTCCCACTGTCATCGCTGGTCAAACATTTGGCTGGTTTTTGAAGGCAAAAGAGGGAGCAGTTACTTGCCACCCCCTTTCAAACCTTTTTCAACTTTCTGAAAAAGCTAATGCTCATCTCCAGGTTGACAGCAATCTAACCTACTTCCCAACATCCTTACTTGCCCTATAAATCTTGACTGTTCCCCTCCATGCCATTCAACCACCACTCAGCTCCATGCATGGAGATAGGGTCATTTTTGGTCTAGAATCAATTTTTTTTTTAAAAAAAACACATTTTGGTTTTTGGTATTTTTTTTTGTTGTTTTTTGTTTAGTTTTTTTCCCCTTTTTATCTTTTTTTTTGTTGCAAACCTTTAGCGTTTGTTTTTTGTCTTTTTCTTAATACAGTAAGAAGCGATAAAGCGGAACATAGAATTTTCTCTATAAAAAAAAATAGATACCCCCCCAAAAAGTAAAAATGAAAGAAAAATAACAAATATCACTAAAACAGTTACATTCCACCTAGAAACACGTTCAGTAGCACATGAGAGAGAGAGAGAGAGAGAGAGAGAAAGCGAGAGAAATATTTCTCCCAAATGTTTTTTTTTTCCCCAGATGTCCACCATTATACCATAACTGAAATCTTAAAAGGGCTGAATAAATACTTGGCGGTTCTCTCTCACTCACGCACAGAATGGGATGAAAACTTTTTTTTCAAGTCAGTCTTTTAAACTAGGTGTTTCCTGGTTTTTTTTTTTGTTGGTTCGTTTCTGTTTGGGAAAGTTTCACAGTATTTTTTTCTTTTGTTATCTCAAACCCACCTGAACGTTATAGCACAGCAAAAGCAGGAGATAAAATGAGGTTGAGGGTTTTTGTTTCTGTCCTTTAAGAAAGGTTTCAAAGTCCTTTTGTGTTTGCTTGTTTATCTTTTTTTTTTTTTTTAACTCTGTCCTTTTGTTAGGTTTCTGTTTTCTACCAGATCGCAGTATGCCATGGCTAACTTCCTTCTCTGCAACAGCAAGACTTTGGTTCGCAGGAGTTGAAAAGAAAAGACAAACATTCAAAGAGCCCCCAAAACGTCAACTAACCCGCCCAACACATTTAAAAAAAATAAAAAAATCCCAAACCATCCAGTTAAAACGAAAACAAAGAAGACCAAGAAAAGAAATGTACAAAAGAAGTTTTAAAACAAAAAAATTAAAAAAGTGTTTTGAGAAGCCATTTTTAAAGCTTTCCAGACTTCTGGGAGAAAGTTACAGGATCTTCGGATCTTGCCCTCCCACTTCGGTTGATTTGGTTTATTTATTTATTTGTCTCTTTGCCATTTATAAAATCTTGGCTTCTCAACACAACTTTCCATGAGGTATTTTTTTCAGGACAGAGAAAGATGGTTGAGCCATTTTGTCTTAACCAGAGAAAGTAAAGATTTCCCCTTTATTCCCACATATTTTCATCCTTTCTTCTTCAATTAAAGTTCTTTGTGGTTCTTTGTTTTAGCTTCCTTTATTCGCTTGGTTGGTTCTTTTTGGTTAAAAGTTTTTCTCTCGCCTCCGAGTCTCTGTGATACCCACTTACTGAGGAGATTTTTATCCCTCTTCTGTGGTTTGCTTTTATTTATATTCCCCAGTGGTCTTCATTTTGTTGATTTCTGTAGTGATGTCTATCAATTTTTGGTTTTTTCTGGAAAATGTAAAGAATGCTGAAATTCCCGTTTTTTTTGTTTTGGTTTTTGTCAGGCACTGGAATATGAGTATTTTTTTTCAGAACACAGATATAAAAATAATAATAATAACAATAATAATAATAATAAAAATTACACATCCCCTGTTTTTCAGAAAAGTAACCCCTGATACTAACCCCAGGCAAAACCATTTAAAAAAAAAAAAGCTAAGCTCAATAGAAAAATTAAAGCTGGCAAAGAAAAGGTTCAAACTGATAGGAAAAAAGTACAGATTTAGTGCTGCCCATCCTTAAAAACTTGAAGACTGAGACTTTCAATAATGCCTCTTGTCCTGCAAAGAGTATTTACATTATATACCCTCTGAGTAGCCCAGCTAATATTAACAAAGTAATTCCAGCCAGATGTAATTCATTCCATCCTCGCTGTAGGAGTGGTGGAGCTTTCGAGAGAGACAGAAACAGGCATTGCAATGCCTAGAGTTTGATGCACCAGATATCCCAAGCTTGCAATACATCAATTATCTCAGGAAGGTCATCAGCAAAGAACTTTTGTAAACTGGTTCCCCACCTCCTTCTTACTTCAAGCCCCAGAGAGCTAACATCGGTTTGGGCTGGCAAGTAATCAGAATTTTGTGATCACAAACTCTTTTTGTGGAGTCTGTGACATGGCTGAATAATCTAATAACTCTTTGCAAACAAGAAGAAGCAGAAATGCAAAAAACATTGCAGGATGTCAATCAAGAAACCAGTTTCCGTCGTGGGAACTTGGTGTCTGATTTTCATTATTGCCTTTGAAAATCCTAGCCTTCATTTCTTATAAGAATCCCCATACATGTATAAAGCTTCTTATCTGTTTCATTTAAAAAAAAACAGCAAAAAAGCAGAAATATTTGTTAACCATTTAAAAAATAAAGAAAATATTTATAGGAAGATCCTGAAATTAAATCAATCCATTCTTTTCCTGCCCAACCCCTTCTGGATCCAAGGAAAAGAGAAAGAATAAATAAGAATAAATAAAAGCATTTTGAAAGACATTCGACCAGACACTGAAGATAGAAAAGTCTGTAAAAAGCTTTGGGTGAAGCTAGAACTGGTGATTTTTGGTGTGAGATTTGTATTCCCCTTAAGGATTTTTAAAGGTTTTTTTTTTAAGTATTTTTTTTCTTTTTTTTTACAAAAAAAAAATTATCCCCATTTATTGGTTTCCTTTCTGGTACTGTCCAGGAAACGAGCAGATGAAAAAGATAAATCATTAAAAAAATCAAACAGACCATTGACTGTCACCTTTTGCAGAGGGGAAAAACAAATGAATGCCAAAGGTTTGGGGAATTCTTTTTGGTTTCTTCCTTTTTTTTCCCTTTTTGCTTTGCTTGTTTGCTTTAGGTTATTTTATTTTATTTTATTTTTTGGTTGTTTTTTTTTCGTTTGGCTGTTGCTGACAATTCTTTGTTTGGTTTTGGTGGTTTTGGTTTTTGTTTTTTTTTTTGGTTTCATGTGTCGGTTTGTCCGTCCACTCCTGGCTACCCCCACCATGTCAGAAAAGGCAGCGAGGATGCTCCTGAGCCCTCATTCCGTCTTGGCATCCGGTTCAGTGGATCCAGGACCAACTTGCCCCATTGTCTGCGCCATGTCACTGGAGGAGCTGCATGAGGAACAAGAGGAGGAGGAAGAGGAGGAGGAGGAGGAGGAGGTCAAGGTAGGGGACTTGCTAGGCATAGAAGCAGCCACGGCAGCAGCTGCTGATACCAGCCCCACACCTCCTGGGGCAGCACTCAGCAAAGGCAGGCCCGCATGGTTGAGGAAGAGCGGTGAGGTCACGATACTCTGGCTTCCAGTTGTGCCTGCACTGGTACCCAATACCAAGTTACCACTGGCATCAAGGCTGGTAATTGGCAGGCTTCCACCACTGGCCAGTGCTACATAGAGAGAAGAAAACATTGGTTAGGCCACATCTGCAATGCTTTCCTGTCACTGGCCTTGGGGTCAATATATAATTGGCCCAGAGAGACAGAGCCAAGACTGCCCTCCTGAAGGATAATCTTGCAGGAAACCATTCTTACAGCTGATATCCTTGGAGGCTCTTCTCCCACACCAAAAAGACAGCTATAATTGAAATGGCATTTCCCTGTCCCACACAGCTCCACCATCTCTCTCCCCCAACATGATTCACACAGAAGACACATGGTGTGTGAAGACAGGTTGCACAATAAATGATTAGCATATATGATGTGAAAGATGCATGTAATGAAGCGTGATGCCTTCTGGTATATGCAAATTCAAGATGAAATGGAAAAAGACCCAAGGAAGAATGGGAGTAGGTTGTGGGGGACTCCACTGACTTGCTGCACTCTCACACACCTGTACTATGTTTTCACAGCAGCTCACAAGCAATCTCACAGTCTTATTCATTAGGCCAGACCAAGATGTGGGGAAGAGGCATAATTCAATCTGTAACCCTGAAGGTGGGGCAATGGGTTCAGGAAGTGATAAATGCCTCCTTGAAAGAAGAAATGGCGTGCTTTCTCTTGGAGGTCATCTCTTTACCCCACTGTGTTAGACCATTTCTATCTGCATAGTCCCAAACCTTCTCTTCTGGGGGAAGATTTTGGAGAAGGCAGTGGAACTCCAATTGCAAAAGACCTTGGGTAAAGCTGATTATCTGCGTTCTTTTCAGTCAGGATTCATACCAGGGTATGGGATAGAAATGGCATTGGTTGCTCTTGTGGATGATCCTGCCAACACTTGAATGGTGTGAATGTAACTCCCTTTGTCCTGGGTCCCTCAGCTGCTTTTGACATCACTGTTATATTCTTCTGGACTGCCCCCTGGTGGGGGAGAAGCAGTCAAGTCTACGGCCCCATTCACAAGGCTTGGTCCTTACAGTATTTAACCTCTATAAGAAGCCAGTGGGGCAGGCCATCGATCAATTTGGGGTAAGGTATCATCAGTATGTATGGTTGGTCCAGACACATAGGTTCTTTTTGTAACTGATTCTCTATTTTTAAGTGTAAGCCACCCAAAGTTGTTTTGGAATCAGGTGGCCATTATATCAAATAAATTAATAAATAACATGGATGATCCCAATTATATATCTCCACCTGGAGCCAAACAGGAGATGCTGTGGAGGTCCTTATCTGATGTTTGGAGGCTGTAAGGATCTGGATGGCACAGAACAAATTGAGGATGGACCTGGCAAGACAGAATGGCTGTTGTCCAGCAACCATATCATGGCCAGGTATCTCCTCCACTGGCTCTGGAAGAGGTAGTGTTCTCGAAGGAGCAAGCTCATGACTTGGACATGCTCCTGAATTGGCCGCTTCCCCTAAATCAGCAGCTGGAAGCCCTACCCAGGGGTACCTCATCCACTTTGGGCTAGTGTGCTAGTTCAGCCCTTTCTGGAGCAGGAGTTGCTGGCAATGGGTTTACAGGAATACACTTTACCTGGGGCTACACTTGACGACTACCCAGAAACCGCAATTGGTGAAAAATGTAGCAAACCATATGCTTACAGGTGGAAACCAATTAAGCAGAATAACACAATATACTCTTTTATGGATATCATACTAGCTTTCAATAGGTTTCTGAGTACAATTCAAGATATTGGTTTTAACCTAAGCCCTACAATATAATGGCCCAGGGTACTTCCAGGAGCATCCATTCCAGGTTGAGTTTGGCCAGCCCATCCATTATGCTCAAGGAGTCTAGAGTCCTTTCTAGAGTCCCCCAACTCAGGAGGTAAAGGGGATCCTGAAGCAATGCTTCTCTACAGCTTTCCATAGCCTCTGGATCAGTGTTTCTCAACCTTGGCACTTTAAGATGTGTGGACTTCAACTCCTGTTGGCTGGGGAATTCTGGGAGTTGAAGTCCACACATCTTAAAGTTGCCAAGGTTGAGAAATACTGCTCTGGAGTATACCAGCCCTCTGATGCCTGGGTAACCCCAATTTTAGTCACCTCTTAAAAAGTTAAGGTTTCTCTGACAAGCCTTTGGAAGCATGTCTGTGCCTTGTTTTCTATCCAATCATTAGTGGGTTATTTTAAAATCTGACACTTCTTAGAGTTATGATGTTTATGGTTTTTATTGTTTTTATGATTTGATTTGTGAACTGTCTCAAAAGGTATAACTGTGGTGGGATATAAATATAAGAAATAAGTGAACAAATATGCTTTGCCTATAAAAAGTCTGGATTAAGTTCCTTATTATCTTCTTTTAGGAGAACCTCAGATTAAAACGAGATGCAAAAAGAGATGGGCGTAAATATCCTGTTTTTATTATCATGCAGATTGCAGATGCTGGACTTTTACTGATATTGCTTTTAGGCACCAAGTACATTTATAATCCTGTCCCAATTGCTACTTCAGAGAGCTTCAGAACCTGAAGACTGACTGAAATTAAACTTGCTTCCATTCACAAGTGATTATTTGTATTTTAATTCACAAGTTTCTAAGCACACTCATTCACTTAATCCAGAAAGAGTGGGGCTGCCAAACTCTCTGAGTACAAGTAGTTCTATAAATTACTGGTGACAAACGCCATCCTCTGTTTGAGAGGAGAGGGGAGAAAATGCTACTTTTGGAATGATGCCTGCTGCAACTTTTGGCTGTCACCTAAAAACAAATCAAGTTAAAAGAAAAAAAGAAATCTAGAGATTTAATCTACAAATAGTAGAGTAAAACTCCTACCAGTAATCAGTTAAGATTTCTTCAACTGTGTGGCAACCATAGTTGCTTTATTGCCAGACACACAAGCAAATATCTCCCAAGCTTTCTGAGACATGCAGCAATCGTACGCACGTCGTGCACACAACGTACAGTCTCTACAACCTCACATCCATTCCTTTGCACACTTTTTCTCTCACACAAGCAAGCCAGTGGAGTGAATGGCAGCCATGACATCATGGGTTTTCTTCTTTTTTTCACAAACCTTGTATGGTGGCCAGTGGGTTGGTGGCCATTAGCGCTGGGTTTAACCCTGCATTCACCCCTAGCACTGTGCTTCTGCAATCAAACCAAATGCAGGAAGTTAAAGTGGGGGCTTTGTGGTGGAAAAGATGATCGTGCTCTCCTCACCCCCAGCCCCATTTTTCCACTCAGGTGTGTCCAGAAGCGTATCCATAGGATCCAACCTCCAACGGCTGAGTCAGTGTGGATTTTATATCTCTCCCTTCCCTCGGATCAGTTTACTTACCTGCTTATTATACTGTCAATTGCTGAAGTTGCACAGAGATTCACAACAGAAATAAACCCATAAATACAATAAACCCCAACTTAAAACCAGAGATATTAAGAACAGTTAAGAACCCCAAACCTTTTTTTTAAAAGTGGTTTGGGGGCCTTAAGTGAACGCAGACCCCTTGACTCAGCTCCTTAAAGAACTGGGTGTTACAGTGCAGCTCCACCCAGGATCACAGTCCAACCTCCTAAGGAACCTGACCCTCCCGAAGGTTTTCCAGTCTTGCCACTTACCCTGTACTGGGATTCAGGCCTTGCAAGCTGAGAGCTGGATGACCGCTGCTCTGGGGACTGGGATTTGTGCTGTTGCTTGGGGGTGGCGTGACCGAGTTGAGGGTGGTGCCCCCTGCTCCTACAGCTGTCCGACTGGGGGTTAGGGAGCAGACTGTTGGGGACAAGGTAGTAACTGCCCCCAAAACAAGAACAGGAAGTTAAAATGGAGGTTCTTCAGGAGGGGCTTCATGCAGAGAACCCCAAGCTACCTAGTCTGCCTTTATTTAGATAGTAACACCACCCTCCCCACACAGAAGTCAATGGAAGGGAAGGGCATAATGTCTAATATTTATTCAATTTATATCCTGCCCAATGACTTGGCTTGGTTTGGCTACTCAATGTTCCTGAAACTCAGGAGAGGATTTCAAGTGAGACTCGATCATCTCTGACGTTGTGCTGGGATGGGCAATTACACAATCACCAGGGGTGGCTGCAACTGTGAATCGTTGGTCTTAATTCTAGAATAGAATTATGACACAAAACCCAGAATTTGATGCAAAGCATTTGGTGTCCTTTGGTTTGCATTCAACTCGTGTCTTACTTATGGGGAATTATAAAAAACATTAGGCAGTGTTGGTGATGTACTAGGTTCTTGTGGCTATCACTACATCTTGTGCCAGGATATTTGGTGTTCATTATTTCTTGCACGAAGAAAAGTTTCATAGGGAGAAGATGCTGCAGAATGTCTAGACCACTGTTTTTCAAACTTGGGAACTTTAAGGTATGTGGCTGGGGCATTCTGGGAGTTGAAGTCCACACATCTTAAAGTTCCCAAATTTGAAAAACATGGTCTAGACCATCCTGTGCTGGCCAATGAACATCTCATGTTCATCACTTGTAGGGCATTTGCTCTCAGCCCATGGAGGAATATCCCTGAAGCCAGGGTCTTGCAGTGGGTGCAGCAATGGCTCAGGACCAATACGCCCAAGTGGCCCTGGGTTCAGGAATCCAATATGATCAGTCCCTGGTTCTGCTCTCTTACAGTCCAGAGTTCCATCAGTCTCAGAAATCCCTCAACCTTTTGCAGGTCAAAGATCACGATGCTCTTATATTCCTATGCCTAACAACAGATCAATTTTGCACAGTACCAACATGCTCTCATCACTCCACCCCAGTAAATTGTTCTAGGAGGAAGGGAAGGGAAAATAAGGTCCTCCCCAAAAGGGGGAATGTGTACCTGTTGTGCTCAGACTACTGGAAGCCTGGGAGAGGGGCAAACTTGTGCCGGTGCCTGGGCTGGTCACCTGAGGAGATGCAGCACAAAAATACACACAGAGACAAGAACTTGTCACAGACATAATGGATAGAAACATGTAGCAAGCTTTCTCCCTTGTACCACCAGGGGGCAGGAAAGACTTTCAAAAAGTGCTAGTTAGCCTTGTTGAAGGAGGTGATAAGGCAAGAGGGCATCAGTCATAGTGGGCAGCACGTTGATGACATCCAACTGTATCTCTTGACCCCTGGCTGACCAAACAATGTTGCCAACCCTTGTCCCAGTGCCTGAAAACTGTTGGGGTCTGGATGGGGAGGAAGAAGCTTAAATAGTATTCCAGCAAGATCAAGTAGCTGTAGGTTCATGGACCAGCCAGCTCTGAGGACTTTCCAAGTTTAGTTCTCCATGGGGTTGCATTTCCCCAGATGGAACTGGAGTGCAATCTGGGGGTTTACCTGGACTGATAGCTCCTGCTCAAAGAGCAGGTGGCAGCTGTAGCCAGGAAGGCCTTTGCCTATCAGTCCAGGTAAACCCCCAAATTGCATCTTGTGCATCAATTCCACCCTTTTGTGGAATGACAAGCTCTTCTCATAATTTCCCATGCTCTCATCTTAGGTCTGGGCTATGGCAGTAGGGCTGCCTTTGAAGACCACTCAGAACTTACAGCTGGTCCAGAATGCAGCAGCATAAGTAATTATGGGCATGTTTTGGTATGTCCATGTAATACTTGCTATGTGAGCTGCATGGTTACCAGTAGGCTTCCAGATGCAGTTCAAGGTGCTGGTTGTTACCTACAAAGTGCTCCTCTCATAAGATCCAACAGGGTAGGTTTGTTCTGGATCCCACATATTAACCAGTGCCACCTGGTGGGACCCAGGAAGCATGCCTTCTCTGTCACCACACTTGCCCTCTGGAACAGCATTCCCACCAAGGTCCAAACAGCCCTGAGATTGCTGTCCTTCAAAAAAGCCTTGAAGACCAGGATGGGATAGGATGCATCTGCTACGAAGGGGACATTTATGAATTCTGGTGGTTACAGTTTTTCCCCTGGTATGACTGGCTTTTAGTTTTGCTATCTGGAGCTGTTGATTAAGGGGTGGCAGGAAGGAAGACAAGCAGGACTGAGGAGGTTGCTACCATATATAAGAATTATCGAGTGAGAAGGTCAGGAGTATGTGAACACAGCAGGACTGGAGGTGAAGTGAATGTAAATAAAACAGGCAGATAGAATTCTGCAGAAGGATTAGGCAGGTAGGCATTCCTTCAAATGACATATCAAGGAAGGAAGATGGGCAATTATGTGACATGTGGAGGTAGGTCAGATACAGTCAGATATATATGATCCATCCAGGGTGTAGAACAAGGGCAAAGAAAGGGTACGGGAAATGCAAAACAAGATTATAGCAGGCAAAAAGAATGTAAGACGTGTCCCTCAAGGGAATTTTGCAAATGTCCAGAGACGTAGCATGGGAAAGCCACAGGTGAGGTCAACTGAGACAGATCGTCACGTATGAGAGAAGGGTTGGAATTTACCATGTGAGGGCTGAAGCCAGGAGGCTTGCCCTGAGCAGGCAATATGGGAGCAGAGCTGCAAGGGTTGATCCGTTTCTCCTTCTGGCGGCGGTTGCAGAACCAGACACGAATCACTTCCTTCTCCATGTTCAGTTGTTCGGCAATAAGTAGGATCTCCTCTGAGGTAGGCTTCTGGTTCTGTCGGGGGATACAGAAGTATAAGAATAACATCCATTCCTAGGGATAAGTGAACACCTGAAGGACAGGGAACCATGCGGGTAATTCTTTTATACTCTGAAAAATGGCTAAAATTGACCTAAATCAATTTTAAATTGCACACTTTAGTGGAAGTATTAAAGAAAGCAGCACATGTGAAAACTTTACCTAAGCTTCTTCTCCATTGCATGGCATAACGTATGTTAATTTTGGGAGGGAAGGGATGAGGGAAGTAGCGTTGCTTTGTAGGGAATTCCTTACCGCTAG
Organism: Python bivittatus; assembly: GCF_059951505.1. Lineage (NCBI taxonomy): Eukaryota > Metazoa > Chordata > Lepidosauria > Squamata > Pythonidae > Python > Python bivittatus. Next base: position 4,621,498 of record NW_028277054.1, read on the forward strand.
AAAACTTTTTTCCAATGCAAAGCGGACATTGGTCTCAATGCTGGTCCGTTTCTTGCGACGTCGGCCTGGCAGCCCATCAAAACCAAGGTTAGGGCTGCTCAGCTGGTTGGGGCTGGGAAGCGTGGAGTCCACAGACATTGTCTCTGTAACATGCCAAGGATGAACATTTATTCACCTCTTGAGTAACGCTCATGAGGTACGTCTACTATACAGCTCGACCCCTTCTCTTTCTATCTATCTCTTTTCAGATGCCTCATTTCCTCAAACTTGAACATCTCCAGAAATGGCATCACCTTTCTCTTCCACTTGATTGTAACTATGTATAACTGCATCCTCTGTCAATGGAGCAAACAAGAAAAAGTTTCTCATTGAAGGGTAGCGTACTCATCATGGTGCCATAAAGCCCACCACTCAGTCCCACGTGGATTGTTTGACCCTATCTTCATTCTGTCAGCCTCAAACCATGAAGGATGTTGCTTGGCCCACACATCATGCTACGCCATGGTTTCTGGATGAGCTACAATTAGTTGGCTTCACACAGCATGCTAAGCTTGTTTACGTGGGTTACCAAATGTGGGAAAGCCCAAACTAAAAAAATGATGTGATAGCTTATATATGGTTCTTCCCTGTTACCTTCACTGCAATTCTTAGGATAACCTCCTTGGCGTCTCTTAGTCTCTCGTTTCTCCTCTCCACCACCAGTACCTCCAAAACCTCTCTCTTCTTTCCCTCTCTGGCGTTTTCAACAAGCCTTCACTCCCTCCCAGGTGGGCCATCCTGAACAGGATTCAGCTTTATCACACTTGGCTGTCTTTCCTTACCCGCATCATTCAGCCACTTCTCCAGAAGAGGTTTGAGTTTACACATGTTCTTGAAGCTGAGGTTCAGTGCCTCAAAGCGTGAGATGGTGGTTTGGCTGAAGTCATTCCCATAAAGCTTCCCCATGGCCAGCCCCACATCACCCTGTGGAGGATGGAGGGAAGAAAAGGGAGAGAAGCAATTACTGAGAGTATGCCAAGGCTGTGTGTTCCACAGTTCCCTGCAAATATAGAATTATAGACTGAGCAAAACTGTTGAGGGTTTTAGCATTCACATCATCTATTTTTTAGCATTTCAGATTCCTCATGTACACTTTAATGTAGACCATGGAGAATCAGCCTCTGCCCCCCATAGATTTAAAAGGATAAAACCCCTACATTCCAGACATTACAAGTTATCCAGTGTAATGCAAGCTGCATTACAAAACACTCTGGAGCAGTGTTGCTCAACCTTGGCCACTTTAAGATGTGTGGACTACAACTCCCAGAATTGAAGTCCACTCGTCTTAAATTTGCCAAGATTGAGAAACACTGCTCCGGAGGATGCAACTTCAAATTTATACTAATGAGCATAAAAAAGGAAACAGCTTTCCTCCACTTACATTCTTCATATTACATACATGTCACTCTTTACAGCAAACAAGTTTTCTCACTGTTTAAACCATCTCCATTTTTCCCCTAGTGGACTGTCTGCTTTTGGTTTCATTAAAACAGTGCTTTTTAACTGGAAGAAGAATACAAATGCCTTTTTTTTTTTTAGTTTCAACCTGAAGAACTACTTCAAAGAGGGGACAGAAGCTTGCTTGTAGGTATCACAAATGCCCAGGATTCTGCACAGCCCATTTCACTGTAGAGCTTGTTCCTCACTCTAGTCCACAATTAGATGCTGGGGCAGAACTGGTATAGGTGACACAAACATGGAGAAGATGCAAAGGAGAGCAGCTTAGATGGCAGAGACTTGACTAAGTTTCCTTGTGTCCAGGAGGTCAGCTATTACTGACTCTTTCTCCATGAAGAGTAGGAACAGAATCAAGGTGCACCTGACCTCATTCAGGGATTTTAAAGGGAAGGAACAAGAGTACAAAAAAATTCAAAGTGCTCCTTTGTAACAATGGTGTGTTCTTTCCGGAATCAGTTTGGCTCTCAGTTCCAGTTGCTGGAGGACAACTGGAAGAATACGGTTGCAATTATACTTTGCTTCCCTGAAATATTTGATGGATGTAAAGCTAGAAAAGACAGGACTTTGGTCTTGTCCAGCATGATTTTCTTACATTCCTATGTTATGTAAGAGCAAGTAGTAGTTTCCCTGTTTTGATGATATTATCAGGTAGCCAAATCCAGTTGGCTTTGTTGTGGTGTTATCACACTCGGTGATTTTGATTGGCTTGGGTTTCATACCCAGGAAGAAGGTAACATACATTGTTATGGTTCCAAAGAAATAAGCAACTTCACACCATTTTCACTCCACACATAACTGTTCTTCTTTCATGAGGGAAAACAACATCTTACTCTTCCTAGTCTGAACCAAGCATTCTGATACATACCTGTGTGAAGCCCAGTTTGATGCGCCGCTGCTTGAAGGTGCGGGCAAACTGCTCCAGCTCCTCCAGGTCACTGGGCTCCTCGGGGTGTGAAGGGGTCTCCAGGCATTTGGGCGGCTGTGAGTGAGTGAGGTGGGACTCGGGGAGGCCAGGCCGAGTCACTTGCTGGGGGATGGGAAGAAATCAGAGAAATGGGAATCCAAGAGACACAGAAGGACCAAACGCAAGTCCAGGCAAACTGTATCACCAAACTTAAGTGGAACAATCTAATAATCTCACTACTCATTGTTTAATTAATAGCTAATCCTATGCCTGGGCCAAGATGGGAAGCCCTTCCTACCAGAGCTTTCATTAGCTGCAAAAGCTATTTCCTTCTTTCAGTGTTTAGGGCAGTGTTTCTCAACCTTGGGAGTTTGAAGACGTGTGGAGTTCAACTCCCAGAATTCCCTAGCCAGCCTTGCTGGCTGGGGAATTCTGGGAGTTGAAGTTTACACGTCTTCAAGTTGCCAAGGTTGAGAAACACTGGTGAAGAGGCTTCTGGATTAAACCGTACCAATGCAAATTGCAGAGAAAGGCCTGAACGGCTGAACATTCACTCATCTTTCATTAGCCGCAAAAGCCACTTCCTTCTTTCAGTGTTTAGGGCAGTGTTTCTCAACCTTGGGAGCTGGGTTTAGAGGGTTAGGAATGGAGGTATTTGCTCACTGAGATTCAGGGCTCAAATTATCACAACTGAATTTATTAGTAGAGGAAAAAAACCAGTATAATCAAATTTTTTAAAAAAGAAAAAAAGGAATGAAGGCATAAGACAAAAAATGAAATATTTGCACGGTATTTCTTTCTTTCTTTACCTCCCTGAACATTTTACCCAGAGGACCCCTCCTTCCTTGCTCACCTGTGCTGGGAGTCCTGCACGAGGCTGGTTCGGCAGGAGGCTCCCTGGATTTTGCTGAGGTAGCTGAAATAGATTTGGTGTCGGAAGCAGCCCTACAGGGAAAAGAGGGAGGAAACGTCTCAGCTTAGCTCTGAAGAGGACCAGTGTACTCTTGTCCTTTCTGTGCAAAGTTACAGTCCTGTTTAATTAATTGGTAAGCAGCAATACCTGTAACAAGCTACAAGGGCATCAAAATGACATGTGCATCATGACGTCATCACACCAATGCCACAGTTAAGTGACATAAATTATTTTAAAAATGGCTGGCTGGGAAAATTGATTCCCATGCTCTGTCATGCCTTCCAAGAAGAATGGAAGTAGAAAATGCCCCAGATCTGGGAAGACAATTGCAATGAGAGAGAAGTGACTGAGTGAGGTTAATAGTGGCCTGTCTGAAAATCCTTCTTCTGGAAGCAGTCCTTGGTGACCTACACATCCCATCACCCCATCCTTCCTTAACCTACCAACGTCCAGACGTCTTGTACCACAACTCCCCCATCGCTTCTGGCTAGCAGGCAGGCTGGAGATCCTAGCAATTAATTCTAGAACATCTGGGGGGAAGGCTGCCCCATACCTTCCGGTAAAATCTTCTCACCTTGCTGCCCCTGCTGGGCCTGTGGCAGCAGGAACTGTGCAGGGGGCTGGAGGTGGTGCCCTGGGACAAGGACTAACTGCTGGAGCTGCAGCAGCTGCTGGATATCCTACAGGAGAAAGAATCAGGAGAAACAGGGCGGATACATCTCTGCACAGCACAAAGACACCCAACCTTTTGATGAGGTTGAACTTCTTTAGAGCATCCTGGGAATCATACTTGCCCTGAGAGCACTAGCGCTTTTCTTCCACAGAACTGTGGCTCTGGGCATCCCAAGAAGCGATGACTATGTGACCAGTTTCAGTGGACAATGCAGGCAGGCCCGTGCCTCAGGCCATTGTAGAACAAGCCGGTTTTAACTTTGAAACAACCCTCCAGGAGCGATGGCTCTCCCTTCCACGGGGAGGTGACCTAGCAATGCAGAGACCTGTGTGGCCAGCCCTGGAAGCTCCCTGTTTCATGCACAAGCCCTTACCTGTGCCGTGAGCTGGATTGGTTGGGACAAGGCCAGCTGGGGCGTCTGGGGCTGGCTCTGTGGTGCTGGCAGTTCAGCCCCAGGTTGCTGAGAGGCGGCGGCGGCAGCAGCAGCATTAGACTGCTGCACAGCAGCTGCCAAAAGCTGTGCTTGTGCCTGCTGCAGGAGCAGCTGCTGTTGGGCGGGCATCAGGGCAGTGAGCTGTATGGGAGAGGGCAAGAAGAGGGCAGCAGGGCGGGTAGCAAGCAGGAGGCAGAGAGACCATCCCCAAACAAAGAATGAATGGTAGGAAGGAAGGAAGGAAGGAAGGAAGGAAGGAAGGAAGGAAGGAAGGAAGGAAGGAAGGAAGGAAGGAAGGAAGGAAGGAAGGAAGGAAGGAAGGAAGACAAAGAGGATAAATCAGAGAGAAGGAAGAAGCAAGTTAGTCAACTACATTCCCTGCCCTCAGCAAAGAGCCAGAAACTTTCTCAAGTAGACAGCCATGCAATTCTTCTCCTGACAGAGGCTGGCCTCACACACAACATGGAGAACTTGGCCAAGTGGGAGAGAAGAGGGTGTGTTGCTTATTCTCATGTGTGGAGGTTCAGGAAAAGGTACACCTGTTGGATTTCTCTTTGTCCACTGGAAAAGGCACAGGGGGGATGGAGTGGGTTGCTGATAAGAGGGAAGCATCAGCAGAGTTTTACTATGCAGGGTGGGGTTAGAGCTCCTTCTCTAACCACCTTTGTGGCAGAGGCTGAGAGATCTCCATCTTCTTCCCCAGCCTCTATCCATCACAGAAGATCCTTGACATGCACAACTGAAGAGAGAGTGGGGCTTCAAACTACCCATTTCCTTTCCTTAATTTTGTAGCTTCCGTCAGCCTTTCCCAATCTAATATAGACCATCTGTTTTGAGACTACCACTCCCATGGCACCTGGTTGTGCTGTTCTTGCAGCCCTGAGATGCCACCATACTGGGAAAGGTTGACTGCAGAACTCCAGGGACTCCAAACAAAGTTCTCTCCAGCTATCTCCCACCTACCATCTTACAGTCATCATCTGCTTGCCCACACAGCCATAATCCATCAAAATAGAAATAAAATAGTAGCACCAAAATACCAATAAGCCCTACTTGCTGTTTCTTTACTTTTTTGGATCACCCAATAGTTCAGCCAGAGTCTGACATGGAAAAGGTGCTTTTGATGTGCAAGAACAAGACTATTTTGTTCATGTACTCAAAATTCAGATGTTAATGCTTAGCAGAAATGCAGGGTGTAAACTGAATAAATCAAGAAAATAAAATATTATCCCAAAATCAATATTTTGAAATATTAGGAATGCAGCAAGTTTCAACAACATTCCCAAGTCAAGGTTACACTGACCTTAACACACATGGCTTTTTAAATTATTACATCTAAGAGGTTTCTATATAAATAAACATTTATATAAGTAAGGTATAGATACAATAAACTATTTAAATATGCTCAGCATAGAGATTCTCCATTTAGGAGAATAGGTTTGTTGCACATATTTTATGATCTGACCCTACAGGGAATGTCTGATCTTGCCAGCATGGATGGCAACCTCCCTCCTCTGCTTTCTTCAACCTTTGATTGCAATACTCAGGGTAGAAATAATTCAAGAGGTTTCAGTCCCAGAAACATGATCTTTCTGTTCCACCTCACCTCACTTCACCCCAAAGTTGCTTCTGCGGAACTGCAGAAACTGCCTCCTGTACTTACCCCAGCAAGCTGGCTGCCTGCTAACATAAGCTGAGCCTGGGGTAGGTGTGGCTGCTGAGCTTGGGGGGCTGGAGCTGGGGCTGGGGCTGGGGCTGGGGCTGGGGCTGGAGGCATTTCTGTAGAGTCTTCAGCTTTGATCTGGAGGGGAATAATAATAATAACGATAATAATAATCTGGGGCAACACTTGAACACCATTGGCATTGACAAAATCACCATCAGTCAGTTGCAAAAGGCAGCTTTACTTGGAAAAGCTTCCATCCTGCAACGATACCTTTAATACCATCAAACAACACCTGCCTATCCCAAGTCCTTGGGAAGGACTCAATAGGTGGATAAAAATGCCAAATCCAGTCTAAACATCTGGCTGACTGTGTGGCCAACCATAATAAGGGCAATTTGCTTTCCAACTCCACATAATAATCCTCTTTCTGGCCCTGCTGTTTTCTTCCTTTGCCCAAACTCTGTTATTACAAGTACAGAGCTGATGGCGCCTTTCTCGTATTTTTTTAAAGCCCTGAAGCTCCCTCATCTGACGAAAATAGTTATGTCTTGCTCTGGAACCAAGAGTCAAAAAAGGAAATGGGGCAGCTGTAAGAAGTATCTTATACTGGGCAGATTGAGCTATCTGTCATTGCAGGAAAAAGAGGGCGATTCAGGGGAGACCCTGAACTGCAGCCAAGATTCTGTTCAGCCCTTCAAGCTAAGGAATTCCAAGCAAGGCAATTCAAATTCTGCAACTTGAATATCGAATGGCACATTGCAGGTATTTAGTAGTGAGCCCTTTGGAGGGACAAGAAACAAAGCAATACATTCACCTCCCGCCCACTGACCAGTGGAAGATGATTTATCGTTACTTGGCTTCCTGTTTTGCTGCCAGGGTTGGGGCGCAGGGAATTCCCCCCTTAAACCAACCTTGATTCACAAGTTCCTATCATGTTGATAGCAAAAGTGCAGGGCACTTCCACTGAGGCTCTTGCTTTGTAAGCATGATTTTGACCTGCTAGGACCAGCCCAGGCACTTGCTTCAGGTGTTTCAGGATTTCCATGGAAGCAGCCGGTCATATAAGAAGGGCCACCTAGAATTGTTTGCAATATTGCAGAAAGTGCAACTTTTTAAATTATGTCAAGAGCTGAGCTGTTAAAGTTACCTAATTCTGCCTTCAATGTCTCAAAAAAAAAAAAAGGAACAGATTGTGGTTTGGGCAATATGCAAATTTTTTCTGTACAATCAGTTAATCAAAATGCAACTGATTAATCCACTTAAAAGTATATATACAGACATGTCATAGCAATCACTCCCTGGGCAAAGCAAGCTTTGAAGGTTTCTGTCTCATTTCAAAATTTCACAGACCCTGGACGGACACGGGTAGAGAGGCAATTAAAAAATTGCCGTGTTGAGTGATGGACTATGACATCCTCTTCCATCATACTTCCAAGACTTAAGAAGATTATGTGTATATAGTCATTGTCAAATAAGATGTTTGTTCAGCTTGTCATAAAGACTTGCCTACACAGAGTACTGATGCACTTTTAAAGCTAGGAAAGCAGGCATTAGCCTAGACCAGTGTTTCTCAACCTTGGCCACTTTAAGATGTGTGGAAGTCAATTTCCAGAATTCCCTAGCCAGCCATGCTGGCTGGGGAATTCTGGGAGTTGACGTCCACACATCTTAAAGTGGCTAAGGTTGAGAAACATCAGCCTAGACAGTATCCCCCTGAGATTTGCATGGCTCCCACCTTGGTCTTCTTCAAAACCCCCTTCAAACCTGTTTTTTTACCCAGCCCTTGGGCTAATCTGGATGGTGGGGTCCTTCACAGAGCTCTTGACTATGTGGGGATATTTTGATTTGTCTGTGTCACCATTCTATTTTGATAATTCTTGGTTTTTATCTGTTTTTAATATTGTATGCCACCCAGAGTTGTTTTGAACTGGGCAGTCTTAAAAATCCAATAAATCAAATTAAATTAACTGATAAAGGATAAAGTAAGTCACTACTGAAAAAATGAGCTTGAAGTATGGCAAATAAATAAATACAAATAGCACCCCACTGCACTGGAGGAAGTTAAGGTAGAGACAGAATTATCTGAGATGGCATCTCATGAGTAATTTTAATGCTAATTGGAAGCCTTTTTTGGACTTTTTTGCATGAAACAGAAAAGAAAACGAAATTACGATGTATGGATTTAATGACTAGAAATAATAGTGGACAGCAGAAAAAATGAAAGTTATGCGGTAAACTAGTGTAAATCTATACTTATATCTGTTGTGAGGAAAGTTGGAAGCCATTCTTTTTTGTATATTTTCTTTCTTTCCTTTTTTTTCTTTCTTTCTGGATTTTTGACTTTGTTCTCCCTTCCCTTCCTTCTTTATTCTCTATCTTTAATATTAGATTTTGTTAGTTTGTACTTTTCTTATCTTAGAATCTAATAAAGTTATTTGAAAAAAAATGAAATGCCATCTCATTGGCAGCAATCATAGCTACGTCTAGGAGTCCCATATTGAAATAATTATCAATGTGTGTATATATCTGTTCTGATATATAAATACATTGATAATTATTTCAATGTATACAGCCAGGGTAGAGCAATGGTATAAATAATGGACCATGGGACTGGTTAAGACCAGTGAGGATGATTTTTCTATCATCAGAGTAGGTTATAGAGTCTTTGTGTGGAAAAAGAGGATGGCTACTTGAGAGGAACAGAGTAATCTGGCATGTTAGGGTACAGGAAGAGCACAGCGGGCTTGTTCCTTATCCAATGAACAGGGATCTGCAGTTCAGACCACAGGAATTCCATAGCTGGACTGTGTTGAAACCTTCTTGGTGATTGCTACTAGTAATTCACAATTGAATTGGGCATTTGCTACGTCTTCCATCTATGAGAGAAAATTCCTCCTAAGGAAGAAATGTCATCTCCTAGTGGACCTGCATGTAGGCAGAGAAAAGATGGGGCTTACCTTGGTGCCCGTGATGGTTGGGGATGGGGAGAATGGGGAAGGTTTGCTCTGCTGAGTCTAAAAGGGAGAACATGAAACATTCGCATTGACAATCTAAGACTGTGGCCCACCTCAAGATACAACTACTTCCCTAATCCCACTTTATACCTCCTGCTCCTGCCCAAATGTTCTCACCTGATGGTTTGTGTCAGGTCCATTTCTTTCTGTATCTAGAAGCAAAAAAGTTAAATTCACCACACAGGGTCCATACTAAAATAGTCTCAAGAAACCCCAGTTTGTTCTGAACGATCCACCCCTATCTCACATTCTTCATTATGGATCCCTCAGAGGCTGGTCCATCTGTTTCTTTCTCACATTCCTTTAAAGATCCTGCGCCTACCTCTGCTGCTTACAGTGACTGGAAGAACTCCATTTCTGGTGATGAAATTTCTACAATATTGCTGTGTTTTATCAAATATAAATCATTGAGTTTGGGCCACCGATAACCCCTATACATTGGGATGGATAACAGACTCCGGAACGGCACATGAAGAGGTGAGTTGGATAAAAAGGGAGGAAACTTCAAATATGCCTAGAATACAATGTATTGCCTAGTGTATTTTAAGTTCACACTCTTTGTTGGGGCAACTCCAAAAACAACATCACTGTACAAGTCTTATTACGGCACTGACATTTTTTGAAAGTGCTGATAAGGAAACAGAAGCAATCATTATTTTTGTGACACACAACTGTTCAATTTATTTACATATTTATATTTAGATATAAATAGATTATCCTTCTATGCTGGTCTATGACTGTATTAAACAACTGATTTGATTTGATTTATGTGAACATCCATAAACAAACTGTTCACCATTAACAAGTTATTCATGTGTCTTGTTAATGTTTGGTTTACTTTAAGAATCATCCTGGAATGTGGTGCTTCTCTTCTTTTCCCCAAATCAGAGTGGGGAATATTTTCCAGCTGGAGGGACAAGGTGGCTCTCAGAACATTCCCCACCCTCCCCTAACTCATTTCCTCCAACACCTTCTTTCAGGACAAGCTCTCTCTGTCCCACCTTCCCTTCTTCCACTCAGAGATGATTCTTCATGCCATCCACAAATGGGATAGTCCCATTCTTGCCAAACTATTAAGACGGAGTCACAAAGCACTTGCTCCCAGCTTCTCTTTGCACAGAGAATGGGACTGCCCAATGGAGCAAAATTGTCTTATTTTATTTTATTTAGTGATGGTGGTCCACAGGGAGATTTTTCATCACTGCTTCAAGGGCTGAAGTAGCACACAAACCAATAAGTAACAATACTTTGTACTAAACATTGCCTGATTCCTTCTACTTGGTCCTAAACCATTCTCCTTTGCTTATTTATTTTGTTTATTAAAAAAAAGATATGGCCGCCCAACTCACACACAGTGACTCCGGGCAGCTTACAGAATTAAAACGCAAATACAAAAAACAAATACCCTCCCCCCACCCCCCGCCAACAACAAAGTTTAGTTCCTTATCCTTTCCAGAACAGTAACTTTTAATCGTTTTTTCACTGCTTTGTTTCTCAGTGCACTGAGGATCTTTCCTCCCCTTCTTCATCACTCTCTCTTGTTCCCCTTCATCCCCTGCTTCTGGTACTAATTCCGATTCATGGCCAAAACTGGCTCATGCAATACCATAGTACCAAGTTATCTCAGCAGTATATTAATAGTATTTACTGGGCATAAATGATCTTTTATATCTTGCAGACAACTGGAAACAAAATTGTATATCTGAAAGACAATTTCTGGGTTCAAGACTGACTTTTCTGGCAAGGCTATCCAATGGAAACATGGGAGTCTGACCCTGCAGGACTCATCTTTATTTATTCATTCACTTGCTTATTATATTTCTAATATCTTCTTAAATTTAAAAGGAGAAAGAAAATGAATTAGCTTCAAAGAGGCCACAGTTGCAAGAGCGAAAGGGAAAGGTGTGTTCTCATTTCAATCAGCCTCAGCCTCCCCTGGAGCCTTTCGCTATTAATGAATGTATACATTCTTATCCTTCCCACCACACAAGCTTACCCGTGTGTTCTTCTTGCAGCTCCAGCCGCACCTTCTCCAGTTCCAAGGGCTTAGACATTCTTACTTCTATGAGAAAAAGGAAGGAAAAAGAATGGAAAGGAAAATGCAGATGAGCGCTGAACCAGACCATAAAGGGACACTAATTAATGGGATCAGAAATCAGTGCCAAAGCTATATGACATGGCTTGGACCAACAAACAAATGGAAAACTGAGAAATGGAGAGAAACCAACATGGATGGATTTAAAAAGAAAGAAATGAAAAAAAAAATAATCCAAAACTGTCAGGTTTGCCCATTCCTACGTTTTAATATCGATACTGCAGAATTCAAACTGTATAAACTCTGAAAATAAATGCCTAATATATGTCAAATTATTCTAACACTACATAACTTTGAAACTTCTGAAACTATCAGTTGTGGGTTTTCTGTGTTTTAATCTTTGTAAAGATTAAAGTTTACAACTTTTTTTTTTTAACGTAGCTGTCCGTTTCATACCAGTGACTCTTGGCAGCTACATTAAAAAAAAAAGTGGGCAAACTATTGTCTACATATTTTTTTCTAAATCTCCTCCCAGAAATAAAATAGTTTAATCTTGGTTTTCTTTTAATGAAAACTGTAATTCAGCAAAGAAGCTTAGAATATCCCTGAGGGATCCAGGCTACACAGCTATCTTCCTGCTTGGAACGCAGGAGTCCTCTCTCTTCTGTCCCCATAAGAGACCCTCACCTAAAACTAAACCTTCTGCTAAGCATGTTACAACAGATCTTTAAAAGATTAAATATTTTAAAACTTTTGGGCAATGAATGCATGGATGGATAAATAGGCAAAAGGGAAACAGAAATGAATGTATATTACATTAGGGCTAAATACGGGGGCTGCAGAAATCTGGAGGACTACTAGATTTTGCTACCATCCAGTGATCATCTGGATTTTTGCAGCCCAGCTAATGGTACCCTTAACTCTGTCAAGAATTTGTAATTCTTTCTATTTCTTCTTCAATATCTCAACACCTCCTCCATGGTGGGCAGGGAGCAATACAATAAAATAATACAAAACTCCAACAAAAAAAATAACAACAGGGTCCTCAAAAGACACTAAGGCCAAAAGATGCACAAACCAAATGGTTCTCAATTGTTTGTGAAATGCAAGCCGGGGTTGGGGCCATCCACACCTCTGGCAGGAGAGTATTCCAAGCAGTGGGGACCAGCACTGGAAGGTCTGTTGCCTGGTTCACAACCTATGGATCTTGTAAGGAAGGGGAAGCCCTCAACAGGCCCCCTCTAGATATCAGGACAAGATGGGCACATTCTATTCTAGAAAGGCATTGCCTGATATTTTCCTAGGACAGCTCCTGTTTTCAGGAATCTATTGTTGTGGGATGGGGTTACAATCACTGGTTTTAACACAGCCATGGAGAAGAAAAGGTATGTCACTGCCTATTGGCTTTGTGAAATGGCACTGATGCTACTGCTGGAGGGGGAACAGAAGGATAAGGCTGTTACCTTCAAGTCTTACTTGTGGTTTTTCCTGAGACAACTGGTTACCTTGATCAAAAAGACTTTGGCCCCAATATATCATTGTTCTTCCTAAAGCATCTTCTCCCATTATACCCTAGGTTGAGAAAACTAACCTACTTCTGACAAGTTGCTTCCATGATTGAGAACCAGGCTTATTCCCCTTCTGAGGCAGGATGCAAAGCCACTGTAGGCAGGAAATTTGTACCAAATAAGCCTCTTTTAACCCGAAGTCTGCCCATTTTAGTTGATAGATGTGAAAAGCTCCATCATGGGCCTGGGCTTGATGAAGCTTTATTTAGTGATTTCTTTCCAAGAAATTATGCTAACTGGTTGTCGATACTATTCCTAGTGCCAGCCTTCTCATTAGACAGACTGAGGGAATGGTCACTGGCAGCAGATGCTGGGAGTGGCCAGCCCTGACAATCTACCAGCTTGGATTCCCTGGCCGTTCTCCTCTTTCAGAGAATGCTACAGTGTGTGCTAAATAACCTGCCCTAGCCTAATCTAAACTCTGTAGTCTAATCTAGTGACATCAGGACTGGAAAGGGACACCATCCCATCACTAGCGTCCGGCCAACTTCTCTTCACGATCCATTAGATGCACAAGAATCTACAGGTTAGCATTATGATGTCATCATCAGCCACGATAATTCACTCTTTTCCAGCAGTGATGTTTTCCACTTAGTAATCCCATAATCACCACTTTTTAAAATCTAGCACAATATACTGTTTTTTTTAGCTTTCTGAATTAATTGGTGTCATCAACAAACACAACTGCTTTACTGTTCACCTTTTTACCCCAGATTGTTTTTCCTTAAAATGCTGCCCCATTTCATACAGATCTAATTCCAGTCAATGTAGAAGACAGGGAAGGAAGGAAGGAAGGAAGGAAGGAAGGAAGGAAGGAAGGAAGGAAGGAAGGAAGGAAGGAAGGAAGGAAGGAAGGAAGGAAGGAAGGAAGGAAGGAAGGAAGGAAGGAGCGAGCTACATTAGTGGGAGACGATCTGAACGTCTTCAGAAGGTTTTGCTTCAGCATCAGAATCTTCCTTTCAAGCTCCATTGCAGCGAGAGGAGGGAGGGAGGGAGGGAGGGACTGCTTTTCCTACCTGTCAATTACTTGTCCCTGAGTTCATGGATTGATAATAGGAAATTATACCACTAATGCTAAATCCTAACTAACATTATTTTTGTATTAAGGAAGCCCATTTCACATTGTTTAGCTGGCCCTCTATTTTTCAGGGAGTCCGAACTTTTTTCTCAAGCAGGTCAAAAACTCAGAACAAGAGGCCTACACCACCTTCTATTTCTGCACGTTAGGATAGAATGGCATAAAAGATACAGAAATAGCAAAATCTTTTGCAGATTCATGAAGCCACAGCCACCTATTCTCACCTCAGCCCTCAAAATTCCCCCACACCACCACCAAATAATGCAGCACAAAAGAGGCACACTATTATAGCATGTCTGAAGAGTGTCATCATCCACCATTTAGCCAAAAGTAAGGAGAATCAAAGGGTGGGGTTTGACTATAGTCCCCCCTTCACACACCCACACATTTGATGTCCCACCATTGCAATTCAAGCACTTGACTGGCTTGAAGTAGGGTGGAAAGACACCCATGCTTGCATTCCTAAGAGCCCAACATGACTAAGTAATTCAGGTAGGGCTGAACCTTCATAAGATGTAACTGAAAGTGATTGAAAATAACCCCCTCAGCTCATCTCCTGCAATGGAAAACTTTCATGAACATATTGCCCCTGGTCTCCACCTTCTTCCTGACCAAAGGAATGACATTTAACCTTGTCCTCAAGGGCTCTTCTGGTCCAATTCCACCCGTCCTGGCCTTTACCTTCTACCTCATTGCCTTGAAGGCTAGATGATAGAAAGTTAGAACGTTCCCTCCAAGTTGCTGCATCTGCTCCCACCCTCCCACTCTGGCCAAGCTTGGCAGTTTTTCTCTGATTTGCATAAACTTAATGAGTCATACTAATAAAGGAGATGAAGCCCGTTCGAATTAAGACAAATCTCAGCCCAGATCAGGAGGGGCACAAGAAAGGCTCAGGAACCCTCTTGGTTTTCTCATTGTGCGAACAATATCAACAAGCAACAACTGTATACTATTGAGTATAAAACATGGGGAGGTGTTTACTGATCACACAGGCCAGAAGCCACCAAGTTATTTATGCCAGCGGGTATGGAAATAGTTCTAACCACACCATGCCCTGACTACAGTTGACCCTTTTTAATCCCAATGGTAAAATTCTCCTTCCCATTGAGCAGGCTACCCTTTTCTAATGATAATTGAATTCTTCTACCTCTTACCTTTGCACCCCACCTTTCCTCTACTAGAGGGGTGCGCAAACTTTTCAGTGCTGAGGGCTGCATTTAACATTTGAGGAGAAGCAATGTAAGTAGGGCTTTTTTCTTCCCTTCAGAAAGTTCGAGAAAGTTTTTTTGTTTTTCATCTCTTCGCTCCTCCTAAAGGCAGGAAATTATATTAACAGTTTGCAGCAGTCATATTCAGAAGGTTTCTAGAGTTGGGGCTGCAAAGGTGCCCAGCTTTGCTCTATGGAGCCCCAGGGAGTGTATATGGGGAGCCATTTTATTTATCCCCATAATAAAAAAGCTGTGAAATCGTTTGGGTAGAAAGAGAATGACTGGCTCATGGTCAAGTCAGGACTTGAATCTTGGTCTTCCTACTCCCAATCCAATCTTCTAATCACTACACCACACTAACTTAATGAGTGCTTTGTTTTCTGGTCTGAGGATTACTTTTGCACCTGATCAAAACCAAGGGAGGAGTAAAATTTCTCCCAGTTTTGACAGGATGGTACAGAGAGCTGGCCATAGAGGTACTCAAGCAATCCTTATGGGAACTCAATCAACAGGACAGTTGGGTGGTCTACATGTTCCTGCCAAATGGAAAGGAGAATCATATTCTATCAGGTGGTTATCTCTTGGCTGTCATGTAGTGGCTACCTGGATTTCTTCAGCCCAGTTCTGGTAGCTCTATTGTGAAGATATGGAAGAAATGCCCTTGACAATGGATGGATCAAGCAGTCGCTTGCTTAGTGTGGTAAATGCTTAGCTGTGTTCTCCTATTCATTCAACACCAATCAGAATCCCACTTGGTCTGTAAGCAAACACTGAAAGCTATCACTTTTAAAAACTGGACATGAGAGCAGGAGTTCAAGCAGTGCCATCACTGATTTTTACCTTCATACTATGAGAAGGATAAGTCCAACAGATTTAGCCGAACATGCACCTATTAAAGACATGGCAGTCATACAAAAACAGGAAGGAAGGAACTAACCCTTTTCAGCATCTATCACTACATTCCTTCATCTACTTCGTATTAAAAAGCAATCCTTAGAAGATAGCCCCATTCCTACCTCCCCCTGCCTTCAGCCAGTTCTCAGGTTATGCCATGCAGAAAAAAAAGAAGCAAAATATTCTCAGAACTTGCAGCTAAATGTTGAGACTTGTAACTAAAGGTTGCTAGATAAAACTATCCTTTTCCAGAGCCCACCCTGCCTCTGTTTCTAAGGTACTCAGTTTTATTCCTTTTCCAGTCTGGTTTTCCATTTCACTCCTCAGAAAGCTAGTAGGCTGAAATATGGGACACTTCTGCTCCCCCCATGAGGTTCCAACCTAGATCCCCCCCCCCATTTTTCAACAGCCTGTCTGGTAGTTCCCAAAGCCTCCAGATATATTCTTTAGTGCAAGACTGATGCCATTCTAACTAGATTAGAGTTGGCACCTGGAGAACTAAATTCCCATAGTAAAATGAACTTCAGGAACACAAGGAAATATGTTTGCTATCTTTTTAAACTGACTCCAACAGAGAGACAGCAAATAGATGGAGCTTTCTCCTGGTACAGTGAAGTCAAACGTTCATACCCCAGCTTCTTTCTATCAAGCCCAAGCTGAAGACACAGTGTAATACCGGGCAAATGGCATTCTCATATATCCACCATGATCTGCACAACTGGCATTTATTGCTGCAAGCATTTTGTAATAAGGGAATGATCAGGGTACGATAACAGCTGGGGAAAAAAATCAGAAATGTCAATCTATAATCTGTGATCAAAGATAATAGAGAGGCATTATGTACGTAAGAATCAAATTGGTTTTCAGACAGAATAGAAGCTAAAAGGGAGGTTTTTATGAGAGATATAAAAATACCTCTTAGGTGTGTATATTGTTTAATGCACAGCCAAAATATAATGGAGCCTATTTTCAAGTTAAATTCAGCTTCTCCTCAAAAATGTCCTTGACTATTAATTTCTTCGGAGTTGAAAGAAATTGAAGCGTGATTCTCAGGATCATTTTAGCTAAAAGCACCCAGGATTGGATTTTCTTAAGCAAATTTTATCTGGAATTGTGTTTTTGTTCATTCGTCTCTAACAAGGCTTCTGAGGCATGCAGAAATTCAACAGGCAAAGTTTTTCTTGATATGCAGAAAACTAATGGAGATCTAATTCTTGATTGAATTTCTACATGCCATGGGGTTCCAAGGGCAAATACTGCACAGCAGGAACTCCTAACTCATGCTAAAGGCTGAAAAGTCCAGCAAGGGGGGGGGGGAAAGTAGTTCTGAAGTATCTTCCTACTTTATCTTCATTTGGAGGGGAAACAATTTTCCAGGTGCTATGCTGGGTATAGAGTCACTACACAGAACTGCAGGAGAAGATACTGCTTCTGTAAATTGGAGTGATGGGGTCTTACCAAAGTTTTTGCTGATTTTCCATACAAGACCTTGAGAAAGTTTTCATACAAGTCTTTGATATAGCTGCCTGAAAATCCAACCAATAGAGCAGCTGTGAAGATGGTAAAGTATGGCTGTGTATTAAAACACTGAATATGGGATGTGTCTGAATCTTTTGTTCATTTCTCACTAGAGTGACCAGTCTGCAACACAGCACTGTTAAAAGTCTATGGACGAAATTTTAAAACACAGAAATGCAGCAAAAGTAACTCCAGCTGCAAGTTTCCCCCCTCTATTTTGGAATTCCCATGGCTCAACCTGTATCTTTCTTTGCTATGGATTAAAAACAAAGCAAAACAGCTCATTGTTTCATCCGAAAGATGTTGATTGGGTTGAGAAAGGTTAACAGCAACCACTTCTAGTTAGAAGTGATACAAAAATGGATGTCATTATTTTTGTGCTGTTGATATTGTTGATTTTGTTCCTGTATTATTATTTCCAGCAGTGTTTTACCCCTTAACTACGAGCATTATTTGTATTTTTATATGTTGTAAGCCATCTTGTGAAGGTTTTTCTCTGAAGAAGGACTCCACATAGTTTAAATAAGCAAATGGTAGGTTGGGGTTGATCCCCTGGGTTGAACCCCATGCTAGAGGGGTCAGATCACAGGCATCACTGATTAGTTTGCTGAAGATTTTTTGAGAGGAGATAGAGAAAATGCAGATAGAAAGAAATAAAGGTCGAGACAGGGAGCAGGAGAGGTAGAGACAAGAAAACATGGCTAAATTCATAAATTTTGCTAAGCCATAAACTACTGTATGTTATCTGGACCTACGGGTCACAACTTGTGCTAACCCAAAATGAAACAAATCAAATTATAGTTTATCTGCAAAATAACTAGCGAAAGAGAGAGAATAATGCATGCGCCAGAATTAAAAAGTAGGTCTAGTGTTACAGATGAGGACTGAAGATGTGCCCAGATTCAGAAATGATTCAGAACCACTGCTTTCACCAGGCCTGTTTCTGCTCTGGTCTGCTCTGCTATCCACACCTGGTCTTGCAGGCATAGAGTAAGTCAAACTTTTTCCATTCTTTTAAAATTTCCATATGAGGAAAAGCTTCACTTGTTGAATGTCTAAGAATCAAGTGGGTGTCCCAAAAGCACAAGCAGAGTGGGTGAAAGAACGTGGCAACTTCTGTGATGAAATTCAGAGGTTCCTGGAGTTATTGAGTATTATAGAGACTTTTACTAAGTTTGGTGGAACACACCACAGGTTGGAAAAATTGTACCTGGTGGGATTTTCTCTTTAAGGGGGTTCAGAAGATACAGGAACTCTTTCAGGAAGAGCTGGGCATTTTATCTGGACCAGGGATTTGCTTTCCATCCCCCCTCTCCAAATTGCTGGCCACTCTTTGTCGGCTTTCACTTCTGCTTCCCTTTCACATTTTTAGATGGTTTAAAAACAGCCTCCAATTTACTGAAACTTGAACTAAAAACAGAAGCCCCAAAACCAGCCCCCTTGGCAGCTCCGGGCAGAGCTCCTCCTCCTCCTAATCACCAGCCCCAGTTCCCCTGCCTTGCTTTCTATGGCTCCTTCATCACAGAAAAGTTGGGATCAGAAACACTGGGGTGGCCTGTTGTATAAGGAGGTAGGGCTCATCTGCTTTGCACATTTCCATAGAAAGGGGACTTTCCCACTTTTGCCAGCCTCCCGAAATATATTTTGCACACCAAGAAACGTCTACTAAAATAATTATCTTCCAAACAACAAACCCTGCCTTTTGTTTAGTAGTCTGATCACCCTACAAAACACAGAAACAAACAGCCCAGGCAGTTTGCCTAGCGACCAACATCTGACCTGCTGATATGCCCTTAACAACTTCTTAATCTGCAGAGATCAGCAGCAAAACTTCATAGCAAGGAAAGGAACGATGATTGTGTATCAAACCACTGTTCGAGGCACAGTGACAGTGGCTGGTTGACAAATCCTCACCAGTGCTCCTAGTCAGATTATCCTTCTTTTCCAACCATGGATCCAGTGGCTTCAATAGCTGGACAGAAATCCAGTAGGAATAGCTTACCCTCTGCTGGATGGGAAAGCCTTTGTGTTTAATTCATACGAAGCAAGCAGATCTTTGGTGCAGGGTTGCTCCATACTTCCCAAAGTCCTCTCATCCTTACGGATTACAGCACTGAGTGCTGTAACTCCCCTTACACGCACTTCCTACCCCTGTCCCCCTGATCTTAGGATCTCCCCCAGTATTGTCCTCTCTCTGTGTCGCAAGAGAGGACTGGGGGCAGACAAAATTTGTTGTGACACTCCGTTATTTGTCTGTTGATTGGGGTTTGTTTCAATGACAGAGCAATCACAAGTTTTAAAGCAGGAGCAGCAGCAGCCAGAACGGTCAGTCCCATCACTGCACCCTGCCTGTCGTCAGCCTACCCTACAGTCAACTTTTTATTGGCATCAAAGAAATCTCCAGAAGAAGATGGCAATGCATCCCGGAGAGAGAGAGAGCTGGAAAGAAAGCAAGGGGAGTGAGATGCCTTCAAGTTGCAGTACGCTCCTTATCACTTACCTGTTGCCCACAGGCCCGAGTTCACCATGGCTATGATTCTTCTGATGTGGAAGAGACAGCCCCAAAGGGCCCTGCCTGCCAGTGAGGGATGGTACTTGTTCCTGAGAGGAAAAAGCAGGTGGCAGGACAAGGAAGGGCCTCTGAGCTAGGGGCAGGTCTGGGGAGTCCCCGGGTGCTTGAGAAGCAAGAACAGTGAATGTGGCAGGAAGCAGCTGGGAGGAAGAAGCCATGGCGGGGTGTGTGTGTGGGGGAGTGAAGAACACTGCAAGGACTGACACACAGTAAATATATGTACGTCTGCAATTGCCATGGTACCCACAGGTCCCCAAACTTCAGTCTGCTGCGTCAAAAGTTCTGGAGGCCCTTCCAGACTGCTAGTCAAGGGTAGTTCAAAGGATCTGTGTAACATATATGTGTTCCAAGGCTATTGCCACATAACCAAGGATGGGCACAGAGAAGGTTTCTCTTGCATTTTACACATACTATTTCCAAATATCATGGGGATCAGCTGTATCCTTTCTGACATGTTGGCATAAAGAATTAAATAACAGCATATATTTTCCTCCCCAGAATACCTGGGGATGGGTTTGCCCAAATGCTAGTCTTGACTAAAATGGTATTGGGTAGTTTATGGTTTAGTGTACTGCCAAAACCCAAATACTGCCTTACTATGTTGAGTGGACCAGGACATTAAATTAAACCATATATGGTTTATTCAGCCATGACCCATTATGTGAACAAAGCAACTGGGTTTATAAATATGGGTTTGGGATTTGGTGTGTTATGAGACGCCAGGCCCAATTTGGTCCTGGAGCTTCACCATGGTGTCTCCTCAGTAGTTTTGGAACTCCCTCTCTGTGGCTGAGAGTGGTGCCATATCCTCTTAACAATTAAGCAGCTGGAATTTCCATGTCTGCTCCGTTTTGGCCGGCATGCCATTATGTGTTGTTCGTGAGCCACAGCAGGAGCAGCACAGAGGCTAATGCAGGAATGGAAGGGGGGAAGGCATCTTCTTGACTGCTGCAAGAGAACTGCTATTCTAGTCAACCAACATACTAAATTCCAAGGCCAGGTTAACACAAGACAAACGTTACACCCAGAGAACATGACATTAAGGTTTAATATGACAGCGTAGTTCACAACAGGCTAAGACTACTCACTGAACCATAAAATGCCCAACCCCATTTTAGCCTATCCTAGCATGCAAACCCAGCCAATGTGATCTGTTTGACCTTGGCTTAGTGTGTTGTGCAAACCCAGCCATTGTGGCCTGTAAATCATGTTTATGGCTTGGCAAAATATGTGAGTCCAGCCACCATGGCTTATTCAACAACCATCACGATTTAGCATGATGCATGAACCCAACCACTCTCATCCTGGTGGCAACATCCCAGAGTCTGGATTAGCCATCATAGGAACTCTATCCCCATCACTTGCACAAAAACCTACAAATGAGTATCTTCATTGGAGGGAGCCACACAACTCACTGCATATGACCGAAGATAGAGCCAGCTCTGTTAGGTCTAAAATACTTATAGTACACTGAAGAGAATTGTTCTCCTGTCTTTGTACCTAAGGAAATTTCAGAGCAGAAAATCTCAAAGACCAAGTAGGAAGATTCTAGCTATGCTGAACTAGTCCTGAAGAAAAGAGTCCCTGTTCATGCAATATTTGTCAAAATGTGTCATTCGTGGCACATTTTATTACTTCGTACACTTTAAGGCTGATCTCCAGCATCTAAAACATGTTTTGAAGCTAAGTCCTCATAAGTCGCCCCAGTCTTTAAAGTCTGTAAGACAGCCAAGACAGCAGCTGTATGTTAGCATCAGACCTGCATTTTTCTCCATTCAACACTTGGGGGAAGCAGAATGCCACAAATTCTCCAACTCACCTGTGGTTATACAATCCACAATAGTCGAGAGAGACAGCAGCACAATTGCAGCAGAAGACTTATGATCATCATGTTTATTCTCAGCATCAGACACAGAGACCTCTGTAGCACCCACTAAATTCTACTCCTCCTGATCTCCCCTATTCAGATGTAGACAGATGTTGGAGCATTCATTTGCCATATTCAGAATGAACCCACATAATGCAAAAAAGCCTATCTGGGGACAACCACCTTGCAGATATAACCAAATTCAGAGATACATCTGAAGGGCATTAAGAAATGGGAACTGGAGGGCCAAGTCCACCAGTTTGTGCACACCCACTGCCAAGTCTCAGTGGCACATAGAGTAGTGGGTTTATCCAAAGCTGACTTTTTCTACTGAAGTTGGCACCTGAGGCCACACATGTAATACCAGTACAATTGCTCACGTCCACACAGATCTGCAATCTATGCCCACAGCATTCAGACTAAGGGCCTTTAACCACACTCACACCTAAGTACCCACAACATCTTTCCTGCTGTGTTCCTGTAATATTGCCATGCTGTGGTCTCCAGCCCAGGAGTAAGCCAGGTTTAAGTTGTCCTTAACTGTACCAGAGTTTAGTAGTTTCTCCCCTATTCCAACACTATTCAAGGGCAGCCTCAAGGTGTATAAAATTTGTTAGGCTTTATGTCCCATTACCTTGGAAGGAAGTCAAGTGACTGCTGGGACTGGCTATAGAGGCAACAGAGACAGGATGGGGATCTGCAATGGAAGCAGCAAATTATATTATGCTATAAATTTCTGCTGACTCAAGGATGGATGGAGAGCATTTTAAACTCAGTAGCAGGGAAATGTACCAAGCTCCAGAATCCATAACAATCCACCTTGCATAACTTTGTCCTCTCCCCTTTAAAAGTTATACTGTGCAGAAAAATCATGCATAATCCCTACTCCCAGGGCCCAACTCTTCCTGTTTAAAGGTTTAAGGATTGCAAACTTGGGAAGGAACTCTGCTTGATCTCTTAAAGATTCACTGCTGATTTGCATAGATATGGCTAAACTAAATGAACTTCACAGGAGACAGCTTCATATATTTATTTATTCAGTTAAATCAGCCTCAGTCCACTATCTGTAAAATGGGAACCATGCCATTCTTCAGAGAAGTGTTATCAGCCATATAAAAACAGTTTGCAAGTTTAAAAAAGGATATAACTCCTCATCCACTTAGGCTGTAAAACTGGATCACTGCTGATATTTCCAGGACTATTAAAAAAAAAAAAAAAAGAACAGATTTTGGCTTTAGCAGCCTAATTCTTAAATATTTACCTGGAAATAAATTTCTCTGAGTTTAATGAGACTTTTGTCTCAATCAGATGTTTAGGATTGCAATGTAAACCACTGAAGGCTACCTGGCTCTATTTTGAGAGAACAATCTAGGATCTAATATTTGAACTGTTCCAAAGTTTCTTTTAAAACTAGGTTTTGCTGCAAAGATGGACCCCAGGCTGAGGTCAACCCCCTCTTGCTGCTTTCTTAGTTGCAGACTAAAAATAAATGTCACCAAAAGTTTTTGGACTCTTGTGCATGGAGCCAACATCCCCAAAGTGTACAGAAAGCAGTTAGGTTGGACTACCCAAGTTACAGAACAAGGTCATTAGATGTGGAGCAGTTTGGGAACATGGTTTCTGGCACATTTTCCTGTGACCTAAGGTTTGGGTCATAGGCCTTGTGGGGGTACCTTCTCCATGGGCATCTCCATGGACCTTGCCTTCACAATTCTAGATTGCTGGCCATCTGGAGTATTAGGATCTCTGTCTGCCTGGGGTCTGACTGGCTAGTAGCTACAGGTTGAACGTATAAGGCGTAGAGCAGAGCTGTGTCTTGGGCAAAAGGGGGAGATTCATTAAGCAACCAGCCATGTTTCCTACCCCTCCCTAGCACTGTATATGAGAAACCTGTGGCTAGAATAGCAATAGGCCTATAGGTCAGTAGTGAGGGCCAACAGCGACGGCACCCTGCCCAGCCCGTCTCCCTGTTCCCATGGCTGGCTGAGGCAGGCGGTAATGAGAGGAGACGGCCGGTGTCGCGGGCGCTCCCCCGGGGCTGTGGTTATTGTATGTGACGCGCCGGCTCCATCGCGCTGCTCATATTTCTCCCCCGATCAATACTTTTGACTCCCTACAAGACAATAATCGCTTGTCCGCGGCCGCCAGTCGATCAAATACATTATTAGAGTGCACTCCCGGGGGACCAAGGAGCAGGGTGGGCAGGAGAGGGAAGGAGCAGGGGGGGTGGAAAGTAGAGGGAATGTGGCAGGAGGGGGGGCAGGATGGCAGAAGGCAGGACAAGTTTGTAAAGAGGTGGGGAAAAAAGTAGAGAATCTTTGTGTCTCCTCTTGCCTATAAGGAGGAATGATTCTTTCCAACAGAATGTCCACAAGTATTCATCATGGCTACACATTCTCGCTCAAACCTGCGCAAAAGTTCCCTGAGGTTTCGCTCCTGGTGTTGAAACATCTGGCCTTCCTTGGAACTGCTCCAGGGTTTCACCTAAGGATCAGCCCCCAAATTTCCAAGCTTCAAATTCAAGCCCTGCTAAGTAGCAAATTAAGAATGTGTAGAAGCCCGCTGAGAAATTTTGCTCAGTTCTTTAAGATTTTTTTAGTTTCCCTGATATATTTCACTGTAAGGGAACACACTTCAGGTGAGATTTCCATTCAGTTCCGCTCCTGGTCCACAGCACACTTCTTTGCTCCTCTGACATAACTTCTGCTTCCATTGAGGATTAAGCACAGTTTAGCATGCCATCCAAACTGAGACTATGATTAATCTTAATGAGGCTTAGCTGAAAGTAGCCAACTTCACAAAGCAGGTTAAAAGTCACTTGTTTCTACTATTCTTAATTAAGGTGAACATAGTTTGTCAGCTTCTGACAATATGGCAAATGTGAAATGCGAGTGAGAGTTTCCAAATGCATCTTTGTGGCTGCACCCGAGGAGAAAGAAAGGGCAGGATCCCAAGATTCAGTGCAGTTTATTCTTGTCTCTAAACCACTAAACTATGGTTTATCTTGTCTGAATGTGGCCTAATCCTATTTTTGTAGCCCCCTCAGCTACTGCAATCTGCAGCAATAGCTCTCCCTTTCCTAATCTCCATCTCTGGAGCCACCTCCTTGTGTTCTTGGCTAAGTGTCAACAAGAAACTGCAAGTTGCAGAGTCTTCTTATTAGTCTTAAGAATGTCCTCATTTTATACCTATACAACCAGTTCATCGCCATATCAACCTCATGGCTCAGTTCTACCCACAGCTTAGTTGACAGATTTATTTTGTGAGAGAACATAAGAGGCTGTGACAAAAAAGGTCACCTTTAAGCATGTGCAGAACATAGGACTGAACCGCCAAGCAACCACACTACGCTCTCACATCTGAGATGGAGTCAGAGGTAAAGTAATCATGCATAAAGAAAAAGGGGGAAAGAGGAAAAAAAGTCTCCTGCTGTAGATTTAAAGATTATCGATATGAAAAAGAAAATCTGGGCTCTGCACTTTTGAAGGGTTATGCATCAGAAAGGGCATTTGGCAAATGTACTTTTACTCTCCCTTGCATGAGAAGCTGACCCTTGATTAAAGGTAGATGATTCCAACTTCATCACACTGGTCACTGGTCAGCAGCGAGTGGCCAGAATTCAGAGGCAGGTTCCAGGGAACCTGGAAATGTGCAGAAAAACAAAAGCTGTAAGCATTACGTTGTTTTTAATAGTAGCATGCAAGACTGCTTTTGGCCAGCTAACCTTAGAAGTCTCTCCGACTGGATTCTGTGATTCTAACAAAAATCTACTTTTCCAAAGAGAGTTGAACTGTGGCCGTTTATTTTTTAAAGGGGGAAAAAAAAAGATGCATTTCCTCCCCTCAGGGCTGAAGCAAATCAGTCTCTCAACCAGATAAGAGGAAAGGCATAGGCAACGTTAGCTGATACACTTCTTTAGAGAAGACCCCCATTCCCAAGCCCACTTCCTCACCTAAACTCCTATTCCTTAGGAAATGGACTCCTTCCCATAGCCACCTACTCATTGTAAAGTCACCTGCCTGGATGTGATTTTCACAGAATCTATACCAGAGTCTTTGGCTGAGTTCATATTTGCATGCAGAAGAGTGCAAGTTCAAGCCTTGGCATTTCTACTCAACGACATTGTGCATAAAAGGATGGGAGATTCATGTTTAAAAAATACCATGAAATGAAAAACCCCAAGTAGCAGTGCTTTGAAAAACAAAACAAAAGGTACTCCACACGGGGGCTTCCTCAGCTTCCAAATCAGCTTTGTATTGGTGCAATCCTATTCTGCTGCCTCTGTTTGGCAGCTGAACCAATTTATTTTCAGCTCAGCTGTGAACCCAATTTTCTATTAGAAACTCTGGTGATCTGGGAATCCCATTGGTGGGAATTCTTGCCTCACCCTACCTCCTGGCTCCTGGTTCCTCTCTCTTCTCATAGAATCATAGAATTGTTGAGTTGGAAGGGTTCCCAAGGATCATCTAGTCCAACCCCTTTACAATATGCAAGAAAACCATTTCAACTATCCATGAGAGGTGGCTGCCCAGCCTCTTCTTAAAAACCTCTAGAGGTGGAAGGCCCACAGTTTGCACAGAAAGACTCTTCCACTGTTGAACAGATCTTACCATCAGGAAGTTTTTCCTTATATTTGAAGGAAATCTAGGTAGCTGCAATGTATACCTGTTATTTCTGGTGCTAATTTCTGAGGCCATCAAAAACAGTTCATGACCATCTTTCCTGGAGCCATCCCCTTATGTACCTAAACATGACTATTATGTCTCCATCTCTCCTAAATCTACTTTTCTTCAGACTGAAGATCCCAAGTTCCTTCAGCCTGTCCTCATACTGCATGCCCTCAAGGACTTGAATCATCTTTGTTGTCCAACTATACAGTCTGTCAATGTCCTTCTGGAAATGGGGTGTACAGAAATCTTTCTATATATAGATTTGGCTAGCTACATACTAGCATTTCACCTCACTTTTAGACTTTTAAAAGAGATGGTACCTTGTCAGCCCCTCATCACAGCATCCCATGTTAAGTCACAGCAAGATTCACCCAGCTCAGGACTGCAACCTTCTCCAACCCAATGCCCTCCAGAAGTGGCAGAGGGTAACGCTCATCATCTGCAACCATGAATGGAAATAGTGATGCTAGTCTCCAGGCCGGTAAAGTATCAAAATGAATAGAACGAGTTCCACCGTGACCGGCAGCATTCCCCAGATTTTAAAACATGACTCTTTTTTCAGCCCAACCATGGAGACACTGCTAGAGATCGAACTTGAGACCCTTTGCATATATAGTGCTAGCCAGAATTAACCAGGAAACCCATTGCAGCTGGTTCTGACAGCATTTCTTAGCTATTTTGATATCCCTTCATGCCAATTCACAGAACCGTTTTACAACAGGGTGTTACCATTCACCACTCCCTCAGATGGCTACATGAGATTCTGGGCAGAACCTCCCTGGATCAGATGAGAAAGATTCTCCACTCCATCATCTGTTCCCATGGAGACCAAAGAAGTGGGAGTCTACAAGGACTTGTGGCCAATGGACACAGCAAGGGGCATTTTGCACTAATCCAGGACCTAGATATGGCTATCATGATTAGCCACTGATAATCACTTTATTGTCCATGAATATTCTATCCCCTCTTTATAAAACTAACCAAGCTAGTGATTCTCACCACATTCTTGTGAGATTCTATAGGTTAACTCTGTGGCTGTCTGTTGGGTAAACAAGTGCCTTTGTCTGTTCTGAATCTCTCACTATTCAATTTCCATGGAGGATTCTGGATTCTGTTATGAGAG
Organism: Python bivittatus; assembly: GCF_059951505.1. Lineage (NCBI taxonomy): Eukaryota > Metazoa > Chordata > Lepidosauria > Squamata > Pythonidae > Python > Python bivittatus. The sequence continues at coordinate 4,649,131 of NW_028277054.1, forward strand.
GAGAAAAATGTAAATATATCCACTTTTCCCACACTATGCAAAATTGTATAAGCTTCTATCATGATCCCTTTACCTTTTTTTTTTTTTTTTTTTGGCCTAAGGTGTAAAATGTCTCCACAAGGGGAGTTTTTCTAGCCTCCTGTTCATTTTAGAGGCTCTTTTCACCATCTTTTTCTGGTTGTGTCAATATACTCCACAGGGGCAGAAATTCTAGAAACTGCAATCCCAACATATTTGGGGGGAGAACCAAGTTGAAGAAAACAGGGCTAGAGCTTCTCTTTGGTCTCTGCATTCTTATCACAAGCAGATCTAAGAGTACTGCATTTGAGCAGATAAATGATCCTGTAAGAATGCAAAAAAAAATTGTCTGGCTGGATCACACCAAAAACTACTTAGTCTGAAACAGTTTCCACTGACAATAAGCCCAGGGCTGGTGGGGCCTCACAAGCAGGATACGAAGGTCTGGAGGTAACATTTGTTTCTGGCATTAGGCACAATTTCTCAATAACAATAATATCAAGTGGTATTGATGTAGTACCAAAGACAGAGTGCCAACTGGGGGTGTAATGAGTCATCTATAAAAGCAGACACCACTCCACATTTTAAATGACTGAACGACCAAGCCACACTGTATTCAAGCAGGTAGGACCACCAAGTTGGTAGGGGTTGGACAGAGCAAAGAGTCTCTTAGATAGACAAGAGTCTCTGCTCAAAAAGTTTTAGAGAGGAAGGAGAATCAGAAGGGTTTGGTATGAGATTATGCAACAGTAATAATAAAGAGAGGATTAACCTGGAAGAAAATATTCAGGAAAAGGAGAAGGTTTAACTGTTCATGAAAGACCGTCATGGAAGGAGATACTGAAGAGGATGTAAAAAATGAAAAGGCAGATATGTAGCTATTTTAAAAGGGAGACATGATTATAGTGATGAAAAAGGAGAAAATAACTGGCAACTAAGAGGGTTTAAGTTAGGGATATGGTCCTATAAAGAAAAAACTCTTAGGCTGTTAAAGAGGGATGATGGGAGAAATAAATCTTCATGTTTTTTTAACAGACTATAATATTTGGAACGTGTGTACATTCAATAACCTTTCAGATTTCTACAAGACAGCTTGACTTTGTGTGGTACATTCCAGGTGTGTTGATTATGCTGTTTGGGGATAATGGGAACTGCAGTCCAGAGAACATCAGCTTCAGGACAACTGATACAAGGCACTGGCTCTTCATGTCAGGGTACAGAAGAATATTAAAAAATATTATATTGGCAACAAAGCAGCAGCGATGATTCCAGCTGCACATCTATGCATCAGATCTGTGGAGCTTGCTAAATTGCAAACCGACACATTTGACCCACCCATTTGTGCAGGACGTAAAACTAATCTCACCTATAGTTAGTGATGGATTTCACCCAGTAAAAAATAGGCCAGAAATGCTGCGTGGAATTTCCATAGTTCTGCAGATGCTCTGAGAATCTCACCTTTCAGTTTTCAAAAAGCAGGTTTCTAGACCTTAATGCAGCCAAGATAAATTTGAAAGGATTTCCTGAAGAAGCCCTACCGTGAAGCTGATGAGGATTTCCAGGGCTCAGGGGACAAAGCAGATAAGGAAGGGAATATGATATCCATCGTCATATTACACTTTGGGTGAGCATACGTTATGCAAAATACTTCATTTTGCACATATATTCATGGCTCTTTGCATTTGCTGTCCAACCTGTCTTCTTCTTATGCACATTTGGCACATACACACACTCATACCCTATGTGCTTATATGTACACAAGTTGCCTTTTTAACTTATCTTAGCCTCTTCTTATAGCAATAAACATAAATGGTCTTCCTTTTATTCTGTCTTGTGGATGCCTGACATCTGTGCCATGCCTGCTCTGTGTCAAGCAATCCTCCTCAAAATAATTTAGGGTTCTTCCACATGCTCTGGATTTCAAGTTGCTAGAGCTTCTGATTTCTCAAAGCGCTCACACCTCAGACAACTCCAGTTTCCATACATGTAAGAACAGTGACGCATGGAAATCCAGAGGAGGTTTTTGAAAAGGTGTTTAACTAGGTGGGGAAAAACTCATTTGCGTTTGTGGCTCTCTTTTGCTTCTCCCTGAATCTCTCCTGCTCTTTTCTTTTTAAAAATACTTCTAATCCTCCCCTCCCCCCGCCTTTTTGCAATATTTTTATATAGTAACAAAAGACTGAAGAAATAAAGGGGTCATCAAGTTGCCATGTGTGTATAAATGACATTTATTAGATATTTTTTATCTCCCTCTTTGCGCTCTTCCCGTTTGCACCTTGTCAATAATTATAAGGAACACTTTCCTTTTTTTCAGGATCCGCGAAATGCTGTTTATTTTAAAACTAGAGGAATAACAAATAACAAACCCTGACACCACAGGGAAACAAATTCTAAGGCTATGTTTGCGCTCAAGGGGAGGGGATGGATATACGTGATGACGGGGAAACGCTAGATAATTTGACATTAATCAGAACCAAGGTTTGGCACTCTTGTTCCAGTGCTCAGCTCAGGAATAAAGATTGAGTCTAAACATGGACTAAGTGCTTTACCCCTTGCTAAGAATAAACCTCAGTCCCCCCACCACATAGCTTGGATCAGAAGGGTTTCCAACTCAGCGTATTGGTACCCAGTTCAAGAAATGACCAGAGTGAATGCATGAAAGTGACTTATTCCTTGTGAGACACCCATGAAGCCTCACCCATGAAGACACAATGGATTGCGAAGATGGGGGGGTTAGCACATACAATAAATTCTGTTTAACAGAAAGAATCTTAACACACAACCATCCCACATTCTTCCTATATTATGTTCAGGACTTTGGGTCATTTGCCGACGCCGTTCCTATCCACGCAAAACCTCAACAGCTTCTTCTTCTTTTTTTTTTAAAGGAGGAAAATATTTTTCCTTATTTTGGTGCGCTTTTAAGATGTGGTGAAAAGTACCAACAGGCAAATATTTTATACAAGTAGAGTGATGGTGTGAGCCGAATGGCTGCATACATGAGGCAGAAAAAAAAATCTACAAAATTTGGTTCATCGTGAGGGAACAGAAATATTTTTTGTACATTCAGTCTTGCAGTAAAAGCAACAAAGTGATTTGACGTGTGTGTGTGTCCGTGGGACGGTGTCTGTGGATGTAAGAGAGTGCCAGACATAGACATGCTCTTTGTGTGCAAAAGAATAATTGCCAAGTAACAAGATGTTTTGACGATGTGCATGAACACCACTGCAAATGGAGGAGGGAACCCAAAAGGCCCACCTGTTTACAACGTATTCAAGGGAGAGTGAATGAATAGGGTATGAAATTGGGTGAATGTACATCATAATGAATGCAGATATCAGAATTTGACTGGACATCATGATGAATGAGGAATAAGAGGGAGCGAACATGTGGATCATTTTTTATGACATTATTTTAACTGTTTACATTTGGTTTGTATTTGTTTTGCCCAGAGTTCATCAGGAGTAGAACAAATTATAAATATTGCAAAGTTAGTAAATAAAGGTTCTTATGTGGAATTTTCACAAAATGCTGCGTGAAAGGATAAGCATGTTTCAGAGTCGATTCACACAAGTGCTTTCTGACTCAAACGTGATGTGGGATGCCAATCTCCACTCCATAAGAATGTAAATTTCCTGAATTATTTGAGCTCGTATTGTTACTCATTAGAACAATCCATGCTGAGAACACTTCTGAGGATGGAGAAAAGGTGGGCTGAAAATACAATACTTATACCATCTTTTCATTTCTGTCTAGGCTTAATCACGCCACAAATGAGCTGAAAATAGTTGTATCTGCACACAGTATGTATCACTGATGGTAAAAATGACACTACGGGACACAGACTCTTGTCTCCACATGGACAAAACTTGAGAGTTTTCCCTTTCTTTCTACTCAAGTCCCAAACTTGCTTTTACAAAACCTCCATTTTTAATGTCTTGGAACATTTTTTCTCAGTCCTTACAAAGCTTCTGCACTTGGTGCTCCTTCTATGCCCGGGCCTGGAAGCCTGGCACAATCCACCCCCAAATCACAATGCATAGCTTCAACACAATAAATCTTCAGTCAAGTTACATATTAATTCTCACACAGGATAGGACTCCATCATATCATCATATATAGTGGAGGCAGAGGACATACATCTCCACATCTTCTCACTCTTGCCTTCAGGTTAATTTACCATTTCATACTTACGGTCTCCAGCCTTGATTAGGATCATATAGGAACTGAAGCACTGAAAGTGTGTGTGTGTGTATGTGTGGGCAACTGCATGTCCCAACCTCTTCACCACTCTTGAATGGCTCTGCTTGCAAGTATGGAAGGATGCTTAATATGCGCTAAGGAGGTAACTAATCTACGGTAAGGGATCTGGAGTATGCCCCCATGATAAGAGGAATTTGAGAAACATGAAGTGCAGGTGGGGAGGGGCGCACCTTACAGGGAACAATGCTTCTTCTCAATGAACGATAGAGGGAAAAAACGGATGGGGACAGGGGAGAAAGAGAAATACAAAGGGGGACACTGGAATTCGCAGTGAGATATTATTTTGGAGGGATAAAACTGAAGCAAGGATGATAAATAGGATTAATATGATGGGGCGTGGGGAGCCAGCCCCCAAGCTGCAGCATCCCTTTCCATCCCCCAGCGGCTGCGCTTTGTGGGGGGGGCATCCGTCAGCCCAAGCGCCTGACAATGAAAATGGTTTCAAGCCACGGCTGCCCGATCGATACTGTGCGGGGGGAGAGAGGGGGCTGCTAGCTACAGCAGGGCCAGGCCTCTCGCTCACTTGCTGGCTCTCTCACCCTCCCCCCCCACCTTTTCCACCCAGCGATTTCTCCCTTCTCCTCGCTTCAGACGCATTTCATTTTCTTTCCTATTCCATTCCCTGGTTTCTGCGTTGCAGCAGACTTGGGGGGGTGGGTTGGAATGGGGGGAGGTGACATCCCCACCCTGTCTGGTCTCTCTCTCTCTCTCTCTCTCTGTGTCACAATTTCGCAGTTCTCAGCATGCCTTGCCAAAGCTATAATAGTAATAATAATTTTTTAAAAGCAATAACAGCAACAAAACCTGGGGGAACAGCTGGGTTTCCTTCCTCTCACCCAGCTCCCCCCACCCCAGCCCCATTAAATTAAAGCACACAGTGGAGAACCAAGAGATAACCCCAAACCTTTCTCTCTAGCCTTTGTAGCTACTGACAAAGAAATCAGTAACCGCCACCACCATACAGGTAAAGGAACCCTGCCAAGGTCACACACATGCATACAATGGATTGGTGGGAAATTGCACCCCGATTCCTCCTTCCTGCTTCTTCTATCATCAGCCTCCACCCGACACAGGCCTAGAGACACAGAGTTGTACCCCCCGCCCTCATGCCTGCTGGCTCCCAAAATCAGCCCTTTCCCAAGAGCAGAGCTCTGCTGGTTCCAGCCACACAGTGAGCATCATCCGAGGACCCAGGGTGTGGGGCACAGCCCTTGGGCAGGCTGGTTTGAGTTTGGTCCTCTTGAGAAACTATTTGGGCAGACTGAGGCCCTTGCCTAATGCATTCAGTTGTATTAAAGGGCAGCAGACGGTGATTGTTTAATTTGTAATGGCACTGTAACCCCAGGGAAAGATGGGGTGCAAATGGGATGTTCAACCTTAGGCACCAAAACATCTCAGCAACTACATTACAAGGTCACTTAATCACGTTGGAGGAGCTCCAGGGAAGAACAAGGAAGGCTAGGAATAACATAGGATGGGGGGACAGGGGTGCACAGAGGCATTTGGGATGGGGAAAAGCTACTTCGTGGAGCTCCAGCATCACCATGCTCCAGTCCACCCACCAATTTTCCCAACAGCCTGTTGCTTCTGAACTCTTCTTCTGTCTTCTCACATAGCTGCTGTATCACTTCCAATGCCTTCAATAGCCCCCCCAGCTCCAGGCAACCCATTTCTCTCTCTCCTCCAAATTCAACCTGAGGTCCCACACATTTCCTGAAAGATCTCCCTCCACTCACCGCAGATGCATTTCCCCAACTCTTCCTAGCCAGACTCTCCTTTTTCTCCTATTCAGCTAGTGTACAGAAAATCGTCATCTTAGATTTATATTCTACCTTTCCTTTAGGAGAGCTCAAGGCAACATTCTTTCCTCCAATTTTCCCCCCAAACAGCCCTGTGAGGTAACTTGGGGTGAGAATGTGACCCAGTGAGATTCCATGGCTGAAGGTGGACTTGAACTTGCATTTCTCCATTCCTAGTTCAACACCTTAATCCCTACACCACATTGGCACGTAGCTACCCAGAGTTGCATTGGTGAGATGGGCAGCCATATAAATCAATATAAATAAATAAAATTGCTCATACTTTCCCTGGTTTTACATTGGTACCCCAAATAACTTTTCAATCAAAGCTTCCCCCTTCTTTTCTCTTATTCTGGATTCAAAGCAAGATTCTTCAAACAAGCACCTTTTGCCTTAATTGCATCACATTTAAAAGGAACGGCAGACTATTGCCATTTTCAGGTAACAAAAACTACTTATTATTTTAAAAATTAAATTATACTTTTTTTCACCTTCTCAGCTGCCTGTCACTTACTTTGTGGGGGGTTGCTACGGTAAAATGCAGAGTATGGGTGTCCGTGGGGAGTAGGAAGCAAGACATCACCCAACTCATGATGTCATTGTGCAAATCTATGACATCATTATTTAATTCATGTCAGTTGCACAATGGCATCATGATCATGTGAAGTCATGATGGCCTTTACCAGTCTCCTATAGAGGAAAATGGAAGATGAAGACATTATAAACATGGTCAGGAGAAATAGGTCACTTAGCTGTTACTCCCACCTGTTGGCTCCTTTCAACTAGAGGACAACCCACAGGAGTTTTCAAGCACAGCATTATGGAAATCAATAGAAGCCATTCAAGAGTATAGTTTTTGCTCTTACATTTTATTTCAGCTGGACTTGGCTGAGAGAAGTTACTAAGAAATTGGGGCTCAAGGGTCAAATGTCTATTTTCTTCTCTCTGCCACCTTCAGCAGCCTCCCAATTCTGCTACCTGAAGAAATGGCTTGTCAGGATTAACACCTACAGACCGTAACTTTTAGTAATTCTCCCTCTGTTCCTAGTAGGCACTTGTCTTAAGGTGTACTGAAGGAGATACTGGCTGGGTTCTGTAAACGCACTTAAAATTTTGCTTCACTTAACAAAGCACATTTGCAACTGTGTTCCATAACAGGCACTACCCAAACCATTAAACCATATTATGGTTGAACATGATGGCCTGATTCATACAACATACTAAGAGTGGATGGCTTCCCACAACATACTGAACACAAATTACCCAACTTCATTTTAGCCTCATCTAGTATTTGTATAAATGCAGCCATTTGGTGTTGCAGGAAAATGCATTTATTCCCCATCTGGCTAGGGCTTTCAACTTACTTCGGATAACCACAGAAGAGATTGGAAGGCTCCAAATATCCAGGGTCTTGTGATGGTGAGTTTCTGGATTTGAAAGCAGTTCACCGAGCCACTGGCTCTCTCAAGCTTCTTGCAACTCCTACTCCCCCTTCACACAATTTGCCCAATTGCCAGACCTGTCCATCAGGCCTGCGTTGGCTGCTAGGAGTCACGCTGTGAGGTGAGGATGCTGCATCCTCAGGGGGGCAGGAGTAGGGTGGGGGGGGTCATAGTAACACCTCCTCCTATAACAAAAGGGGTTAGCCTATGTCCCCCACCTCTACCAGGAGATTCCTGATGTCTCTGTGTTGTGAGCAAAGGAAGAAAGCTTTACTTTCAGGAAGTCATCAAGAATGAAGTCCAGCTCTTGTCAGACAGAACCTCTGGATATAATTTATTTTTTTTCCTATGCCTTCAAGTCATTGCTGATTCCTGGACTAGTCTCTGCAGTTTTCTTGGCAAGAAGAAGTGGTTTACCATTGCTTCTTTCCTAGGGCTGAGAGAGAGTGACTGGCCTCATGTCACCCAACTGGCTTTGTGCCTAAGATGGGACTGGAACTTATAGTCTCCCGGTTTCTAGCCTGGTGCCTCTCTGTACCCATGGCAAAATAAAACATGCACAGCAAATTTACACATGATACTCAGGTTCTCTCCTGCCTCTGCTGAAATAGGCCTTCAGTTGGGTTCACACAACAATCTTACATTGGTTATGGAATTAATCCGGGGGGGGGGGGGGTTGGACAATACATAGAACTGTAAACTAAGTGGACAATATGTGTCTGTGTGTGGATGTATGGGTGTATGTCTGCCTTAAAGTCATTGTTGACTCCTGGTGACTGCCTGGAAAAGTCCCTGCAGTTTTCTTGGCAAGATTTCAGAAGTGATTTGCCCTTGCCTCCCTCTTCCTAGGGCTGAGAGAGGGGGACTGGCCAAGGTCACCCAACTGGCTTCATGCCTAAGAAAGGACTAGAAATCACAGTCTCGTGGTATTTAGCCCACTGCCTTAACCACTACACCAAACCGGCTCTCTCTGGATATAATAGCACTACGTAAACCAAGAAAAACTAAGCATTACAGCCATGTTAAGGGTTGTTACCACAGGAAAGAGGTCTTCTCGAAAGTTCCTCATCGTGATGTTTTTATGTCTTGTCTTTTTATTTGCTTTTAGCATTTCACTCTTTTATATTTATATTCTTCATTTTGTATCATCCGCTTGAAGAATGTAAAGTGACTATATGCTTATAATAAAGCTTTTTTCAACAACAGCAACAAGCCAGCTCTGAATATTATACAAGAGATCAGCCTGTCATCTCCCAACTCTAAAACCCCTCCAAAGATGTAGATGAATTCAGTATTTCCATAACTACCTACTACATGGAATCAGATCATTCAGTTCAAATGTTCTTTAATTACAAGGTGTTTGAATCATGATTCTCATATTCTTGGCATTTGTAACACAATAAGACGTTAAGTTTCCATGTAACCATAAGCCATTTATTATAAAATGACTATTTTAACTTTAATAGGACTTCTCTGGAGTAGATGTGGATTTATGAGTGGAATATGCTTCTCTATGTTATTAAACTGTAAAACTGGGAGGGCGGGGGGGAGAGAAAAGAATTCTAATTTGGACCAGGAGAGAACGAATTCAATACTCTGGGCTGCTCTTAAAAGTTGTCATCTCCGCCTCCCAGTTCTGCTCCTTTGCCTCTAACAGCAGGCTGACTCGTAGCCTGTGAAACTCTCCTTAACATTTATCTCCGTGCCAGATCAAGCTTTGCCTGCAACCTCCGCACATACAGGTGGAGCGCCAGAACAAAAGGTGATCACTCCTGTTACCTCATCCCCAAAAGTCAACCATTTCCCTCTGTCCTGGACTTGAAGCTAAAGCCCACCTCGCTACAGCTTCTCAATCCCATCTCAGTCCAAGCCAATCTGAATGCCGGATGCCTTCAGAGAGATCAATAAAATGGAACCCATAACTGAGAAGGGATGAGGAGAGAAGACAAGACACAGGAGCTAGGCTTTCTGAGAAGAACATTAATACGCTTCCTACCCCAAATTCTCCCGTGGCAGCTTTTTCTAAAACTAGCAAGGGAGCTGCACCTCCATCACTCTGCTGGAAGCCAGTCTCCACTGAGTTGCTAGTAATTAAAATCCCGTTAAACTTCATTAAGCAGCTTCACTTCCAACCTCATTACATGATGAGGGGAGAGGGACAAAAATGCAATTGCTCGCTAAACCTTAGCTTGATCACTCACTTTGCATTTTCTTCCTTTCTCTTTCTCCCCCCTTCCTCTCTTTGTACTAGACTAGGAACCCTAGATTCACTCTGTAATGGAGACAGGGTGAAATGCAATTTTCCAAAAACTCTCTATTGGTTTGGTTGGGTTGTTTGCTTTTTTTTTAAAAAAAAAAACAAGCTGTAGTTCAGTACAATCTTGGACTAATACAAGGTTTTGGCAATCATTTTTATTTTTACCAGATCCCTGTAGTCAACTAACCAGGCACAAGCGGAAAGGAGGTTACAGTGGACGCAGACGATGAGTTATTCACCACAACCTAGATGGGGATGATCGACATATACAAGTCTAACTCTACACCTCAGTCACTTAAGATCAGAAATGCAACAGCCTGAGGGCGGAGGGAAGGAGAGAAATTTTTGCTGGCCATGAACTCTCCAAGTAGGAAACCATGGCTGGTTTATTACAAATCATGCAGTGATCTCTTACTTTGCTCCCATCTAAAATCTGTCTTTCCTGGATGCAGAGAGTCACCAAGAAGGGTTTCTGAACTCCACAATTCTGCATAATGGCCTCCCATCTCCCACCACATGAACTCAGAAACACTCACTTCTTACCATGCAAATGCAAAGCACAGAATTCCCTTCACTTCCAGAGCCCAATGTTCTCAGCTACGATAGGCAAGCTGTGACCCAACAGCCTATACCATCTGCAGACATTTTCTTCCCTGTCCCTTTACCTACACAAAAGAGACAATGGCCCTTGAGGCATCATTGCTTAATTCATGTTAAGCCCCTTGTTTCAACTATAAAGCAAACCAGCCACACACCAGGTTCCATATCAATGTTGATATGCTACTTTTCAAGCTTCTAGTCTTTCCTTCCAAAGAACTATGGCCTAAGACTTTTTGTAGCATCAAAGCTCTAAAAGGCAGGTTTTTTGTGACCACCAGAGCTCTACCGATCATATCTATGTTCTGCCAAAGAATGTAGCCTGGTTTACTTCAGTTTCCCCCATCCGATCCTTGTAACAACCTACCAGGGAAATTTGCCTGAGATTGGCTCAAGGTCACCCCGTGTGATTTGTGGGCGAGCAGTGGTTTAGACCCAGGTTTCTCCATGCAAACAAATAAACAAACAAAACCCCCATGAAAACAATAATTAATATAACACACTTTCTATTTCTGCAGTTTTCAAAATGAAGACTGCCTAATTCTCCTTCCTTTTAATTATCTGGCACCTTTAATTGTACAGAAATTTAACAAAGTGTAATGACTGCCAAGCTGAGCATTTGTGAAATGGCACTGGCCAATTTTACTGCAAAGCGAAACAGACTAAATAAGGCAACCCGCTTGTATTTGATGCCACAGAAATCTTGAGGTCCCACAACCATGTTTTTGTCCTTTTGCCCTTTCTTCCAGAACAGCTTTCCTCCATCTGATGCCCTCCAAATCTGACCAAGTTACAACTCCAAAAGTCTAGCTAGTATGACTCTTGGTATCCAACACATCTGCAGGGGAAATTTGTTCGCATTCTTTCCTCGGCTCAGGGTGACAGCAATCAATTTCTCCATGTTGCTAAATCATTAGGCTTCAATTGCATTCACACTCAGATAAATCTGAACTGTTTGGAGCACCAGGGAGGACAAGCAAGTTACATATAAGAACGGGAGACATTTTAATTATTCAGCCACAAAGTCTTCTAACTTTAGGCCCACTAGAGAACTCTCTAGCCTCCAGCATACCCGCAGCTGCCATATCCTCCTGGGCCTTCCTATGGTTGGCTTTCTGGTTGTGAAATGCAATTAAAAAAATACCCATTTAAGCAGCATTTAAAGCCAATGTATTTTCCTTGGACAATTTTTGTCACCAAGTACCATTTTATTTTTTTACTTGCATATTTATACGATTTTCCACTGGGTTGTTTTAGTTTTTTGTAAGCTGCCTTGAGGGTCTACTTTGATGGAAAGGCCCAGGGTATGTTTTAAATGAATAAAAAACTAAATAAATCCTTGCTGTTTCAATTTAACAGGTCAGATAGAAAATCTCAAGGGTTTTTTTTTCCTTCCACACTTGTATATATCCTTCCACCATAGCTTGTGAAAAATACTTTCCTTTCCTCCCTCATTTCAACTTCTTTCTTCCATCATCTCATCTTCCTTTGTCCTTCCCACCTAAGCTATTTTTTAACGTCTCTGAATATAGATGTATATTTGGAGAAAATGCAGGGGCTTTGCCACAGAGTTTAGCATTGATAAGCTGAGTTCACACACATTTTTTTGTCTTACAGTACAGTATTTTATGAATCGAACCCAGTTGGTTAGTTCAATGTACTATACAGTGCAAAACCAGGAAATAAAGTATCTGGAATAAGCATGTTGCCTGAACCAAGCATTAAAAGATTTCACCTTGGCAAATACATGGCATTTAAACTGTATTTGCAGAAATAAAAAGGGCCACATTTGTAGGGTAGAACCCCTGAGTAAAGTAGGGCACTGGCCTTGATTTCCAGTTTTGGAGGCCAATTGGGAATGTGTGGGTAGATGGAGAGAGATGGGCTAAAAATGGTAGGGGCTGTTTTAGAGAGAATTTATGCAGAGTAAACCCTCTCAATGAGTCTATTTCCCCCTCCCAAAAATATATATATTTCCCCTCTACACTATTATATAAGACATTCATAACTTTCATAACATGTACCGCCACCCAAAGTCTGCAAACCTTTGCATGCTTACTTAAGAATCTTTTCTATTATACTGGTCAAGCTTTATTTTGAGTAAATACACAGAGGATTTGGCTGAAAGTTACTATGGAGGTTCCAATCCATAAAAAATGGCCCTTTTTGCTTGTCTGTGGAGTAGCCATTTGGCTAAGCACACTGTTTACATTACTATGTGTCTCATGTTAGACTTTACAATCTAAATTCTCCAAAATGCTCTGTAATCATTTGGTTACAATGCCAAGAGATTAGAAAAGTTGGTATAACTAACATTTCTATTAATTCACTATTTATATGGGATGTTTAAGAAACAAAGCACTTCACAATTTTAATCCTGGCCACACTCACGCTATTGCTTGTGAGATGGGTTACTTTTCACATTTCATGGGAGTGCTTTGGAACGCTTTCCATATGATAGGAAAGTGGTGACAAATGATACGTGAAGGGGGAACTTGCACATGGTCCCTTGTTTTGAGGTCCTTGGAGGAAAAGCAACATCCAGATGTCATCTCAAAGTCATTTCATACCCTAACCCTAACCTTGGATGTCGAGTTGAAAGGCAACACTTTTAGTCATGTCAGGGGCAATGGAAGATGCAAACACTGTCTCCCAGGAAGGAGAAAACAAACCAGCAGCACAGATCAGCCAAGGAAGAAGCAATGCAGCTGTGTTCCAACATTTGTGTTCTTCTCCTTCTCCTTTTCCTTCTCCTTCTCCTCCCTGTTTCCTTTGGTATTGTGTCCCTTAGATGACAGAATCTACAACCAGGGATGGTCTCATGCTTCAGTATCAGTATTCTACTTAGAAAATCTTACCTGCTCTTAAAGAGTTAAATAAGAGTAACAAGAGTTATTGTTATGTTCGTCCTTGTGTTTGTCCTTCTGGACATTTGGGATGCTTCGTGATTTTTTCTTCTGTTTTTACTGTCTTTTATTTTATAATATTTCATATTTATAATATGAGCCCCTAAGGCTCATTGGGAACCAGGCAGGCTCTAAATTGGAAGGAAGGAAGGAAGGAAGGAAGGAAGGAAGGAAGGAAGGAAGGAAGGAAGGAAGGAAGGAAGGAAGGAAGGAAGGAAGGAAGGAAGGAAGGAAGGAAGGAAGGAAGGAAGGAAGGCAGGCAGGCAGGCAGGCAGGAAGGCAGGCAGGCAGGCAGGCAGGCAGGCAGGCAGGCAGGCAGGCAGGCAGGCAGGCAGGCAGGCAGGCAGGCTAGAACAAAGCTACGTATGCAGGAGCAGCCTAGCCTTGTAATAGCTACAATCACCAAAAGTATATTATTTTCTATGATATTCATTTCCACCATCCCCTCTGGTTTCTCCAACATAAATTATCATTACAAGTTATGATATGGAGAAAATAAAGGAGTGTACTTGGGGAGTTTTGTGTTGAGAGTCAGACCTACCCTCCATCTCAACTTCTGTGTGCTCACTGGATGAGATCCGTTATGTATATAGCACAAAAGAGACATTTGCTAGGTCAGGAGTGGGCAATTTTGAGGTGGATAACAGCTACCCTTAACATGGGGAGGGGGCTGCAAGTGGATGGGGTCACAACAATGCATGGATGGTGCTAGGGAGAATTTGAGGGGAATGATGATACACCTATGCTAGTTTTCATCTGTTTCTAACCTCTAACTGGTGGCAAACTGGGATGGCAATATTCCTCAATCAGAAAGCCACTAAAGAGAGGTGTGGGCCACCATTTCCTTTTTCTTGCATTGTATCTTTAATGGGTGCTATTAGTATGTAAGACCTCCCTCCAGAGATACACACGTACCCTCTAGCATTAACGATGGGGCATTCTTCCCCACCACACCTTCCAGTTTCTGATTTGAGATCTAATTCCTTGGCTCAAGGAAGCATTTAGAGACATTTTGAAAACTATAAACTATGTTCATCAGCCAGGCAGCCCATTCCATCCTCATGGTCCCCTGAAAATTCCATTGGAAGAATTATTTTGCCAATGCCTTCCTCTAAGGCCAAAACACCCATCTATGATGACTTTCTCTACCCGATTTTTCTCATTTGGGCTGGTTTCATGTGTGCAACTGTTTCCTTTAACAGCATACTTCAGTTAAAGCTTTCA